>NW_024370926.1:4061954-4630954 GCF_014805655.1 Passer montanus
ATATAAATGTATAAGTTATATTCTATATTATAACATATATATCTATATTATGAAATATATATAAACTATCTATTGACATATATAGACACATATATATTAAAAAACTATATGTCGATATATACATATGTCAATAGATAGTTTATATATAAAAATACATATTATATTACATATAATAATTATATATAATATATTATATATAAAATATATAATACATTTTATATACTTTATATATTTTATATATTTATATATTTATATACTTTTTACATAATGAAATATATAACAGTTATATTTCTAATGGATTTTTTGGGGTTTTTTGTTTTTATTTTGGTTTTTTTGGGTTTTTTTGGGTCATTTTTTTGGTTTTGTGGGGTTTATTTTGTTGTTTAAAATATATAATACATTTTATATACTTTATATATTTTATATATTTATATGTTTATATACTTTTTACATAATAAAATATATAAAAGTTATATTTCTCATGGATTTTTTGGGGTTTTTTGGTTTTATTTTGGTTTTTTGGGTTTTTTTGGGTCTTTTTTTTTGTTTTTGTGGGGTTTATTTTGTTGGTTTTGTTGCTTGGTTTGGTTTGGTTTTGGTTTTTTTGTGTTTGGTGTTTTTTGGGTTTGGTTTTTTGGGGGGTTTTTTTGGGTTTTGGGGTTTTTTTGGGGTTTTGGGGTTTTTTTGTTGTTGTTGTTGTTGTTGTTTTTTGGTGTTTTTTTATGGGATGATTTTCACTAATGTAAGGAGTCTGGCCCGTTAATTTCAATCCTGGAGCCTCCTTGCCTGGTGACACACGAGTACAGCTGCTCCAACTTGACGGGGAACTGTTTCCAGCGCCCCGGCTGCACATCTGCAGCAGGAAGGAAATTCTTTCTGCAGCACTGGAAAAAATAGAGCTGCCTAGATTCCCCTCCCTCCCCCCCCGCCCCCAGATGATGATATTCATCATTCAAATGTTTCAGCTGAGTGGGTGTTTAATTCAGAGTTTGGAGGGGGACGTTTATGGTGTGTTACGAGCTTTGCTGTTGAGACTTTGTTCCAGCCAAGGTGGTGTTGCTTTCACCAAGGGCTTCTCCCAAACCTCTCAGAGCAGCAGCTACATCCAGCAATGCTGGGGACCATGATGTTCTCAGAACCAGCTGCTGGGTTAAAGCAGAGGATGTGTCTTTCCTCGGAGAGGTTGTTGTGTTGATAAATTAGAGCTGGGGGAAAAGCAGAGGGATTTATCTGATGTGGCTCTAGCAGGACTTGGAGAGACAATGCCAGTTAAGGGTCAGGTCCTGGTCTGAGGCATCACTGAGGGCTTAAGAGCTTTGAAGATGGTGAAAGACTGAGAGGGGAAGTCATATGAGGAGCAGCTGAGGTCACTTGTCTTGTTCAGCCTGGAGAAGAAGAGACTGAGAGGAGACCTGACCACTGAGCTTCCTCCTGGGGGAAGAGGAAGGTCAGGTACTGCTCTCTGGTGACCAGAGACAGGGCCTGAGGGAACAGCTGGAGGCGTGCCAGGGCAGGTTCAGGCTGGATATCAGGAAAAGGTTCCACACTCAGAGGGTGTTGGGGCACTGGAATAGATTCCCCAGGGAATGGTCATGGCCCCAAGGCTGCCAGAGCTCAGTGCTCCCAGGCATGGGGCTGATTCTGTGGGCTGGCCTGTGCAGGACCAGGAGTTGGACTCAATGATCTTCGTGGGTCCCTTCCAACTCAGGATGTTCTGTGTTTCAATGATTTTATGACCAGCTTTGCTGATGGGACCCAGAAGACCACGTCAGCAAAGCTTCAGGAATTGACTCAAATTATTCAGGGTTTTGCTTCCAGCTGTGCCAGGAAAATCTTTTCATTAACACCAAAACTCCCTCCAGCTTTTCTTCCTCAGACTAAGCTGAGTATTCTTACCCACCACCTCTTCAGGTGCCCAGAAGGACTGAGATTCCTGTAGGAGAGGTTTTGTGCTGCAGCTCTTTGGTGACCTGTGCTCCCACATTTCACCCTGCATGTGATCTTCTCTTTTTGGACAGGAGGAGGAGAAGGACCATAAATGCCACTCATGGGATGCAGCCATGGGGGATAATCTTTATTTCAAACCTGAGTGAACATGGAGAAAAAAAGGAGAGCCATGGAAGCAGCTGTTCAACAGGACAGCAAGAGAAGCCAAGTCTGCACTCCCCTCCCTCAGAGTACAAACCAATGTTTTCAATCTCTGATGACATCTTCCCATCTTTATGAGCAAAAATCAGGTGCTGAGGATATTGACCTGTCACTATTTCTACCATTCTTGCTGGAGCATGCACCAGCTTTGCCTGGAAATGGAAGATGAGCACGGGTCTAAATGTGTCACAAAGTGTCAGAAAGTGCATTAAACTTGGGCAACTTGACACTGAGAGCTTTGGGCTGGTTTTGGAGGGTAATCAGCTGCTTTAGTGTGGAGGAACAGGAAATAGCTGCCACTGAATTTGTGGGGCTGGAATTCAGATGATATTTAGAATACTAGTGAGGAAATACATAGGCAAGAGTCACCCAGTCTGCTGTGCTGTCAAGATCTCCCTGGATTAGGTCTTGGAAAGCAGAATTTTTACACAGTTCCTGCTGAAGAAGAACAAACTCAGTCACAGACCTTATTTCTGAACACAGGCTGAAGAAGTGTAAAGATATGAGCAACTGTTGAAGTTGGCCCTGCTTTGAGCAGGGAGATGGACTGGATCATTTCCAGAGGTCTCTTCCAACCAGATTTTTTCTGATTCTGTGGTTCTATGCTAACATTTGCTGTTTCTAGGTGGAAGCTGAATTCTGTGGCTGCTAAAATACAGTGGGATAAAGAGTTTTGACCTTTAGGTCAGAGATCTTGTGGGAGACCTCATCCACCCACTCTCCTGCCGGGTTCTGGTTCCCTCTTCTTGATGAATAGAGAATTTGTACAAAATAGGTTTGGCAGTGCCTTGTACCATAGATCTATGGGCTTTTTTCTTCCTGAAAAGAGACAAATCTTGTCTAAATTAAAAAAATCAAGATCTTCTTTCAGAAGTCTGTTGGAAAGGCAAAAACAAGAACCATTGCTCTGTAACTGAATAACCAAACTCCAAGAGCCAGTTGACTGATCCAGGGCACATATTTGCATTCAATAATATGGACATTTATTGCACCTTGTGACCTCCTGAAACATGAGCAAGGGTTTTCCTTTCCCTGCATTTCACTGAGTTTCCTTGCAACACTGCCCCAGACATTTGACATCATGAGCTTGGATTTTCCAGAGAAAACTCCTGTCTTGTGGCTTTCATTCTGTATTGTTTCTAGAGCAGCAAATCTCCTAGTCTGGGTGATAAGCCAGAGGTGGGAGGGAAAGGAAATTGTTTTCTTTAATACAGTTAAGAAAACCTTAGGTTTTCTTAAAAAACCTGGGAAAGTGATGGGCAATTTTACCCAAATAACAATGCTGAGCCAAACTCTGCTTTAACAGCTTTAAGGGTCCATGTCCAATCATCCCTTTCACCCTGGTTTGGTTCAGAGCAGGTAATTAGGTGCTTCTAGTTTGTTCTCCTATCTCATGGTTGGTTTGATGCAACCCCATCTTGTGGTGGTGGTGCTGAGCTGAACCCTTGTTGGGAACTCTGTTGACCAATCCAGATGGATCCCAGTGTAATCCCATGGGGCAGGAGACCAAATGATCCAACAAAAGTCTTCTCAGCCACATTTTCAGGTTGCATCTCCATTCCCACCACCTTTAAAAGCACATTTACAGACCCTGCCTTCTCTGGTTGCTTCTTGCACAAGTCTAGCCCTACCTGGGTGTGCTGAAATATAATTATTTTAAACCTGCAGTCCCCAGGAGTCCAGTTCGGTGTTGCTGGAGCCACCGGACAACAAGCAGAAGCCTGTCCTCCCCTCTGAGCCTCTTGTCCCAGCCCACAAGCATTGCCACTCCATGGCCCTGCTGCAGCTTTCCCCAGAAGACAGGGGATGTCTTGTGGTCTTGTCTGTCTAGAAGGGTTCAGACAAGAACAGGTGACTGGTGCTGCTGAAATGAGCCCTCCTCTCCACAAAGGGAGCCTTCCATGACCTGTCCTTTTGCAGACATCCATGCTGTGGCCACCTAAAGGCTGGTGAGATGAACCCTAGTCCAAGAACACAGAGAGATTCCTCCTGGGACCTGGGGGAAGAGAATGGCCACATTCCTTCCCATCCTTGCTTTCAACTCTTTTGAGCTTGTTTGCTTACTGCAGAGCAATAAAATAAATGTATGGCTGCTCCCCTGCCTGTCTCTGACTGTGAATAGGGCTCTGAAACACACAGCAGGAATGGTTTTGGGCTGCCTTAAAACATGGATCACATGGTAAATTATTTATTTGCCTGTTTATACCCTGCAATAAAAAAATACACAAACAAAACCTTCCTTTTCCCCTCTTAAATGTCCCAATTTATGTGCATGGATAGTTTACACAACCCCCAGCTCAGTTTGTTTGGATCATACTCGGCGTCTGAACAATTTGCAAGCACTTGGAGAGCTTCAGGGGCACAAACAAGTGCTGGTGCCCCTGGTCCTGCAGAGAGGGAACTGAGGAACCTTTAGACCCAGCTCCTTGCCAAGGTCACAGGCAGAACAGGATTTCAGGTTCAGAAGAGCAAACGTGGGAAGATCTGCAGAGGATCTGCAGGACCAAAGTCCAGAGGCTGTGGTGTCCTGCATTGCATCTTGTTTGTTACTCTGGCTGATACACTCTCCTTTTTTCCAGAGAGTTCCTTGGGTCAGGAGATTTGTAAAGATTCTCTTTACAAATTTGCAGCCAGTGCAGGATAACAGGATCTTTCTCTTGAGTAACATTCATCTTACATCTCCCTTCCTAACGTAAATGCTGAAGAAAAGACAGCCAGAGGTTTCCTGACTTTGGCACTGATTGTGAACTGAGATGTGCTGGGATGCACTCTGGGAGGGATGGATTTTACAGTGATGTGTAGGGTGAGGTAAATCCCACCAGGACAGAGAGGATTTTGAAAATGGGCATTGCCCATGAGTCTCACAGGGCAGATTTTGTCCCAGAATTAATGTAGCATGTAGACATCACCTTGATAAGTAAAAGCAGGCTGGAATTTTCACTCACTGTCCATTTGGATAAGTGCATCCCATGAGTCTGTGCCATGGAGAAATGTTGGAGCACAACTTGTCTCCTAATCCCCTAAAATGAGTGCTCAGGACATCCAGGTGGGACTGAGAGCTGAGCTTCACGTGGATCAGCTTTGTGAGCTGAAAGGAAGACAAAATGGTGTTTTGGTGAGAGATCATGTTGAAGAGCAGGTCAGAGACAACAGTCAGCCTGTTGATAGTCAATCAGCTCATCTTGCTCAGAGTGCTTTCCACAGCACCTGACAGCACAGGATGTGTTTGCCCTCACTACTCACTGTGGGGCTGCCACAGGCAAGGAGAAAGCTGCATGGCTGTCTTCCTCAGGTCTGCCTTTATCTGTGTTTTCACAGCTCAAACCTGACCTTTTCTTCCCTTTAAGTCACCTGCTGAGTGATGGGGGGACAGGAGGCTGATTTGGGCAGTGCTGGTCCAGAATTGCCAACACCACCATTTAAAATGATGACTCCAACCCCATCCACCCTCAGGAAAGCTGGGTGTTCCCACTGATCAAAAATGGTCCTTCTGAATCTTCAATGCTGATCCTTGTCTTCATCACCACAGGAACTTAAAACATACTTTCCTCAAAAAATGAAACCTTGAAGGGCCTGGTAATTGCCTGACCCCAGGGAAATGGAAGAAAAGCAACAAACCTTATGGGTCTGCCAAGGAGAGATGGAGGTGTGTTTTCTTTTGTGTCTGGTCAATGGTATCTAAAATGCCACTTCCACCAGAGACATGCAACCCTTGATGAAGTCTGAAGGAGAATTGACCTGAGGGTTGAATGTGCTGCCCTTTCCTTGTTCTGTTTAACTGCACTTCTTTCTGAGCAAAGAGAACTTGCTGGCGATTTTCAGAAATGCATTTCTTCTGCTTCCCATTTTCTGCTCACACAAAGGCTATTGTGTGTTTTCATAGTGACTTCAGTCACTATAGCTACAAGAACATGATTGGTACCTTGATATTTGAGCTGTAGTGTCCTTGCTGTGCACGTTGGGGTTCAGCTCTTAGGCACTGAGTTCTTTAAAATTGTGTCAGCATTAAAAGTCGTGGTGGCATTAGTGTTGCTGCTAAAACTTTGACAAGCTTCAAAAAACAAGCATGACAACAAATTCAGATCTAATGTGGCTATCTGAAACTTCCTCTAGGGCCACCACATCCCTGCCAGACATGGCCATTTCTGTGTTTTTTGCTTTAGCTGCCAGCAGATCATTCCAAGAGGAAGATATTCATGGACAGCCCACCAGGACATCACTGTGGGCACAGCCAGGAGCACAGCTCACACCTCTGCCCTGGGACAGGTGTGATGTTGCAGAACACCTTCCTCAGGCTGAGAGGAGCCATGAAAAACAGGGCAGTGATTTCCTTCTGAGGAGTGTCATGGCTTTGCCTAAGTCCTCACCACGTGCAAGGACCTAAATTCAGGTCCCTCAGTCACTGCAGTGCAGTCATGGGGCTCCATGTGTAGTTATTCCTCAGTCTGCAGGAGACTGTACCCAGGGAATGTGGGGTTTGTTGTTAGCATTTTTCATGGGAATTTCTGCTGAGAAAGGTCCTCTGGTCCAAAGCAGACCTTGCCAATCTCCAGCTGCAGGAAACATTTCCAAATGCCTGTGCTAGGAATCATCTCATTTGGTTTATCTCCTTTGTAGATGTCTACCTCTAAGCTTTTCAACCTGCACATTCTTATTTTTTTTTTACAATTCAGATCTGTCTAACCAGTCTGAGTAATGGAGACTAGCACACAATTCATCCTGGAGTTGGCATCTAAACCAGAGCAGATGAATCATATGTTAAATGTGCCTGTTTCAGTCCCCTGACTGAAGGAGGGACCTGGGACAATGAGTGCAGAGACAGACAGTGGTGCTGGAGCCATCGAAGGAGAGGTGTGTGGGATGCAATCTCTGATTTCTGAACCATCCCCACCTTCACCTGTGTGAAGGAACAGGGCAGAGCTGCACACACAGCCTGGGAGGGATCCTCTCCACACTCACACTGCTGGGCACTGGAGCCCAGAGGGCTGCCGTGGGCAGGACTCAGCAACTCCCTGCCACCAGGCTGAGAACCAGAAGCAGATGGGAAGATGTGAGACCTTGTTTGATAATGATTTGAATGCCTGCTCTCTACAAAAGGCATCAGCAAATCTCAGTGTGTCTCACGTGGCTGTCAGTGTCTGAGGAGTTGCCTGTGAGCGCTGTGCAGCCAAACAAGTCTCTGGAGACCCAAGTCCAAATTGGCACCACGTGTGTCTCCTGAGCAGACCAGACTCAAACCAGCCTTCAAATGCATAATTTTGGAGTCAGATCTGGAGGTTGTTTGGATGCAAATTCAGAGGCAGGTCTGGGATCAGACTAGGGATGGCCTGAGGCACAAGACACATGTGAGGGACAACTTCATGTAGGGTTTCTCTTTTTTTCTCTTCCATGCCAATCTCCTGGCCTTTTCCCTGCCTCCTGTGGCAGGACCTGTCCTGCCATCTCTCTGTCTGTTCTCCACCCTCCTCTCACTGAAGTGCTTGTTGCCTGGCTGGGGACTCAGACTGGAGAAAAGACATTTCTCCTTGAGAACATCTCTCCTTGGGCTGCTCAGCAGTTTCTGAACTTCTCCACCTTCTCACTATGAGAGGCATAAAATTTTAGCACATCAGATGAAAAGCCTCATTTAAAACCAGCATGACCTGGGGGCCTCTGTGTATCCCAGAGCCTTGCCTGCATGCTTCCCTTGCAGCCCAGTGTTCCAGACACATTCCCAGCACCCCAGCAGCCGTGACAGCCTCGGCAGATCCAAAATGTGTTTGCACAACTGCTGCAGCTGCACATGCACAGGGCCTGCTGCACACCCAGGGTTCAGCTGGGGAAGCACCAGCAGCCCAGTGGAGCCATCCAAGCCTGTGGAAAAACATGCACAGGGCCTGCTGCACACCCAGGGTTCAGCTGGGGAAGCACCAGCAGTCCAAGCCTGTGGAAAGCCTGGCAAGGTGGATGCAATCCAGCAAAATGCCTTTCTTCATCCTCCCCTTTGTGCTTATCGATCAGAATATTAATAAAAACTTGTTCAAAGCACCCTCATCTTCCCAGATTACTTGGGAATAGTCCAAGGCTTCAGCCCTAGCCATGCTTGTAATGAGGGGACTTGGGGATCAAAAGCATTTTAAAATGGCCTTGCTAATCAATCATCAACAATTGGGTAAATTAAGCCCTGCAGTCTTTCCTCTGCAGCGAGGGATCTGCCGGACGTGTCCTTAATGAGCAGATTCCTATCCCCTTAATATTCCCTAATACCTTTCTGGAGGAAATGAACCGCAGGGAGACTTTGTTGGTGGAATGAGAGGAATGCAGATAACCGTGGGCCTCTGCTTTCTCACACTGAGGGCTGAGAAAACCCCGGCTGGACAGGGGGATGTTGGGCACGGCAATTTCCTTCCCGAGATCCTGATAAGGCTCCTGATAACTCCTTTGCCCACTGCCATTGCCAAAAGCAAGTGTTTGTTTTCCTTCTCATGGCCAAGTCGAGCCCTTTCCTTACTCATCCCCTGCAAGGATCATGTCCATCTGTGCCTTCGAGGGTCATGTCCATCTGTGCTGAGGGCTCGTTTCCTAAACCCACCAGGAAGAGGAGCACATGCCCAAGGTAATGGCCCTGGAAGCAGATTCCTGTTAATTATTAACACACATTTGAGGCAATGCAAATATCCCAGGAAGGCAGTGAAGCTTGGCTCATCCTGGGGCTTTATTGGGATTGCTGGCATTTGTCACCTTTTTCCATAGTAGGAGGCATGGCTCATTCTCCAGCTCCCTCTGGGAGGCCTTTAATGAGCCCCTCTGGGGCTCAAGTGGTGCCAGGGGAGGTTTAGATCAGATATAAGAAAATATTTCTTCACTGAAAGGGCGGCCAGGCCTTGGAACAGGCTGTCCAGGAAAGGGGTGGAATCACCATCCCTGGAAATGTTCCAAAGCTGTGTGGATGTGGCACCCGGGGACACGATTTTGTGGTGAGCAGGGTGGTGCTAGACTAATGGTCAGACCTGATGATCTTGGAGGTCTTTTCCAACCTTAGAAATCCAATAAATCTATGGCTTACAGCCCCTGTGTGTCTTCCTCGCCTCCTGTGACACATTTTACTTTTATTTTTGGTCTTCGGTGTGTAAAGAGGGGGTTTGGAAGAGTTTTGTGGCCTGTAGTAAGCCTTGGCTATGGAATGATGGGTTCTGCAGGCCTTCAGTGCCCACAGACACCTCTCTCACTGCTGTAACCCACCCTAAAAATCAGGACACCAGCACTTCTTGGCAAGTTTCAGAACAGGGGGAACTTCTAAGCCTGGAAATCGTACCCGTGTCCAAGCAGCACCCGTGTGGAAAAGGATGGGGCTCATGAGAAGGTGCTCTGGCAAAGTCAGCTGGATGCAGACAGAAATAATTTGGATTCTTTGGGAACTCACAGGAAGGTCACCTAATTATGTGCAGGGAAACTGTGCTAGGACTGCCCTGGTCTGAGCACCAGGAGAGCACTGGAGTGGATGTTTCATTACAGGGATGTTTTCCAGCCGCAGGGAGCACACGGTGCGGGCAGAGGATTCCAAGGAGATCTAATTCCTCCAAAGGAAGCCCAGCTGGGCACTTTTCCCTCTGCAGTGGGATGGCACAGCAATTAGCACATGCAGTTTAGCACCTCCGGGAGCGGGGGTGGGAAGGGGGAGCGGATCCGGGCTGGAATGGAGAGCCCGGGCACTGCTGTGGTCACCTGGGGACTCCTCCTCCTGCCTTTCCTGAAGCATCCGTGGTCTGCTCCTCCTGCACAGCCACTCAAAATAAAAGGGGATTTATGAGATTCTGTCCACAGGCAGCGAAAGCCGCTATCGATTACTGCAAGGCTCTTAAATGAGAGTAATTCACAGCCCTCTTCAGTTTGGAAGGCAAGCTCTAATTTAATATCATTTTGTCTTCATGCCCCCACACATTCCACTGTCTCATTCACTGAGCTTTTATTGGGCTCTGGATAATTTATGGCTAGATATACTGCCTTTTATCTGACCTATTTTTAGCTATTCTTGCTTTTTACATATTTTTTTCCCTGCCATCACAACTGGCAATTAAAGTAAAAAGATTTTTTAAAAAAATTATGAAGTTCCACCCAGCTTTAACCTTTATTTCTTCTCTTTTGTGTGCTGGAGGATGCTTTTGTTATTGCTACAGCATTTCGAAGACAGGAGATAACAATAAAAACAATTCCCCCAGATTTTCTGTCTTTCTTTTTTTTTTCTTCATTTCAACAAAGCACAAAGTGACCCAGTGATTGAGTACTCCTAACTCATTCAATTTTCCTTCTGTAATTGAGGTCCAGAAATTTTCAGAGACTTTTCCTGCAAGAATTCAGGTGTCCTCACTTCTCAAGAGCTTCAAAGGAGATTGATGATGGACACGCCCAAGCCTGGATCCCAAAGTTTTCAAAGCTCTTTGATGCAGAAGGAAAACATGGACAACTTGTACCTAGGTGTTTGTGTGGGTGTGCTTTTTTTTTCTTTTTTTTAATAAGGAATGTTTGGTTTCTGATAAAATAAAATATATACTGTACATAGGTTTATTTAAAACTGACATGGTATTATTTAAATGTTGCATACTTGAATGTCTTAAACATTGGAATTATTTATCTGAAACAGCTGAAGAAATTAAAGAAATGTTTCAGACTTTGAAGGCTGAAGATGTCCTTGTGTCCCTGAACCTTTGTTCACTTTTTCCAGTAATAACAGTTCATCTGCCTTTTAAAAAAGCAACCAAGCCACTCCAGATATCTATTTTTCATGCTGTTTGGATTACAAGTAAGGCCACATGATGGTGTAAATCACTCCCACTGACTTCAAAGCTCTTATTTCCTAAACTTTTTCCACTGAAAATTTTGCTCCATCAAATCTCTCCGTGGGGAAGGGATTGACCTTTTGCTCCCAAGCTGCAAGCCTTGGGTGCTGCATCCCCTGAGTTCTCCTCTGCTCTCTAGGGACAAACCTGGGTTTTCCTGGGCTGGGATGCCCAGACAGGGTATCCTGGGATACCCAGGGTTGGTAGATGGAGAGGGGGTGGTGGCACTGCTGTGGCACTGGGGGGACAGAGAGCTCAACACATGAAGAGCAGGTTGGCCAAGGGCGCTGTGCCACCATCACAGGAGGGACCTGCACGCTGGGTGGAGGTGGATCTTGTCTGGTATCTTAGGCTGGAAATGGGTGTGTGTATTTTATTTCCATCTGTCAGAGCTGGGGCAGTTCTCTTCTGTTCATGAGGAAGTTTTCTTTATCTCTCCCACAGCCAATCCTCCCTCCAGGAGATCTCTGCTGTCCATGGCCACTGAGTGTCCCTGCAGGGCTGATCAAATTCCAGCATCCCATGGGGAGATGCTCCGCCCAGGGCAGGAGCCAAGCATTCCTACCTGGATCCAATCTGAGCCTGGAACAGCACAGCAGCCTTTGCCCACTGCATTCCCAGAGGAGCAGCTTTCTGCTGCCCTGCATTGCCAGAGGAAGAGCAGGCCCATCTGCAGCAGCCCTGGAGCTGCAGAGGAAAACTGCAGCCTTGTGCAGGATCCCTGCTCCAGCAGAAGCACAGCTGGCACTGCAGGAGGGCTGAGCCCCCATGGGATGGGGCTGTGCCACCACCCTGACCCACAGGGGTCAGCTCCTGCTCTCACTCTGGCAGTGGTGTTCTGCATTACTGCATTGTTTTGGGGGTTTTTGTTTTTTGGTTTTTTGTTTTTTCTTTCCTAGTAAAGAACTATTATTCCTGCTGCCATGTCTTTGCCTGAGAGTCCCTTAATTTCAAAATCCTAATAATTCAGAGGGAGGAGGTTTACATTTTCCATTTCAAGGGAGGCTCCTGCCTTCCTTAGTAGACACCTGGCTTTTCCAACCAAGACATCTGGACACACAAAATTTGCCATCAGACTGGGAGGTTTTGCAGGGATCCAAGTCACCTGCAAGGCCTTTACAGTTTTAGCAGAACTCATCCATGGAAAACTTTTCTCTTGCCTCGATGCAGCTTGAGGCACTCAGAAACATTTCCTTTGTTTGAGGAATTTTATACAGTTTTTCACTGCTCCCTCCTTCAACTTTTCTGTTCACTCCCCACCTCTGTAAACTGAGGCAAACCCCCAAGCTCTGGAATGTCTCACTTCAGCCCTCCCACATTTATTTGCAAAAAGTTCAGCTATTCTGAGACTTTTCTGATATTTTTAAGAAAAAGTGTCATTATGTTGATATTTCCTCCATACAACAATTCCAATTTCTGGATGTATTTTTAGACATATTTGGTTCATAACTATTAGATCACTGTCAAGTTTCTTTTTTTATTTTTTTCCCTTCTGCATTTCTGGTAAATTAAGAATTACTTCGTATTATATCTAAAAGCATACATAGCTCACTGCCACACTATAAATATTACTCATAATTAACTCTGATATTGATATAATTATCCCAGATGAATAGAGGAGTGTTAATTAAACATATTGAACACATACAACTTGCCAAGTGCCAAAAATCCATCATTTAACTCAAACTCCTGGTGAGCCATGCCTTGGCTTCCATAGGTGGCTGACCCTATGACCCCATGACCAGGCTGACCCGTGCTGTGGATCCCCCTGGATGTGCCAAGAATGCCCTGGGGATTCCTGGCTCACCCCAGCCCTGTGGGGGAGACAAGGGGTGCTGCACCGGTGCTTTGTGCTGGAGCTGCACGTTCCCACACGTGACAATCGTGACAGTGCCACTGAGGAGAGCCCAGGATCACGAGGCAGATCTCCCTCCCCACAGCCAACACAGAAAAATCATGAGACTGGATTTGGAAAAAAACCACAGGGTTTTAAAGACCATGCGTGTTAGTTGTTTTCACAGATGAGTTTCTTTCAAGCAGCTTGCTCCGGTCACGAGGGAGAGAAACTTTTTTTTTTTTTTTTTTTTTTTCATTTAAGAAGGAAAAAAAAAGTTCTTAAACTGATAAATAATCACCAGGTTCCAGGAGCTGGGGATTTTGAGCACTGCATGAAGCCATGGGTGAAAGGTAAGTTTTAAAGGATGTATTTTGTGCTTGAGTCACACTGCAGCTCTCCAGTCACCATACACAGAGAAGAAAATAACAGAGAGCAAATCTAACATAAACACTCTAATCCCACAACACTAAAATATGAGGAGAAAAATATGTGGCAAGAGTTTACTCTTGTGTCTGCCTGCTTATTGTATTTGCCTGCTTGTGAGACACTGTGCAGGCTATTGTACCAACCCTCAGGCAAAATCTTTCCTGGCTGGAATAGGCAGCAAAAACACCATAAATAAATAATGTGAGGGTCTTTTAAAAAAATGAAAATACAACCTTAAATCACCTGATACCATCTGATTAGAACATCCAGCTACTGTGTTTAAAGAAAAGGAAAGAAAAAAAAAGAGTATTTTATCACTGAAGATAATATGAAGTTACTTTGGAGATCTCCTTTGGAGAGAGGAGCTCCCTGACAGCAGCAGTTGCTGTAATCTGGACCCTGCAGAAAACTCAGGGATGTAGAAAATGGAGTGGAAAAAGTACTGTGTACCTTGGCTCATCAGAAGGGCTCTTTTTAGGTTATATGGTGCTTTCCTCGTAGCTTATGTGGGCTTTTTTCAGGATATATGGTGCTCTCCTGCTGGGTTATAGAGGCTCCTGTAGGATGCACAGCTCTGCCCTCTGGGTTATATGGGGTTTTTTAGGATATATGGTGCTTGCCTGCTTGGTTTTACTGAGGTGCAGGGGTGAGCAGAGCTCTTACACTCCAGTGTCACCCAGATAGAGTGGAACCAGGGCAGAGAAACTACAGCCACACCAGCTCCAAGCCTCCCAAAGCTGATTTTTGAGTGCTGCTGTTGCAGGGCAGGCTGGTGGCAGATGCTGAGGTGGGGAAAATTGAGTGGCTTAAATTCGTGGAATGGTAAAATCATCAGGGCTGGAAAAGGCCTCTGAGATCATTGAGTTCAGCCCAGCAGAGTTTGCCCTGGAAATCAGAGCAGGTCAGGAAATCAGGGGCAGGAGCAGGACTGGGCTGTGCTCACCACTGGGATGAGTGCACACGTGCTCTGCAGGGAGAGGAAGTGCACCAAAATCCATAAATTAACTGGATCTTTTATCACTTTTAAATCAACAGAGCACTCGGATACCTCCAAAACAGCATAAATAATAAATGCAAACAGCAGCAATTTCTCAGCGCAGTGTGGTTTGGCTGGATCAGTATCGATCCCTCTTTATAACTGCATATTGTCACAGACAAAAAAATAAAACATCCCTTACTCACAGAGTGGTTAATTACTGCCTGAAATAAATCAATATTAACTGGCCAAGAAATATAAGCCAATAGGTGTGTTTAAAGTGAATCAGTTGATGTGAATTTTTTTTCAGGAATTATTTTGGAGGGGAGGGTTATTTACATTTCTAGGTGTGAGGAATTTGGGTCAAAGAAACTTGATAACAAGCACTTCATTAACTAATTAAGCTGATAAAGCAGCTCAGTGACTGGTATAGTTCACTGAAAGTTCAGATTTAAGCTAACCAGAAATGCTATTCTCAGAAAAAATTTGAAGAGAATCAATCAATTAATAAGGAAAAAATCTTGCTGAAGAAAGCATTTCTTTTAGCTGGGAACTAAGGGAGCTCTTTTCACTTGGAAAGATTTGAAACACTTGTAAAAGGTAGAATTAGGAAAACACTAAAACCAAGAAACTAATTGTAAGTGAAATTTTTTTCTTGATTTTGTAATCCTGAAAGGCAAATATCAGATTTTACTGAACATAATTCCTACAGACTCTTTAAAAAAAAATAGAAATGTTATTTTAAACAATCCAACAAAAGCTGACGCAAAGCTTCATGGCATTTCTGGGTAGCTGAATTTCTTTTTTTACCCTAAAAAAAGATTTGGTAAAAAAACTGGCTCTGCAGTTCAGAAGTGTTTGAATAAGAGCAGAACCTTGTGTTCCTTTCCTCCTGAAGTGTCCCTGTGCTTTGTGCTGAGGATATTATTAGGACACTGCTGTCCTACAGGAAAAATCCCAAACTGAGCTCGGGACCTCGCCGAGTGCCTTTGCAAAGGAAGACTTTCTTCAAAGCCCTTCAGAAGGGGGGATTGAAAACCTCAGAGGAAGGATGGAATTGAGGGGGAGGAGAGGACAAAACCCATCTTGTGGCAGAGCCACGTGCTCCTGACACTGACAGGATGCACCTCCCTTAATTCAGGTACCCTCAAACTGCCGTGTGCCCCAGACTCACTTGATGCTTCATGAAAAAAAGAAACACTTCTAGGATGAGATTTTTCTGCCCTAAATTATGTGATAGATTTAGGAGAAGAAACCCATGCTGGGCTCGTTGACTGTGGAGGCAACCCAGAGTGGTCTGCTCTTCTCCATGTCTGGGACCAGGAGCTGCAGATGGAGATGCTCTTTGCATCCCCTCACCTCTTCCTGCTCAGGGCCTTTTCCCTGGGAATGCTTCAAAAGGCTCATCACCTCCGGCTGAGTGACAGTCTATCAGCCAGGAAAACATGCAGACGTGATTTAAGGGCTTTGTGTGCAGTTGTAAGGAAGCACTTTCACTGGTTAATCTGCTGTTAAAAATTATATTTAATTTCTGCTTTTTCTGGCTCTGCCTCTCACCCTCTGGTCACTGCCCAGCAAGGCCTGCCTGTCCTCCAAAATCTGTTCCCTGTACAGATACTGTCAGATATATCAATATAAGGTATTCAATGCCTTGCCATTTTCTGTTGGATAAGCCGAGTGGACCAAACTACTTAATTCTTTGCTCCTACTATGGAGCAAATGTCTGCTCCCAAACAGCCTCAGAGGCCTGGGTTTGGTCCTTTTCCAGGGGCTGGAGGCACTTTTAGCATTCTGCCAAATGACTGGAGCCCTTGGGTCTTCTATGTCCATGAAAACCTTGAACCTCAAGTAGGGTGAAGGACATTCGCCTTTGTATTTTCTGCCAAGCAGAAAATTCAGGTTTTCGTTGATAAGATCAGCAAAACCAGCAGCAGATCCCAGGTTAGGAAACATTTTCCGGGTGTCCATTTTAACTGGCAGATGCCAATCACAGAATCCTCTGAGACCTGCTGTGAATTCTGTCCTTCAGGTTTCACCACGCAGCCTCAGGTCCAGCCCACCCAGAAACTTCTTCTGAGGCACTGAGACAACCTGGTGACCCAGCACTGCCTTGGTGACATGTCCCAGGAAGCCCCAAAATGTGATCCAGCCCTTTCCATAGGGGTCTGAGGGGGAAATGCAAGGTGGGTGGTTTGCCAGCACAGGCAACTCTCAGGATGTGATGTGAAAGCAAAAATTGACTCATGAAAGCAAAAAATGACTTGTGAAAGTCATGGAGCAAAACAGGCTGGAAATCCTGGTTTATCCCCACCCACCAGAGGGGCAGCTGCAGTTCTGTGCTGCACCACGCTCAGCCCCACAGCAGATGGTCAGGAAGGCTCTGTCTGGCTGCCCTGGGTTTGAGCAGCCTCCCAAAGTGCTTCCCTCTGTCACTGCCTGACCGGCTGCACAATCAGCACTGCCCTGGCAGGTGGTGGGCTGGTAAACAGAGCACTTGGACATTGCCTAGTGATGTCCTGGCACACGCTCCACACTCCTGCCTTTTGGACAAATACCTTGTTTTTCTCAAGTTTCTAAAGAGTAAATAAATAGTTCAGCTCCTGTTTAGTGGCAGTGGCCAAAGGGACACTCAGACACTTCACTCCATTGTTGGTTCTCTGGGTTTTGGGCCCCTCCACCATCACTGGAGGTGTCTAGCCAAGAAATTGCAGTGCTCTGGTAAAATAATTCTTGGAGCATGTGAGATAACAAGAGTCCTTGTGAACACAAATCCCAGATGTTCCTCAGACATTTGCTTTTTGGTGGGAAGGGGCTGGAGCAGACAGCCTGGTGGCATTGGAGGAGCTGCTCTAACCTGGGCAAAAAGGAACAAAGGAATGAGTAAGAGACTTGCCCACTCTGCCTGTCCTGGGACAGGCTGACATCCAACATCATCCCTCCCCAGACTGGGGTGAGGGCTGAGTGCAGGGTTCTGGTTTGAGCTGCTCTCGAGCAAAGACGTCAGGCACGCTGGCTCAAGGCTTTCATTTTTTACTGCAACGCCGCCGCCTGCCAAATCAGCTGAGCTGGGAAAACAATCCATAATTGACTACAGAGGCATGAGGTTATAATGATTTACTCCTTTCCTGAAGCATGCACGTAACCTCTGCCAATTAGCCAAAAGTTAGGGAGATTTTTAATGACAAAACATCCAGAGGAGGAGGCATTTGGGTGGGGGGAATTGTAACTGGGAATCACCAGAGTCTGAGCTGCAAGTCATGGGAGCTGGAGGTCTAATGATCAAAGAAGAGAAAGTACAGTGAATAGATTTTCCAGTTGGAGATGGGAGGAAGCCTGGAGCTGGTTAGAGGGTTTTCCTTTCTGGGTTGGAGGCTTAGTGCTCTGCTTCCTCACCATCACCCAGCACCTACATGAGACACTGGTTGAAGGCAGGGAGAAGCAGAGTTAGGAATGGAAATCTGTCCTCTCCCATGGGAAATGTGATGGCTGAGACCTGTGGCAATGCCAGGGCCAGCTCTGTGCTGGGACAAAACCAGCTGGCCCCAAGTAGCAGTGCCAGTATGGCAGCAGCCAAAGGAAGTTTCTTATTAATGGGGCAAGAGAATAACTCTTCTCCACATATCCTGAAGAGGTAAAATAGCTTGGAGTGAGTAATCCCACGTTGAGCACAGATAGAAATTACTAACAAGTGCCATTACCTGGGACCAGGGAGGAGACAAAGGTCCTGCTTCTCCTCCCATCCCTCCTCTCCCTCACTCCCAGCTCTGCTGTCCTCCTTCTTCCCTTGTGGCTGCTGGACTCCACTGTGAGTGGCTTCAGAGAGAAAACTAACTTTGCCAGGAAAAAGCACAAGAATAGTGTTTTTTCCAGTGTCATGAGTTGAACTGGGTCAGCCAAACCTGGCAGAAAAGATCTGGGCTGGGCTGCCTGGTGTGAGCAGTGGAAGGGGATCAGGTGCCCACAAAACCTCATGGACATTTGCTGCTGTCATCATTGCAGGGCAGGCACGGAAGAAGCTGGGGGAAGGCCAGAGACCCTGTGGGTTCATCTCATTGGAGTCTGGTTTATATTTCTGCACAGAATTACAGATTGGTTTGGGTTGGAAGGGACCCTAAAGATCACCTAGTTCCAAGCCCTGCCATGGGCAGGGACGCCATGCTTCCTGGGATGAAGTTCCTAAAGAAGCTGAAGGAAAGCAGCTTCGCCACAAAGATCCAGAGCCCTGAGTCACTCAGTGCAGTGAGAGCAGGAGAGAACCTGCCCACCCCAAGGCCTCTGAGATCCTGCTCTGCTGAACAGCCATGAAATCAATGGTCTTAGCTGGGTATTGATTGCACCCAGTGGGTGTAAATCTGACCTTGACCCTCTTTAATCTTGATGGATTGGCCACAACTTCATCAGCACAGAGCTCCGAGGCTGGACTTGGGGAGCAGTTTGACAGCATGTGCTGCATTCTCTGTTTTGTGGGTCCAGCTGTGCTGGAAACATAAATCACAGCTTTGCACTTCAGATGTCCACATCTCAATATATGTAATAAAGAAAACATATAACAATTATTGCCCTATACTCAAACCAGGGTACATAAAAAAGGAGTGATTCCAGCTTCTGGCCCTTCCACATCAAAAAAAGCTGCAGAATTAGGATTGATTGACAGGTGCAGGATCCTGACAGTGTGCAAAGTGGTGAGAGGAGTTTTGTGTGCTTGCTGCATGCGCCACACTCCCCACTTGGCCATGGCAGCCACTGCTGCTTCTGGCAGAGCTGATGGAGACCTAAAGATCTGACGCACTTAGACAAGGAAAGGGAAATATCTGATGTCTTGTTCTCCCCATGAATTCAGCCCAAGCTTAAAAAAAGAGAAGCCAAGCCAACTACTCTGCTCAAGATAGGCAGCCCCTTCCCTCAGCTCTGCTGGCTCTGCATGCTTCTCACTCCACCTCTGGTGTTTACTATCACTTTGGGCACAAACATATTTGTTGCTAGGAGGAGTCCTGGGCAAGATTAGCTATCTCTAGAGCCAGAGCACAGCATGCTTCACGCAGGGATTGCTTCAACTGGAAATTCAGGGCTGATGGGAGTGAGGGCTCAGCAGCAGGTCCATGTGGAGGCTCTGAGCAGCGACAGCAGAGGAGCAGTGTCAGTGAAGCCTGCAGCCCCTGTTCCTGCAGCTCCCACAGGACCCAGGGCAAGACCCAGTCCCGTGATGCCAACTTGTGCAGGGTCAGGGAGGCAGGAGGGGGAACAGCCACACAACAGCCTTGGGGAGCTCTCCCAAGGCCACAGAGCCCCTGCTGAACAAGGTGGTGCCGTGCACGGCAGCAGCAGCAGAGGAGGAACTTGCCTGGCCACAGCTGGTGTCCCCCAGGCCTCCACTCGTGGAGCCCAGTCCCCTGGCCTGTGCTGCCCTCCAGGCTCACCCAGGGATCTTGGTGTGATGCCCTCAGCCCCACCATGTGGCAGGCACATCTGGCTTCCCAGGCAGCCCACCTGGGAGCCAGGACTGCACAGCTCTCCTGGGAGCACGGGGGGCTTTGGATGCCCTGCTCCACACCAGCCTAGTCACGGCCTCTTTGTGCATGGGCAAATGTTTCAGGGGTGATGCTCTGTGTAATGACAGCCAGACCCTATCTGTGCTGAGGTAGGAAGGCTTTAGGACTCAGCTGGACAGAAATAATTCCCTTGGCAGGGGGAAAACACACGGAAGGGAAAGTAGGCAGTAAGTTGCCTCTTTATTATCTCGTGAAAGAAAATTTTTATCGTACCCCAGAGGGCCCTAAAGCCCTATGGAACACATCTGCACAAGTTTTCATGGGCTTCTGGCTACATCCAGAGCAATCTGGGCTCGTGGGGGGAGTAACTCTGCCCTGGCACAGCACCTTGGCCTTGGCTTTCACAGGTGCCCAGCCCGGTGATGTGAGATGGTCCTTGCCTGGTGCTGTGTTCCCCAGCTGCAAAAACTCCCCCTAACTTCAAAGGCTACAGAAATTCCAGTCTGTGCTCCAAGCGTGTTTGTTTTCTTTGGGTCCCTCTCCCTAACTAATTTGCTGTTGTGTTTATTGGAAATAGGAGACACATTCTTGATGAAGTGGGAAGCGCTGTGTTTAATGGAGCCCTCCGAGAAGGTTAGAGCAGGAGCATTTCTTGAACAAACAAGCCTCACACTGCACCATAATCTTCAGGCTGAAATGAATCACGGGCTCCAGATAGCGGTGGGGACTGTGACACGTGCAATTTGCATCAGACCTTCACTAAACAATCATTTGAGGGCCGATGAATGCAAAGGAGGCTTGGCTCTTATCAGCTCTGATCACAGAAGCGCTTGCAGGAAAAAATTATTAAGCATCTACATGAGCAAAACTCTTTGTCTTCTTCAGCTGAATTGCTACTTTCATTTGTCTTTAATAACATGGTATTTGCTCACTCTCAGACAGCCGTTTGCAAGGTTGTTCAGATCCAAGGCTAATTTGCTCAGGCGCTTGGCTCTCCCAGAGTGATCGCTGAAACTCCTGGTACACACAGTACTTTTCTTGAATGTTAAAGCATTTAAAGCTCTTTTTTTTTTATTATTTTTTTTTCCTTGTCCGTGCCTTGAGTAAGTATTTACACCTAGTCAGAGACAGCATATAAACAAGTTAATGTTTCGACTGGGGAATGTTTTACACCTCGTTACACAGGTGGAAACGGGGCCTGTGCAGAGCAGGGCCAGGCTGTTTCCAGTAGGTCATTTTCTTCTTCTGGTCAGCCCTTATTTTAGGCCAGCCCTGCCCCACAGAGGTATGTGCAACCACGCCACTGGGTCCTGCCTATTTCTGGGGGCTGCTGCTGAGTTTGCATCACACAAAGCCTGGAGTTATTTTCAACCCAGCTTTGGCCACGGAGCAAAAGCAAACAGCTCTCCGTGCACAGCCTGCTGTGGGGGCACCAGCTTGGAAATCCCACCACAGAAGGTTGTCACAGGTGGGTCAAGGGCCTGTCTGACCTGAGACTGCCCACAGCAGGACCAAGACTCATCTGATTTTTGCAGTCTCTCATTGCACAAAGGAGAAGAACACTCAAGGTCACACCCCACCACATTTGGGCACCAGCCCTTTGAACATCAGGGTGTGCAGCTGCTGATGAGGCCCTGGGCTGGTATTTTTGGTCAGAGGAAACTAGCCTGCTTTGAGTGGTAAATCTGTGGTGTGGGTTGTGGCCACTGAACATCTGCTCTCCTTCTTCCTGCCTTGCTGGGAATGATGAGAAAGCCCCGAGCCAGAAGGGATTATTGCATTCTCTCCTCCGAGCTCCAGGATCCAGCAGACCCCATCCAGATGAGGTCCAGCACCCAGGATCTGGTGGCATGATGAAAAAATGCTCTGCCTGGATCCCAGGAGATGGAGCACAGTCCCCTCCCCAGAGTGGTTTTAACCTTCACAGTTAAGGGGAATGCACAAATTCTTTTTCCTGCCTGGTGTTTGACTGGCTGTGCACTCCAGCACCAACTTCTTGCTATGGCTTCTCTGATAGATTAAAGACATACTTAATACCTGGTTTTGCTTTGGTTTTGTTCAAGAGAGGGTACTTATGAGCTACAATGTCCTCTCCATCTTCTTCCTGATAAGCTAAACAGCTCGAGCTGTGCAAATCTCACATCAGCCATTTCTTTCAGCCTGTGTATCATTTTTGTGGCTGTTTTTGGCACCTTCCTCAATTTTTCAACTTCCTCCTGAAAACGTGGGCATCAGAACAGTACTCCATGTTCCAGCTTCGGGCTCAGCAGCTCTGACACTGTCTAATCAGCAGGACCATTTCCAGTGTCAGAGCCTCAGAGGAGGAAGAGGGGGAGGGAGGAGGATTCCTTGGCAGCAAGCTGTGCTTCATCGAGGGCCCTCTGCTTTGGGATTCACACTCTTTTCCCAGCTACAGAAACCAGCCTCTGTCAGAGCAGATCTGTTTCCACAAGCTGTCTCCTCGAAGTGCAAGAAGACCTTGTCTTGTACCCTCCAGGACTCCTCACTGGGCTGCCCTGGGCTTCGGCTGGTTTGGTGTTTGCCTCTGCATCGTGCAAATATGTACACGGAAGGCCTGACAGCCACCTTTCACAAGCCTTAAAAATCAACATTCTGGCCTAATCCTGCTCTCCTGTGCCTCCTGGCCCTGTAACAGGTAAGCCTGAACAGCCCTGAGTCTGAGGATGCTGGCCCCAGGCAAATTTCTGCCCATCTGCCTGAGGCTGCACAGCCCACAACGGAGCAGCAGGTTATTTATAGCAGTTCCCATGTCCTCAGCAGCTCTCTCTTTCGAGGATGGTGTCACCATTGCTGTGCTGCCCTGTCACCACGCCAGGGCTGAGCTCTCACTCCAGTTCCAAGCCACCCTGGCAGCAAAGGAGCAGATGACTGCGTGGTTGTTGGCATCCCCGTGCCCATCGGGGAGGCAGGGAGTGCAAAGGTGCCTGTGCAAGCCATCTGCAGCCACAGCCTCTCCACTCCTTGCTGCTCAAGCAGGGTTTTTCATCACAGATGGACAAAATCCCAAGGTCCTGTGCTTTGCTTTTGGCCCTGCTGCATTTTTGCAGCTTCTCCTGAACTCTCACGATCACACCCAGGAGCTGATCCCTCCACCAGCACTCCAGGTAAAAGAGGTGTCGTTGATAAATTATCTTTTTATTCCCTGGGCCTAAGACTTCCAGGCTGCCATGCAGAAAATCAGGCTTTCCACGGTGCTACATATTTAATCAGTGCATGAAAAGGCAACTCATCCAGAAAGACAAGCAGAGAAGTTCCTCCCAACTCTGTCCTTGTGGCTGCATCCACATGCAAGGCTGTCCAGCTCTGCAAAGCAATAGATCACCCCAGCAAAGCAAGTGAAGTCATGTCTTATTGCAAGAGCCAGGCTTTTCCAGTGCTTTCCTAGAATGGAAAACACTTTCAAATTTTGTTTCCTGAGCACCACCCTATTCATTAGTAAAGTCATGGATCACCTTCTGCTGCCCACCAACAGGCAGCCACTTTTCCATGAAAGCTTTTTCTTTTTTCACAGTGGTCTTATTCTTTGAGAGCAGAAATAAGGCTTAAAATAGCATGTTTTGGAATAAATTCCCTTCCCAGCTACGTGAATGGGAAGTTCAGGTTTCTCTCCCTTGACACCTTTGCTGTTCAGCCCATGTTTCCAACAGAGCAACCAGACCAAGCAGGGGCTCTCAGCCCCACTTCTGCATGAAATGAGAGCTGTGGCTGAGACCTGTCAGGAGAGCCACAGCACTTCAGGGATCTCTAATCATGGAATAAGTAGGGAAAACATCAGATCCAGCCAGCTACCAGCATGGCCACCAAAGGAAACACTGAAGAAATAAACCAAAAATGGAAAAAAATCTTTGGGAATTAATCCGGATTTTAGTGGAGATTTGATATACATAGCTGTGAGTAGAGGCTTTACCCACTGGAGCAATGTGATATTTTCCTTTTGCCTCCCATTTTCCCTATCCTCATGCAGCTGAGGAATGTGTTCCCCGTGCTTGGTGCCCACAGGTGCTCTGGGAACAATAGCAGCCTGGGCTGGATTCAAGATACGCCCAGAAAAATCATCACTCATCGCTGCTAGACATTTTTATGGAGCTCCTCAACTTATCCCTCGAGTGTCTTACAAATATTAACATACAAATCCTCACACTTCCTTCCTCTAAGAGGCTGTTACTGCCTAGACTTTAAAAGTAAGGAAGCTAAGGCTGAGAGGTGAATGGACTGGCCAAGACCACAGAGGAAATGGGTGATCTTTGTGCTCTGGACACCCCTGACCAACAAATCCTTAACCTGGCTTCTTTCCCGTGGCAGATAAGACCGGGCAAAGATTTGAGTCATGATTTTAAGGGGGAGATTCCACCAGCTTTACCGTCCCCCACTGTGGTGTGTCATCATCCCTGTAGGGGCTGGTGGGACAAAGACCTCATGGGCACATGGCAGGATGAGAGCTCTCCCCCTGCAGACACCCCAGAGTTTTCTTAGGAATACAGTGGAGAATTGTGCACTTTTATTTTTATTAGGACCGTTGTAAAAGCAGGTGACTGTGGCCTGCCCTAGCCAGCTGGATAAAATTCAAGGGCAGCCCAATAAACCTCTCTGCATCCTCTGCAATGGCTTTGCTTTGTTTAAAGCTGGCACTGATTTAAAGTTCAATATTTCAGGCTCTGCTGCTGCATCTTCCCTGAGATGACAGTGAAGATGGCAGCACTTAGAGGAATTCCTGGCTGCAGCACAGCTCGGGCTGTATGATTTTCATTAGCACTAACAAGCATTAGGCAGCTGACGTCCTGCTCAGGAAAACGACTGAATCTCCAAGTATTCCTCCCAAATCAACATGCTAGGGGAACAACGGGCTCTGCAGCCTTGGATTTCTCAGCTCTGCAAAGGGATTTACCTCTCCCTGGGTTTTCCTTCCCTTGGTCTCTTTTAGTGGTGCTGACATTTGATAACAAGCCTGTGTACGATCTGGAGTCTGCTTTTCCAGCTTCCCCAGCTGCCCCAATCTGTTTGGTTTTTTTATTTAAATGAGCCCATGGATCCTGAAGCTGAAAACTGTGTGACACATCATTTTGGTTTTTAAGATGATTTTATGAGTCTCTCATCCCTGCAAGGAACACTGAAAAACAGAAAAGCACCACAGCAGCACACAGCCCAGCCCTACACAGTGCAGCCAGCCAGCCAAAGTACCCCATGTATCCTATTAAAAAAAAAAAAAAATTGGTGGAAATGTTATTTCCTCAGTTAATCTCAAGATGCTGTAAAGTCTAACTTAGAATTTTGGGGTGGTTCGAGGCTTCTGGGAGTAGCAAGGCAGCAAGAGGCCTGGGTGAGGCTGGGGAGGTGACAGGATGTTTAAATTGAACAGGAGTGTTGCTCTGCCCTTGGCTGTGCCCAAGTCCTTTTCTCTGCCTGCAGAGGAAGGGCTGAGGCTGCTCTGACCCCACAGCTGAGACAAGGATGCTCTGCTGGCCCTGCCTACTCCTGCACTGAAAGATCTTTGCCCCTCTCTTAGGTTGAAAGATGTGGCAGGGGTGTGTATTCTATTGCCATCTGTCAGAGCTGGGGCAGTTCTCTCTGTTCATGGGGCAGTTTTCTTTATCTCTCCCACAGCCAATCCTCCCTTGAGGACATCTCTGCTGTTCATGGCCACTGAGTGTCCCTGCAGGGCTGATCAAATTCCAGCATCCCATGGGGAGATGCTCCGCCCAGGGCAGGAGCCAAGCATTCCTACCTGGATACAATCTGAGCCTGGAACAGCACAGCAGCCTTTGCCCCCTGCATTCCCAGAGGAGCAGCTTTCTCCTGCCCTGCATTGCCAGAGGAAGAGCAGGCCCATCTCCAGCAGCCCTGGAGCTGCAGAGGAAAACTGCAGCCTTGTGCAGGATCCCTGCTCCAGCAGAAGCACAGCTGGCACTGCAGGAGGGCTGAGCCCCCATGGGATGGGACTGTGCCACCACCCTGACCCACAGGGTGCCAGGTCAAATTCTGACTCTGGCAGTGGGTTTTTTCGTTTTGGTTTTTTTTTGGTTGGTTGGTTTGGTTTGGTTTTGTTTGTTTGTTTTTGTTTGTTTGTACTATTGCATTTGTATTTTTAATTTTCCTAGTAGAGAACTGTTATTCCTGCTCCCAGATCTTTGCCTGAGAGGCTCTTCATTTCAAATTTATAATAATTTGGAGGGAGGGGGCTTACATTTTCCATTTCAAGGGAGGCTCCTACCTTCCTTAGCAGACACCTAGAAAACCAACACAGCTCCACAGAGCAAAGTCCTTGGGGAGTCACTGCCTGCAGTTTGGCTGATATTCCCCCTGCTGTAGGTGGAAGTACCAAGGAGACAGCTGGGAGACAAAGGGAGATGGGTTCATGACACTTGCATGTCCATACATCTTGCAGACTCTGCTGCATGCATTCAGAAATTTATTAATTGAGCTGGGTTGGGTGAATTTATTGTTGACATCAGTGAAATTCAAAGCACTGCTCAAGTGATTGAGCACTCACCCTCTCTGTGGTCAGTGACCATGGCAGAAATTCCCTCTGGTGCTGCTGCCCATCCCATCACCACCAGCAGCCCTTGCCTTACCCTCAGGGTGAGGGGTGAATCTCAGGAAAACTGGTGAGTCTGGGAGAAGCTGGAGAGTTTGGGAGAAGCTGGAGAGTCTGGGAAAGCCTGGTGAGTCTGGGAAAAGCTGGTGAGTTTGGGAGAAGCTGGTGAGCCTGGCATGGTTTGTACTCGCAGCTCATCTCTGCTCGCCACAGCTCGGGCTGGAGTCCTGAGGAACGAGGCCACTGCACCTCTCAGATCAGCCTGGGAACTGCTGGGATGGTTTTATCCTCGCTGTAGCCAAGCAAGAGGCAATAAATAACACCTCCATCCAGGGAAAAGGCAGGTGTTATGTGTAACAGGGGAATCCAGCCACGCTGGTGAGTGGGACTGGCTTCCAGGGAGAGATGAATAGTAACACATAGATCTCAGCTAAATGGCAGCCCTGAGAGGCAGCACTTGAATCTATATGCTTTTCAAGAGCATACCCTTAGATGAAGAATATTTAGTGGCAGGCCAAGGGGACAGCAGTGAAGAAACTGAAGTTTTTTTCAGTCTGATGTAGTGTGAAAAATAAAGTCCATATGGATAGACTGGAAATGAGAAGAGTGAGCACAGGCAAAGTGCTCCAGCCAGGATGGAAAGAGCAAGTTTGCCTCTGTGGGGAGTGGCAGGGCTTATCAAGGCTTTAATCAGTCATGGTAAAGCAATACCAAAGAAACAGTCAGAGTGCCAGGTTCTCCACATCCCCCCAGAACTTCCCTGCAAGAAAAATCAGTAATTCAAGGTGCTGAATGAAGGTGAGGGGTGGAGACAGGCAGACATTGTACTCTTATGAGGGAGGAGCAAGCAGTGGGCTTTGCTGTCAAAGCGTCCCAATTCCCAGCTGTGCTGCCAACTTTTACATGCCTTGGACATTCTTCACCCCATTTTGCATGTGTGTAGTGAGGCTGAGGATGCCACCTCCCTAAAACTCTGCAGAAACAGGATCTATGCTGTGTAGAACAGCAGATTGTAGGGCAGAGCAAGCAGAAATGCTTCTCTGTCCTCTGTACACACTTAAGGTCTGCTTGGAGAAGGTGAAATCATGAAGCAGCAAGCATGGAAGTGAGAGAAATCAAATATAACACATTTTTAAGATAAATATGTGACTTCTAGAAGCCATCAGAGGATGTTTAATGACAAACTGAACATGTCCTCTGTCCCATGCTGATCAAAAGGCCTGGAAAAGCTCTAATCAACTGCTTGGGAGCTTTTCTTTTTCCTCCTGTAAAAATGGAATTTAATTAAAAATGGAGAGACAGAGACTCAGCTGACTCAGTGGGACTTTGGCCCCTGCCTCGCAGAGCACTTGAGGACAGTTTCAAGTCCCAGCTGATGGCTCTGGAGAATCAGTTACTGGCTGCAGGATGGATTCCCCACTATGTTTGAGGGTTGTGCTCTTGGGGGTGGATTTAAGCACATGCTTAATCTTAAGCATGTGCCAAAGCATCCTGCTAACTGAGGATTTTTCTGAGAAGGTCCTGATGTTATTGTTTCTCCTTGGAGCCTGTCCCTGTGCACATGTGAGCAGGAACATCACAACAGTCTGGAAAAGCAAAGCATTCCTAAATGCTTTCCCAGACAGTAAACTCAGGACAAATTTATTTGGTTTGAACATTTTGGCACTGGTGAATGTAAACCTCTCCTGGTTTTTATTTCCCTCTGCTTTCCACTTGGAGCAGTATCAGTGTCAAGCTGCCCATGGACTGAGCTCTGCAGTCCTCGGGCAAAGGAAGGCTGTAAATGGGTAAAGGTGTTTGCAGCAGCCCAGGGGAGAACTGGGCACTGCACATCTTCACTCCCCTGCACTTCTTCTGGAGCCAGGATGGGGCCAGATTGTTCTCCAGTATCCCAAAGCACCAGCCCTGGACAGCAGTGACTGATGGCAGAGGGTCCTGTGCCCATTTTGCTGCTGGAATCCCCCTTCCCAGACCTTTAATGGTTCCTGCCTGTCAGAGGGGATATAAATGGAATTATATCAACCTCATGAGAGAAGGACCAGCTGCCTGGCTGTGCCAGAGGTCACTGGGGCCCTACAGCAGGACAGACAGCCTGAGGGAGAGATGGCAAAGGCTGCAAACAGCCTGCAGGAGTTTCTCCCCAGGGTGGTGGTACTGGTGCCCTCAAGGATGCTTTAGTCCACTCTCTTGTGCTGGAATGATTTCCGTGCCAAAGACATGTTTAAATCCCATTTATCCTGCAGGTAGACAGCGGCTCCAGCACCCAGGGTGGGATGCTCTATTTAGGGGTATCTCCCATGCTTTCTGCCTGCCCAGCTTGGCATTGCTGCCCTCCTGAGCCCAGCACTCAGAGCCAAACCCATCCCCACTGCCTGTTCACCGAGGGGCACTGAGCCCTGCTGGTGGGGAGTGCTGTAATTAACGCTGCAGTGCAGGCTGAAATGTTAACGCTTCTATTAACACACTTTTGGACTTGCTTTTAACACCACAGGTGGCTTTTCAAGAGCTCAGGCTTGATTTAAATCCCATCCACTGCTTATTGCTTTAATTATGGAAATGGACAGAGCAAGGGAGCAGGATTCTGGGTCTGGACCCTGACAAAAAGCATGAGGGAGAAAAGTGGTGTGGTTTTATTTTCTGGGTGGATATATGGAGATCAGGGAGAGGACTGGGCATGGATGGCTCTCCTGGACCTTGCTCAAGGATTTGGCATGAGCATAAAGAGAATCCACCACTCAGTGCTTTCCAGTGGGGCAAAATTGTGTCTGTGGTGGAGCTGGGGTGAGAAATACAGAAATAATACAGAAATACAGAAATAATACAGAAATACAAAAAATACAGAAATACAGAAATAATATGGAAATAATACAGAAATAATACAGAAATACAGAACTATAGAAATACAGAAATAATACAGAAATATAGAAATACAGAAATATTACAGAAATACAGAAATAATACAGAAATAACACAGAATTACAGAAATACAGAAATATAGAAATAATACAGAAATATAGAAATATAGAAATAATACAGAAATAATACAGAAATACAGAAATAATACAAAAATAAATACAGAAATACAGAAAAACCTTATCCTTCAACTCAGAGCAGAGAGCTGTGACTAAGCTCTGGCCCCACTGTTGCTGACAAACCTGGATCCCAGCAGGCTGGAAAGCTGAGGAGCTGCAGGACCTCAGCTCCAGCCCCCAGACACAAGCAGGAGCCTCCTCTGGGTGCATCTGCAGGGAGATAACCAGTCCCAAGGCTTTGCTGCTCTGCTCCTGACTGGAAATGCCAGGAGGAAACAAATCCCCTGGCATGTCAACAACCCCTCCTGTTACCTCTCCCCTAAATATAGAGCTGGAATTGCAGGGGAAGAAGTTCAGGAGGAAGGAGCAGAGCAGGGAAGGCAGAGTTCCTCACCAAAGGATGAGGGAAAGGGACTCATCTTCACTCTGACCCCAACTGCTGCCATGAAGGGAGGTGTAGGGATGCTTCCTTACCTTTCCCTGCACAGCATTCAGCTTTCCTGCAGGGTCTCTTCACTTTGCAGGGGCTGAGGCTGGAGCAGGTGAGGCCAGAGCAAACCCCTGAGGCTGCAGAGGAAAATGGGACACCCCTGTGTGGCCACCACCACCCCAGTGCCAAAGGGATTTTCCTGCCCCTCAGTGTCCTGGGGTTGCATCCAGCCCTTGGTTCCCATCACCACTCTGCATATCTCCCACTGCCTGCTCCAGAGGCATCTCACAGCTCCCCCAGAGCCTCCCCCAGCACATTCCCCCTCCCTTCCACTCGCTGGACTTTGAGGGAAAGCCTTTCCCCCCTGTTTTTATCTGCATACCATTCATGGCACTCAGCCCTTGTGCTGTCATGCAAAACTGTGAGGAATGAGCTGGGTGATAAAGCAGAGGGAGCCAAAGCATGAAGGCCGTGAACCCCCTGGTTGTGTTTCGGAGCCATAAATTACACCCTTCAGCCACGGGTTAAGCAGGTCATTAAAAAGCAAAAAAACACCGGGAAAACGTTCAAAAAGCAGCACCCTTCAGCTCTCCCCTCCCTCACTGCAAGGCTGCACATCCCAGCCCCCTCACCTGTGCTCTGGGATGCAGCCTGCTATGCCAGGTATTTTTGGCATCGCCTCAGCTGTAAATCTTTATTGCCCTGCCTGAGCTGCCACCCTGCCAGAAAAGTTTGTTCTGGGATAAACTGAGGGTGGGAATGTGGAGGGGGGGATGGCAGGGGCTGCGTGGGGCACATTGGCTGGAGCTGGGGAATTATCTCTGCAGTGCCAGGTCCATTCCCTCTGCTCTTCCCAAGGTGAGGCACTGCCAAACTCAGGGAAGCACCTTCCCCCGAGCAGGGATGTGGGAGGAAGAGGTGCTGAGCAGAGTTAACACAGGTAAGGACCAGAAAAGGCTGGTCCACGGGTACAGCCTGGTACTTTCCAGTAAGTTAGAGCTTATAAATCATTTTGACAAAATAATTAAAGCATGTATATGCTGTGATTTATAACACTGCCTCTTGCTGCAGTGCTCAGGACTGGAGTGATGCTGGATACAGGGATGGATCAAACCAAGGGAAAACCTGGCAGAGGTGCAGCTCAAAAGCTCTTCTTGCCCTTGCAGTGTAAAGCTCCAAATCCAGAGTGACTCCAGATCAAAGATACTGCCCAGAATCAGCGTGGGTGTAGTGGGTGACTCCAGCTGAGAATTGCTGAGATCAGTCTCCATCGCAAGTAAAAAAGTGGGGCTGGGTAGCCTGGCTGCACCCTCTGTGCTGCTTGAGTGGGAGCAATGAGGAAGACAGAGTAAAAACTGAAGGCACAAAGAGGCACCTTCTTAAACCCATGTGGTATTAAAGCAGAGAGAAAACCTTTTGCAGAGGCAATTACACAAATGCACGTCTGGGTTGAGAGCTGAGCCTGACCTGCAGCTCTCAGGGATGGGCAGACTTTGTTATTAAAGCTCATCAGGACAGACCCCGTGCTGGGGAGGCCAGCTGAAAACATCTGAAAGATATTTACTATTTGACTTTGCTCCATGTGTCATAAAAGGGAGAAATAAAATAACTCAGCATCAGGACAGTCCTTTGGGTGGAAGTAGAGCACTGGCACTGGGGGTTTAACAGGGAGGTGACCCAGAGGGTTGGACAGAAGGGAATGGCTCCTTCTTCACATGCAGTGATGAACCACATCATGAGGTTTTATTTTTATTGTGGCTAGCCCAAAAATTAATAATCTGAAATTATTGTAGGAGGTTATTTTACCAGAGAAGAAAGAGGTATGTGGGATTTAGACAAACTGTCAGATCTTCCCTAAGAGAAAAAATGTAATTTCTCAGCAGCTTCGTCTCAGCCACCCTTTGAGGATCTTGCTTTTCAGAGTTTCCCTTTTTTTTGTCTAGACTTGATCAGTTCAAGTCACACATTCATTTCCCTCTCCCTTTTCCAAATCATCTGCTAGTGACTGACATTTCAGTGGAGTGCCATCTTACTGGCATATAAATGAAACTTTTCAGCATTCTTAGAAGGGGTGGTCGTTTTCTGAGATTCTTGGAATTCAAGTTGAAGATGAAAAAAATATTTTTTTTTTAAACCTGCAAAACTTAGGATTTTTTTTCCCCCTAACAGATGCTCTATGCAAATGTTGAAATAAGTATATTAATATCAAGCTCAGCCATCTGCCTAAATAATTTCTCTGGGAAAAAAAAAATTGCAGCATAAGAAACATGAAAATTTAAAGCTGGGTAGCAGATTTAAACAGGGAATGTCCTGTCAGGCTGCATGGATTAATGGATGAGGCAGCCAGGGCACAGAGCAGCCCCAAATCCAGCAGAACTGGTGGTTTTCCAGCACGTGCTGCACCTTGCAGGATCATCCTCTGTCCCAAGAGTTTCAGTTCCTGCAAGGCCAGGGTGCTGCTCAGTTTTCCAGAGCATCAAGGGTCTGATCCAGCTGCTCAGTTCAGCTTCCATCCCAGGCTCCAGTGGAGCTGAGGAGGAGATCCAGGTGATGGGAGGATGTGAATCACCTGCCCTGCTTTGGGATGGGCTGAATCACATCCTGGGCCCTTGGGGAGGAGTGGGGGGAAGGAGCTGCCAAATATCCCAGCCTTGCAGCTCAGTGGGTGCCATGCAGTGCCCCAGAGGATGTGGAGAACAAACCTTCTCCAGGAGTGAGGCTGGAGGCTGTGCTGCCTTCCTCTGTGCCAGGACCCTGCCTTCCTGTAGGGATCCTCAGGTGGGGCATGGCAGTGACCAACCCACAATCTCCATGTTTTATCCCCAAACCTGCTGGGGAGTGCAGGGGGCCAGGGCACTGCTCACACCAGGCAAACCTCCAGCAAGGCAGAGCCTCCTTAAAAACAATCCTCTGAGCCATTTCCAGCTCCAGGAAGGATGGAACCCCTTGGAATGAGCTCAGGTGAGGGGAAATCTGCAGAGCCTGGGAGTCTGTGAGCACCTGGGGCAGCAGATCCTGCACTCCTCAGGACACTTTCTTCCCATCCCTGCCCCTGGTGCTGGTGTGTCCCAATGGGAAGAGCTGTAGGAGTGGCACTGCACCCTCCAAGCAATGTTTCCTGTTCCCAGTGTGCCTCCCTCCACATCCCAGGGTTCAGCATCAGGTATTCCTGAGCTCCTCCTCAAAGTGAGGATGGGGAGAAATGTATTGGGCAAGGCATTAAAGGAGTTGGACTGGCTGCCAAAAATCCCCTCTCTCTCTCAGAGATGGGAGGAAGGACAAATAAACAAACAAGGGGACTTTTCCCCCAATCCTCTTCAAAAAAATCCCCCTTAGAGAGGATTTAGGGGATGAGCAGTGAGTTGTAGGGTCTCACCCAGCCCAGTGGGGTGACCCCTTGCCCACAGTGCCCCAGCAGAGATGCCTGCACATCCCATTGCACCAACCCAACCTGGACCTAAATCAGTTTATTCCAGCCCTTGTTTGGGTTTTTACAGTAAAAAATAAAGCTGATTCAGGGGGTGTGTGAGTGGAGCTCAGCACCAGTGACTTAGGACATGGGTGGTGGAGACAAAGCCAGCCTCGGTGGCCAGGGCCCTGCCAGGAGTTTTATGGTTGGTGCTTCATCCAGAGGATAAATTTTCTGTGCTTTTCTGGGCAGATTGGACACAGCATTCAGGAGGCTAATGAGGCACTAAGGAACCCACTGGGCTTGGCTCCCAGCTTGTTTTTTCCAGCTTATTTTTGCCTTGGATCGTAGTTCCCAAAACATCCATCTACTCTCACAGCCCAGGCAGTTCTGCAGCGGGACGATGGCCTTGGCTCACTCTGGGGTTGATGCTGTTTTCTCATGTAGAGGTGAGTCTGTACCCAACATTTCTACCTGACTGACCTTCCTGCTGTCCCAAACAGGGCTGCAGTGTTGGGAGTGGCACTGTGGAGAATGAACTGTTCTGGGACAGCACGCATGCTGTGGGTGATCACAGGAGCCCAGCCTCCAGCCCCGGTCTTGGTTAGGTGACACAGACTCAGCAGATGTGCTTTTAAGTCAGAGAAAAAAGGCCTTAAAATCCAAGATTAAAAGGCTCCTACAGAACTCTCCTGGTGTTGGACCAACACAGTGAGCTAAAGCAGCATCCTCAGCAAAATGAAGCTGTAACTCCTGAGCAGTCCCTGCTCCTCAATTCCCAGTGCCAAGGGCAGAGCCGAGACCCACAGACCTTGTTGAGGTTAGAAGTGACTGGATTTGCAGTGACTCAGCCCATTAATTACCAAAATACCGAGGCACAGTCCTGCCCACGTCTGGGTGATCCTCACATCACCTCCAGAGGGAGGGGGAAGCTCCTCTCTCCCAAAAAAAAGGAAAAAAACAGAGGGTTTGAGAGATGAGAGCCACACAGGGCTGTGCCTCCAGCTGGGAAGTGAGTCCCACCCCAGCCACATGTGCTGTCTTCCCCCGTGCCATCCATCCTTCTGCCCCATCCCACCTTCTCTGCTCTCAGCTGCAGAGCTCTGGGGTGAGGCCAGGGCTGAGAAACACCAGAGATCAGGGAGGTGAGAGGAGCAGCAGGGAGCAGCTTTTGTTTACTGCAAGCACAGGGAATGGGGAGAAGATGAAGCTTTTCTGCCCAGGGAAATTTTTTTATTAATTTTTGGGGGATGTGAGGTGGACGATGAAAGAATCTCCCACCCTGTGTGCAAAGGAGATGAGCACTCATGTCTCACCCTCTGGGCAAATCTCAGTGCAGGCAATCAGTTGCCATTCAAAACCATCCCTGGGGTCTCCCTTGCACCTGGAGCCCCTTCCCTCATCCCAAACTCTTTCTCATTTACCCCAGGATGGACAAGAGTAATTGCTCATGAGATAACAGCATGACCCCAGAGACTCAGCCTCTGTCTGCAAAGTGATGTAAAAAATCTCCCCTGCACATTGTGGTTAAACCAAATCACCCTGGGCTCATTCAGAACTGCATTTTATCAAATATTAAGCAAGTGAATGTAATTTTTTCCCCTCATCTGGGGCTTTCTTGATCTCTGGCCATACAGATCTATTTCTCTTCCATTAGGGCAGGGAAGAAGATGCCTAAAATCAGTGCAAAAAGCCTTGGGAAAGGGCTTCCAGGTGAGAAGCCTTGGGAAAGAGAATTATTTCAGTGCCAAAGCTGTCACAGGTTTGTCCCACTCACCCCAGATCCTCACCATGAAGCCTTACTCAGGATCAGCATTACTCCCATGAGTCATTTTGACTTCTTTTTCCTGGAGGACAGGCAAGGGCTGCCAGGCTGGAAGCAGGAGAGCACACACAGAGCAGCACCAGGACCAAACATCTCATCTAACATCACCAGCAGGTGACAGATTTTTGGTTGCTGCCTTGTTTTCTCTTCCCCATCAACCTATTTCCAGAGGGTTTTCCCCATTTCCAACCCATTTTGCTCTGTGTTCCATTGCATGAGGGGTTTCTTTAAAAGCAAAATAAAAAAGCACATTTTACACCACTCCACACGTATAAAAATAGAAAAGGGAGCCTTGAACAGAAGCTGCATTATGTTTGGAGCAGGTTCCTCCTGCCAGGCGTGACGTGATGCTCCTTTCCAAGCCTTGGCTTGTTTTGGGAAGGGTTCATCCTTCCTGCAGGCACTCGGGGGAGCTGGGGCCAGAAACCCAACAGCTCCACTCACAAATTCCTGTGCAAACCTCGTGGGCAGCCAGCCAGGGCATGAATCACAGCCCAGGTTCAGGCTTCCGGGGGGATTGAGGCTATTTTTGTCCCCTTTTGGCTAATCCAAAAGAGGAGGTGTCCTACTGCCTCTGGCTTAGCCTCTTGAGGAGAGATCCCTTTGTCTGTGGCTTCCAAAGCCTTCAGAGATTCGAGTGGGTGGGTTTATTATCCCCATAAAGGATAGATTAAACCAGGCATGTTTAAATCCAGCCCATCACAAGGTGACCATGGAGACCAGAGGCAGCATAAAATATTTTCTACCTTGGGCTCAGAGTCCCTGAAGTCCCCAAGTCCCCAGGGGTGTGACAACCTGCCTGGGTCTGACTGTGGTGCTGAATGGGGAAGGTCAGGTGCTTCTGGAGGTGTGGTTCACCTGGCAGCTTTTGGACACCCCCTTCTTGGCATTCACTGCATCTCCATGGCCTGGCAAAGGGAGTTGAGTGATGAAATCCCACAGGACATCCTCCCTGTGTCTGGGAGAAGCAGATGGGGGAGGCAAGGAGACACCCAGACAGCAGCTGGGGAGCCTGCTCCCTTCCCAGGCAGGAGAACTCACTGACCCACTGACAGCACCTTTGCAGAGCCCCCTGCAAAGGAGAAAAGGAGGGAAAGGAAACACAGGCAGCAAAATATCTCAGCAGAGCTCAGGACTTTTGAGCATATGAACTGTCAGGATATTCCTGAGCACTTGGGTGCATAAATATTAAATAAGCTGCAGCGAGGAGGAGAGAGATGTCTGTGCTGTTGGCAACCTGGGGCAGGGAGCAGGGACTTGGCCATTCCACACATCCCAACACAGCCTTGGAGCAGCAGGGCAGCACTGAGCAGCCCTGGGGGGCTCTGCTGTCGCACAGCAGCTCCTTGGCAGAGGCTGGCCCTGAGGTTCTCTCTTGTTGTCAGGGCTGCTGAGACACTTAGCAAATCCCACGTAGCTAATTACACTCTGCTTCAATGCCTCCCAGCCTCTGGTGCTGTTTCTTATGTTAATTAGCAGTGCCCAGCAGGGAGAGCACATCCTCACCGCATCCTGCTCCCCCCTCACCAGGAGTGAGGGATGGGGAGAGCTGGTGGAGCTCTGCTCCACGTCCCTCAGAGGTGACAGAGGTGGACAGGCTCCACCACACAGCCAGGCTCGCTGCAGACATTTCTGTGTGGCACCAGAAGCAAGTGGTAGAAAATGTCCCCTGTCAGGACCTTGCACCCAGCAGGAACAGGCCTGGGAGGGGATAGGGTGTGAAGGAGGAGCAGACTTCCCTCCTCCTTAGGCCAAGTCCTCTAGGCTGGTTCCCTTTACACGTGGCAGTATTTCCTGAGAGGCTCACAGCAATTTTAGGGACCTGTCTGTGCGTTAATTCAGCCCAGACCAATCCTCTCCTGGCCCTGTGAGCCCAGCTGGCAGCATCTGAAGGGCCTTGACAGCACATGAAATCTATGCAGGCACAGGTGGGGGACTGAGTTTGCTGCAAAACCATTAAATCTTGGCTGGGGAGGAGGAGACTGGAGGCAGGCAATCTCCAGCTGGCACGATCCCAGCTGTGCCTTGGCACTGAGCACACAGCCAGTGGCACGGGGAGGGCTGCACACAGCTGTGAACCAGAGGTGCCTAGGCCCGGCTGGGATGGAGAGCCAGCAGAGTGAGAATGGGCCCCAGCTGCTGCAAGCTCACCTGCAGAAATGTCTCCTGAATGAGCTGGATGCACCTTGTGGGGCACCTGCAGCCAGCACAGCTCTTTTTTGGGCCAGGGGTGCTCAGCACACAGGGCTCACACCCAGGTCACTGGGCTGGTCACCTCAGGCTGTGCCCTTGGTGGGGGGAGTGTGTGACAGTGGTGCCTGAGCCCAGAAAGGCCTGGGGAGGCAGAGGGGACCTGCAGAGTGCCAGACAGGGGAGCAGTGTTGGGATGAAAGCTGGAGAGCAGCAGAGCAGGGGGCGCTGGCCTGGACCTTCCTCTCCTCATCAACACAGGAGCATCCCCAGAAAGATTCTCCAGAAACCTTTGTGTGTGTTCCCTTGGCCAGGCAGGGTCTTTCCCTCCAAACCACTCCTCCCAAGGGGGTCTGCAGTGACCTGACTGTTTTATACCTGCTAAAATCCAGCCAGCCAGCTCCTGCATGGTGAAAAATGCCCCAAACTGCAGCCTGGAGCTGGCTGAACCCCACGGACACCCCCAGGCACTCAGAACAGGGGGAGCTGCTGGGACACCCCCTCGTTGGCAAAGGTGCCAGGTCCTGCCCTGGCTGCCTCTCTGTCTGGCTCAGAAAGCTGCCTCTGTTCACCCCACCCCACCAATTCTTTTCCTTTTCTCCTTGGATTAAACAAACCCCGCGGTGTTTCCAGCATGACTAATTCCATAATGACAGCAATATCCCCTGCCTCCCGTGCAGCCCAGGAAGGTGCCAAGCACCATTAACGTGCTGGTACACATTGCTATTGCATAATCAGCTGGATCTTCCTGGGGGAAAATGAGCTGAATTAGACACTCTCCTTTGCTGGAATAGCAGGGACCAATGGGGATTTCCACGAGAGAGATGGTTATAAAAGGAAAATCCATATGATGCTGCCTTGAAGAACTGCTGTTGTCTGGCAAATGCCAAAAGGGAGCCTGTATCTCTCTCTGACACACATTCATGTGGCTGTGGAAGAGAAGGGGCTCTTTTCTTCAGTCCTCCCATGCTCCATGGGCTGCTGCTCTCACCCTCTGTGTGCTTCTGTTCATTTCTTCACTCGGGGGGCTGAACCTGGGGCAAAAGCTTCAGCAGGGTTTCTTCAACACTGCTTGTGCTGAGCTGAGCTGACATGTGCCCCATGGATGTGTTCCTCTGGCTGGGATGCCCAAGGAAGGCCTGGGACCACACCTGGAGAGGCTGAGACAAGGCACAGGCTCCTGTGAGATCTCAGCACGGTGCCCTGCCCCTCAGGAACCCCAAGTTTGCCAGGAGACGTGGTGATGGGGTCTGGTGTGTGGCATTTGGCTGTCACATACCAGAGGAAAGGACTGGCATAGTCTCTATCCCGTTCCCCCAGAGGGATTTTGGACAAGCAACCAGGTAAAGAACGGAATTAATTATTCTGCTTTCCGAGGAAGAGGCTGCCCGTGAAGTCTCATTACTGATGCATTGCCGTGGAAATGCGTGGCAGGAGGGAGGGAATCTCACCTGCAGTACTTGCAGTGTAATTCCCTCCTTTGTGCCCGAAATTAAAAGCCAATGACTGGAAATGCAGCCGAGAAAGGCTTTAACTTGCAGCCGTTAAGTGTTGAAAACTGACACACCTGATGATGGATAGTGAAGCATCTCTTTAATTTCATTGCTCTTGCCAGCAATAACAGCCTTTGTTGGCTCTGATCTCTGGGCTGGCTCTGCTGAACCGGGGGCAGGCAATTCCCCATCCCCTCCTCCGGAGATCCAAGCCTCTGGGTGCAACATTCCCGTTTATCCTCGCAGTCCCTCTTTGCTCCTCTGCTAGATTTCCCTGACTTGGAAGCACTAACCCCTACCCGGGATGCAGGAATGTTCCAGACGACTCTGTTTATTATTAATTAGTTTCTATACGTGTGTGAAAGTCCCTGCAGCTCCCTTGAAATGAACCTCCAGAGGCAGATTTTGTACTGCTTCCCTTGGCTGCCTTCCCCCCCTCTCTGCAGAGCACAACACAATCGGGTTTCCAGCAGCACGTAGGGGCTGAGGAGAAAAGAGGAATCAAATCAGCTCTTGGGAGCTCTGTTTGGTTGTGACCAAAGGTGTTTTCTAAGTGATGGCTGAGCTGTGAATTGGAAGTGCTACCTGCATTGTTTCCTGCCCACCACAGCTATTGTTTATAGCCTGAAGCTGGCTCACCTCAGTTTTGTTTGGGAGATGAATGTTGGCTAGGACATCATCCGTGTCAACCCAGCACATCCAATGAGATCATCCTGTGGTTGCCAAATGCTTGTTGGAGAACCCTGCAATGTTTTGTGAGTATGATTCACAGAATCATGGAATGGTTTGGGTTGGAAGGGACCTTAAAGCTCATCCAGTTCCACCCCTGCCATGGGCAGGGACACCTTCCACTATCCCAGGTTGCTCCAAGCCCTGACCAGCCTCGGACACTTCCAGGGATGGGGCTTCAACAACATCCCTCAGCAATGTGTTCCAGTGCCTCACCGCCCTCAGAGGGAAGAATTTCTTTCTCACATCCAATTTAAATCTACCCCCTTTCTGCTTAAAGCCATCAGTGAATCTCCCCACCTCAGAGAGGGGACACAATGAAAGGCAGAACACATGGCCCAAGCTCAGAGCTGGGGTGAAAGCTGCAATCACAGCCCAGCACAGAGCCTTCCTGGAGATTCCTGTCAAAAACAGGGCGACAAGAAGGTTTTTAGCAAAATCTTTTGTTTTCCTGGGGAAACAGCAGCCTTCCCAGGTTACCACCAAGGTTTTTATTTTTGATTACTCCTCAGCTCAGCCAGGCTGGGTGAATTGTCCTCCAGTGCTGCCTGTGCTGCTGTGCTGTTGGGCACCTTTGATCTACAGCAGTTACCCAGCAGGAACCCAATAAAGAGCTCTTGCTTCCCTCTCCCATAAACCAGTTTTCCCCAGGTTTTGGCTTAAAGACATCCAGAGGGCTGTCACTGTGTGTTCCTGACAGTCACTTCCACAGCACCTGAGCTGGACTTGGGCTGTGGATGTAAAATTCCAGCTGGGTTTGGGTAGGCATATTTGCACCCCTGTCTGTTGAAGGAGGGGATGGTTAACAGGGTGGCTGCCTGGACAGTGTCAGGGGGTTCTCACACAGACAAACCTCTCACAAATGGCCCGTCACAGGAAATTGGATTGGCCTCCACTTTATTTATTGTCACCATCTCTTGCTCTGCTTTGTCAGAGACTGATGACTGCTCCCAGTGTTTGCCATCCACCCAGACCTCAAGGAATACTATAAGGCTCTTTGGAGGGATGCAGTCACAGAGCTGTGGGCAGCTGGCCAGATTAATTCCTGATTACAGTGTAGAATATATGGCCAGTGATTTCTCAAATCCCTCAATCAGCTGTTTTAGGCAGCCATAAAATATAATACTGCTCATATAATGACTAAAATCCATCTACAACACCAGGAGGATTTAGACCCTTCTCCTAGTGTTGGTTCTCCATTCCTCTGACATTCTTCACACTCCTTTGGGTGGAAATCCCCCTCCTTCCACCCAGGCGACCCACACGCAGCATTCAGGATGAAAACTTCCAAGCTCTCCATGAACATGATGGAAACACTCTCCTGGTTTTGAAAGCCGGGGTAAATCCGTGGTTTTCTGGCACATTTTTCCACTGTCTCTTGCTGACTTTGTCACACTTTGTGGGCTTGCTTAGATGAGCAATTAATTGGTCGAGGCAGGATTGCCTGGGAAAAGTCAAGTGAGAAATGCCTTTCATAGAACATCAAGCTGGATTGAGTGCTCAAAGTCACGGGAGAAGTGCTGTCACAGACATATTTCCATGGTAAGCCAAAGGAAAAAAAAAGGGATGAAGATGAACACTGAAGTGAACTGGTTTATACTGGCCAGCTCTGGTGGAGGGAGATCCTCACCAGGACCTGAAATATCAGTGCTACGGCCACCTCTGCAACCTGCTCTGTGCTGTTGGACCCCTCAAGGTCCTGAAGGGGTTAAAGCCCTAAAATCTCCCTTGGTAACCTGTCCTAGGGGCTGCCCCTGGCAGGCAAACCTGTTCCCAGAGGATTACACCCTGTATCTACCCCGCATCTATCCCAGCTCAGCAGCTCCCCCGAGCAGGAGCTGTGACTGCTCTGAGCAGCCCATGGCTCTCTCTCAGGAGATCTCCCCAAAACCGCAGCCACTCAAAGCCCCTCCCAGCCTGCTGGCACTGCTCTGTGTCCCCAGTGCAGCCGTGGTGGCACCCTGCCCACTCACAGGCATGGTGCCTGTGTCCCCAGCCCCTGCTGCCAGCCTGCTCACCAGGGCAAGGGTCCCTTTGTGTCCCCTCCAGCAGGTCTGCACTCCATGCCAGGGGCAAGAGAAGCTTTCTGAGGCCTCTGCTTCCCTCTCTGCCCCTCTCTCAGCACGCAGGATGCTCCCACAAAGGAGGAGCATATGTGTGGTTTGGAGGGAAGCAGCGTGGCAGCTTTTGGACACCTCCCTCACCCCACACCTTTCCTACCTCTCCTATCCTTTTATTCCCGTGCGTGGTGGAGAGCAAAACCTCTCTGCAAGCCTGGCTTATTTTTAGAAGGCTGCACAGCCAGAGACACCCTTTCACTAGCCAAAGTAAGAGGACACCAAATGGTCCTGACCTTTCTCTCCAAGGCCCCATGTCGGGCCCGTGCATTGAGCAGAGTGGAAGCAGGGAAGGAAGGAAGGAAGGAATTTGTGTTTGCTTGGCCGCCTGCCCTCGCCTGGGGCTTGGGTTTATATAAAGAGGATGAGGACAGCGTGCAGGGATGAAGGTTTGCTGGCCATCACCGGGTTCAGAAGCTCTACTGACAAGGTCATGGGCTTGAAAACACTTTCAAAAACCTCCCCAGCAGATCTCTTGGAAATGCTTCTTCTTGTCTCTCCCAGGTGCCAACCTGAGCATACACAGTGACTCTACCTAGAGCCTTTTTTCCCTGTGTTCTTATGAGACCCCAGTGCTGCAGCTCAGGGGAGCTTGATGCAGTTCCTCATGCATCTGAGCCACTGTTTGAAAAAAAAAAATTAGCAAAATAGCAGGGGTTGATCCCTGCTTGCAGATGGGAGTCCTGAGAGGCAGGGAAAAGGAGTTACAGGTTTGGTCTGCCTTGTGTAGACCCTCAGATGTCTTTCCCTTTATTTAAATCCAATCTCATCAGGCTTGGTGCTGTGACCATTCCCTGGGGAGCCTGTCCCATGCCCCACCACCCTCTGGGGGAAGAATCTTTTCCTAATATCCAACCTAAAGCTTGCTCCATGCAGCTTCAGGCCATTCCTTCAGGTCCTGTCACTGGTCAGAGAAGAGATCAGTGCCTGCCCCTCCTCTTCTCCTCAGGAGGAAGCTGCAGACCATGATGAGGTCAGATCTGGCCCCTGCTTTTGCAGTGGATTTTGGGAATGAACCACCTGCCATCCCCTGTCCCTTGCACTCACATCTGTACAGTGGCACTCGTTCGGTTTAAATGATGCTTCCTGCACATGGAGCAGGGTCCTGCAATGCTTGCTTCTACACAAACACTGAAAAAAAGGGAAACTCTTGCTCCAAGAAACTTGCAAGATGATTTTAAGACAGGAGTGAGCACAAAAGTGCAGATGAGCAGGGTAATGAGATGCCTGCAGTGCCTTTTTCTCTGGCTTTGTCACCTCTGCACCCATCAAAGCCCGGCAGCGAACGCACGGACCACAGGCACAGCAAAGGGCTCAGACATGTTCTCAGCTTGGATAATTGATAAAAACAGCCCTCAGCCCTGGCTTGGATGTGGCAGCCACACCAAGGAGGCCTTCAAAGTGCCTGGAAGTGCTGCAGACAATGGGGAGGTCAGATTCCAGGGAGGGCAGCAGGAGAAGAGGAGGAGTTGCTGCTTCATGACCCATCAGTTCTCCAGAGCATAAGGACGCCTTTGTTTGCTTCTCCTTCAGCCTCCTGTTACCCAGAGTGGGAGAGGCAGGAGACAGCAGAAACCTGGGATTTTCCAAACATTTTCTGAGTCAGATGCAGTGGGAGAGGGGGAGAAAAGCATTCCCACACCCTGCCAGGCTGAAACAAACAGGCAGTGCCTGGCTTGGCCCAGAGCAGACACCTGAAAAACACCAGTCCCTGTGCAAGCCCGAAGGGTTATGGGGGTCTGCTTGGTTATCTCCCCCAAAATCCATCAGGCAGCACCTTGCCTGGAGACACTAGGCTGTGTTACTGGGGTATCATGATGGGGACTGCAAGTTTTCCTCCAGGGATGTGCAAAATGCTTGGCTTCCACTCACCCAGCCACAGCCTACCCCAACCATGACCTCAGGGTGTCTCCCCATCCTGCTGTTCCTTCCCCAGATGGAAAACTTCTCCATCCCCAGGATCTCTTCTGAGAAAGACAGATGTGACAGATTCCCCTGTAGGTTTACCCAGAGGTTTGTCAACTTGGGGATTTTTTTCCGCCCCAAATTATTTCAGAGAGCAGTTTTAAATTCCAGCACCTGCCCTTCCCTCCTTTTCCTCCTGTGCAAATGTTGTATGGGACTGGAATTACCTGAAGGTTGGGTTTCTATCCAAATGTTGGGAGGAAGAAGGCAGAAATGCCATTCAGTATCTCAAATTGGTTTTATTTCTCAGGTATAAAGAGCCACTGGAAGGCAAACAGACGTGTGGGTAACTATGTTCAAAGGGGCTGCTATCATTTAATGGGTGAAGTGATAAGGAGCTTTAGCATGAGGTGGTACTGGCACAGAACTCCAGGACTCTTTTCCCAGGTCAGGAGGAAAAGCTGAGGACAACTGCACTGACTTTGGCTCATCCCAGTGAAATATTGCAATGATTGTTTTTAACTTGCAGTCAGCTTGAAGGCAGCAAAAGCAGCTCCAAACCTGAAGGAAATGATCACAAGCCTGAAATCCTGCCTGATTTTTTTTCCAACTATATCATCTAGTCTAATAAAAGACAATAACTCCTCCTCCCAACCTTGCCTTGCTCAGAGCCTGAAAACACCAGAGCTCCAACAATTCTCCTGTAACAAAGGGAATGAGTCATTCATCAAAGCGTGCGTTTGGAGAAAAAAAAAATCTGCATGTTCATTTATTCTGGTACTTAGCTAAAAAGATTTGGTTTACCTGTAAAAAATTATATTTTAAAAAAATTAAAATCAAAAAGCCTCATCAATGGCTCTTGAAATTCAAAGTCTGGGTGCAAATGGCTAAAAGATATTTTTGGGCACAAATAACATAATTTTTCAGGCATAGGCCGAATAGTGGGAACAAAGGACTTGCTGAAGGATTGCAGCTAGAGCAAGATCTGGAGAAATCATTTCAACAGACAGATGGATGGAAGGACACCCAAATGTCAGGAAATGGCACCCAAAACCTGACAATATCCAGATTTCCTGGGCAATGAGGAAGCTGCTGCCATTTCATACTGCACATATGGATCATCTGCACACAAAAAAAAAAAAAAAAAAGAAGAAAGCCGCATGGCTTTGAGACATTTTCTGGAGTGACAGAGACATGGAGACCACAAGGTGGGCACATTGTCAGCTGCAGAGTTTTAACAGCACTCCAAAACCCCTTTTAAAAATGGCCTCTAGTCTGCAAGGCAAGCAGAATCTCTGCCTCCAATGGCATTTCCCTGGATCTTCATAAAGCTTTTTTTTTTTTTTTTTAAGTGGGATCTGTGTTGTTTGTGGCTCTAAGCACTGGGAGGTGCTCCCAGGGCCAGCACAGCCTGGAGCTGCAGCAGTGCAGAACATCCCTCCTCCAAGCTGCTGTCTGAACAAGGTGTCTTTGCCCCAGCACCTGAAGAATAGTGGGGTTTTGGAAGCTTCAGTGAATCTTAATTGCACCCATCCAGAAGCAGTGACCTCAGCTGTGCTAACCATAAAACACTGCTCACTGCTTGGGCTTAATGGTGTGTGGCCTGCCAAGGAATCTTTTTTCTCTCCCTTTCAGAGACAATCTGTGGGAATTTATTGGCTTTTTAAAGCTGTCTGATCTTTCACTGAAGGAAACTAATGGAATATCAATGACACCAGGTATTTGTCACAAGTATCATTTATGGAGGAAATATGGGCTTGGCTCAGAAGGGCTCTCCTGCACATGGTTAACCAATTCCAAACACAGGTCCAGGCAGCAGCTGGGATCAAACCCAGGCTTCTCTGTGGCTGCGGGCTTATCAGCCACTACCAAACACAGAAAAGCAAAGAGCATTCCTAATTCAGTTGACTAATTCAATTTAAAAACCCGATGAGGACAAGGCAGCTTGAATTTTCATGGGAGCTTTAATTTAGGATGACACCTTTGCAGCTGGAAGGAAGAGCCTTTGGTTGATTTTAAGCACCTTTTGAAAATAACAGGTTAAAAAAACCCCACTTTTAAAAAGATGAAAACATTCCTTTTCCTATTTGATATTGGCATCTCCATTTTTTTCGACTCTGACTTTTCACTGAGCTACACCCTGTTTGGAGAAAGGTCTGCTCTTTTTTCATCTATTTTTCTGACAGGTTAAGAGTTATCTAAAAGGAAATGATGCCTCAGAAGTGTTATGATAGATGTGAGGCTTCAGCTTTTAACAGAAAAAAAAAAAGCTTTTTACAAAGGCTGCATCCTTATGGGGTCATCTAACCCTTGGGGAGCCTCCTGTGCTGGGTTTCACCCCACAGGGCAGCATCAAGTCCCCAAAACTGAGATCTGCAAACATACCAAGCTCAAACTCTGGTTTTTGGGACACAGATCTTCTTTCAGGTTTTCTCACCAGCCTTAAATCCAGCTTGGGTTCTCAAGAGCCTGCTAAGGACTGTGCCCAGTGATGAGTCTTCTTCTGCAACATGGTGGAAAAACTGCTCTTAATATATAAAATATTCCAGAAAGCAACAAGCAACATGGCTCATTCCTCAATTTTTTTTTGTTTAACAGGGCTTGAATAACAGAGGGGATGGCAGCAAAGGGGTAAAAAGGCCACTTTTGTGCTCAAAGACTGGAGAAATGTTTAAGTACCCAGAGCTTCGTGTTCAATTGGTGCAAAGCACGGTGAGTGCTGCAGGGTTTGAATTTCAGCGACTGCAAACCTCTCTCAGGGGAGAAGTGAAAGGAAAAGTGAAGGTCCCGGGTCTGAGAGCAGGGAATAAATGAAACCCAGGATCCTTTAGCCCCAGGAGGGTGTCAGGAGAAGCCTCCCCAGGACTGCGAGGGAATTTCCCGCAGAGCTTTGGCAGCACAGCAGGGAATGGGAGCAGGGACCAGCGGGGTTGTTTGTGCCACTGAGTGCAGGATCTTCTGTTGCTGATATTCTCTTAGACCTTGCTTAAACCATGGTGCTCTGTCCCTCAAATCCAACCAAAAGGTGCTAAAAATCCGTCCACCATCCCACCAGGAATTGCTCCTCCTTGCTCCGGGAGCTCTCAGGGCTTGTCCACCTTCAGGGGAGATGGGTCAGGGATGGCTCAACATCCCCAGCCCTTTGGTGCCTCTGTTCTGTCAAAGCTTCCCAGAAATGAGCCGGAAATTTGGGTGAAAAGAGGCTTCAAAGTGTAATTTTTAAAAAAATGCCTGACCACATTCCGTGGGTTTCGTGATGTTTGTGGAGTGGTCCCTAAATCTGAGCCCAGGGGTGCTGTGGGCTCACATCTGAGCTGGGTTTGTGTGCAGAACGTGCTGCAGCTCCTGGGACCCAGAGCAGGAGAGAGGGAGGGTGGGAGAGAGCAACAGGGAGACATGCTGCAGGTACTTGTATATCAGAACCTCACGTGAACATGTTTAGTATTTTTCCAGAGGAAAATATCATCCAAGAGGCATAATTATATCTTAGGTTCCTTTTTTTTTTTTTTTAACAGGGCTTTTAAAGCAGTTGTTTTGTTTCATTCTTCTCCTTTTTCTATTTTCGAATTACAGCGTTTGCAGAAACAGGAGCAGGATGACAGCTAACACAAGAGAGAAGCCACTGGTGCCTGAGAGGGAGAGAGATGCTACTGTTTCCTTGCCATCCCTGGAAGTGTCCAAGGCCAGGCTGGAAGGGGCTCTGAGCAACCTGGAATGACACGATCTTTAAGGTTCCTTCAAACCTAAACTGTTCTAGGATTCTGTGACTCAAAAGCAGCTAAATTTAGGCCTTGTTCTGCAAGCTGACTCCCCCATGGTAACTCACAAAGGGATTCTTGCCTGATGCTTGCTCTCAAAGGACAAAAACCTTGGGAGGAGAGAACCTCTTTGAGTTCCCACCATCCCAACATGTCCAGAGCTCAAATTTCCCTGGGAACACATTGAAGAAACATCTCTGACAAGCTGGATATTTTGTACACCTCTATGCTGACAGGTGAGATGCTCGCCCACAGGCACCATTGGTGATGCTCACCCTCTTCCCAGTCATCACTTGTAATAATTTTGTGCTGCTCCACCGGCTCAGGGCCACAGCTGGATGCCAGGAGAGCTGGGAACACAGCACATTTTCACACACACAAGTGCCCAAAGGCATTTAAGATAGCAAACTCACTCCTTCTAGGCTGTCACCACAGTAACAGGGGGCTTCCCAAAAATAATCAACAGCATGATTCTGAGCCGCTCACTTGTCATCTCGGAATTAGCAGCTACTCAATATTTTGGCTGAAAAATTAAATACCCAGCAGGCATTGGTGAGTGGGTGTTTCAGAGGGGAGTTTCACATGAGGCACCTTGTCCTGTGGGACCTTTGGCAGTGGAGGAGAGATCCCTTCCTGGCACCAGGAATCTGTATGTCCTAAAGCATGAGAACTGGTGACAGCAGGGAACCAGGAAAGCTCTTATGGGTCATTAAGTCATTGGGGTGTAAAAACCTCTATTTACTGTTTGAGATCCCAGCTCTAGCCATTGCCCCCTGTGGCACAGACACCTTCCAAGGAGGAATTTCTCACTGTTTACTGTCTAGGCACAGAGAGGGTGAGGTTTCCAGCGATGCTTTTATTGCTCAGCTAACAGTGTTAACCTCTTCAGCGAGGATATGGACCCATCTAGCAATTGTCATTTACTGAAATTAGCTTTGCACTTCAGGATCTGTCAAGTTGCAATTGTACTAAACGTTTTACTGGCTGCAAAGTGACAGTCCTGACACAGTTAATGCCATGACCCTTTGGCCTCAAAGCAGTGTGAGCAGACCCTTGGTCCCTTTCCTCTCCTCTCCTCAGGACTTGCATCTCCTGAGATGTATGTCACTATCATTTTGTAATTTTGTTTTAGCAGTTCTTTTTCACATGTTGTAGGAATTTCAAGCTGTGCATGGATGATGTTTTCAAAATCTCTTCCCTATTTACAAGGCTCAGAAGCCCTTTTTTATGTCTACACCTATTTACTTCAACAAGGATCAGAGTTGGGAGTGGGGAACACAGCAGCAGGTATTTCTGGTCTCACAATAAAATCAGGTGAAACAAGGTGCAAATCGTTTGCAGGGCTGCAGCAAGGACAAGGGACAAAGCTCTTCTCATGCTGTTCTGTAGAGGAGAAAGAGCCCAGCGAGGGCAGTGCTTTGGGGCCAGTCCTAGCTGGACTGGGGGCTGAAAGAGCAAGACACCAGCTGGTCCCAGAAAATATTTAGTAGAATCAGATTTCCTTGTCCTGCCTGTACAGGCACCTTGTGCTGTCACAGGATGCTAAACACAGGGTGGTGTTTAGTGTTTGGAGAAGCCACCAGAAAAAAAAAATCCCATTGATCTTAGCTCAGAAGATGTCCAGCCCTGTTCCTAAATCCATGGCACTGTAAATTGTTGGAAGATCCCAGCCCAGATGCCCAGCAAAGAGATTCTGTTTCCTGGAGCCACAGCAGCTGTTCCCCAAGTGGCACCTCTGGGATGTGACACCACTGAAGCTCACCTGGCTGATGAACATTTGTGATTAATTAAACCCCCACTGCCCTCCTGCTTTCCCTACAGATGTTCCATTAGGATCCAAGCAACAGCCACAGTCAAGAACGCAAAGACAATTACACACTGGAATTTAAAGAAACCATTAATTACCAAGATGCTCTGGCAGATGATGGCTCCAACAATGCTTATTACAAGAACCTTCATCAAGTTATCTGCTCTTTCATGTGAGCAGAGGTAACGATCCCCACTGAGATGGGAAAAAAATTAAAAACCATACAACAAGATGTTTTATTAATGACACGCACATCTCCATAGCTCTAAGAAAATTGGGCAAGCTGTTCCTACACCACAGCTCTCCATCAAGGGTTTGGATTTACCATCACTTTAATAATGGCTTGCTAAAGTGCTATCTGGTTCCCTTGGGTTGGCTTAAAGGAGGAGAGGACAAAGGGAGGATTTATTTATGAGTGGCACCCATTGAAGAGCAGAACTACGGCACAGAGTGGAATAGAAAAAAAGCCTTGCAAAGAGAGTCCCTGCTTAACTCGTTGGCTTTTAAAGAAGGGGTTCAGCAATGCAATAACAAAACTGAAAGTGCTTGAAAAAACTATCTTTAGGAAAAATACTTCCTCAAACAAAAAAAACCAAAAAAACCCAAACCAAACCAAACTAAACCAAACCAAACCAAAAAAAACCCAACAAAAAACCCCAAAAAACCAAAACAACCCACCTTGGTTTCCCTCTACAGATCTAGATCTGATCTCAGCTGATCTGATATTGAATGTTTTCAGTGGGAGCAGGAGCAGATCCATCAGGGGATTCACAAGCTTTGGTGAACCGGAGTTCAGTGATGGGCCAGCAGGGCTCAGCCCTGGGACATGAAACTCCTTTTCATTGCCCTTCATGGAAAGCATGAGGTTGACATGCACGAAGATTGAAGCCCTCTCTTGGTGTCTGACCAAACCCCCACCAGGACAGGCTTTTCCAGCCGGCTCTGCCTGAGGAGTGCACATCCATCCGCTCCTCCCGCCCTGGGGCTGGCACCAGGGACCTGACTCACCACCGAGCACCTTCCCTCTTCCCACTGAGCTCTCATTTACTTAATCACCACAGATTAAAGCCTGTCTAATTAAGGACAGGCGTTAGATGTGATGAGGAGCCGGCTCTTTCCCTGTTCACACACCACGGGGCTGGGCAAGCCCAGTGTCCCTCACCCGGTTCCAGGCTTTCAAACGGAAATGTTTTGTTCCTTTCCCAATGCAAGTTCAAAGTGTAGGTTTCACCTAAAAGAAGAGGGTGTAGAAGGACCTATAAAAACCACTTTAGATCCTGAAAGTATTTTAGAGGAAACTTTTTTGTCTGTCACAGGTATTTACATGCATGGGCTGGGTTGCAGCAGGGATGTGGAAGCTCAGACTGGGCTGAAAAAAGAATAAAATATGGTTATGAGGGCTACAGAAGGAAGCTCACTGGCCACAGGTTCATTGCCCAGCAATACCACAGCTCTGCATGGAGACAAGAAAGGACCAAAACCTTTTCTGCAACCTTTTCTTTTGCTCTCCTAACCTGATCTTCAGTGCAGGCACAGCCTCAAGGGTTGTGGCACTGAAATCAGTCCTGCCTCATCCACATATTGCTGGGTAGCCTTGAGTGAGTCACTCAGCCTCACTCAGATGCACACTGCACAGCTAGGGAGGCATGGATACTCCTTTTTACTCCATGGACATCATTTGGCTGATGGAATTGTCAGGTCTCATTGGTTACAAGGTGTGGACATATTTCTGACATTGGAATAAATAATAATAGTAGCATTTGGCTTTTCTAAGACACTTAGCATAAGTAGATCTTGAAGTGCTTTCTAAAAGGTGTACAATTATTCTTGGTTGGTAAATAGGACCTTAGCCCGGGCAGGAGTTTCTGGAGACTGCCACAGAGCCTTTCATTCATGTTATTCATGTTGTCTTTGAAATTCAGTCAGCAACTGAGTTGCCTCACAGGCTCACCCACTGGTGGCTCCTGACTCTCATTCATCTGGGCACACTCACAGACGTCTCCCTGACCTCCAGCAGAGCCATGTGCCTGCTTAGGTTACAAACAGGCTTCAGAAGGCATCTGCTGGGCTGGTTCACTGCAGAAGCTCAAGTTTCACTCCCCAAAATGACGAAACACTAAACACTTTTTTAGCTGGACAGAGCCATGCAGTTACTCAACTCTGCTGAGGTTTCACTGTGAGAAAAGACCAAACAGTTGAGGACCAGAGCTTTTGTTTGATATTTAAATAATTCCAGCAGAAGAAGCACTTGCCTAACACTGAGATGAACCAGGGCATGCCCAGGGCTGTGCAGCACAGTGAGCACCACAGCTGCCACCCCAACACTGTCAGCGTGCGGCCAGCGCCGTGTTGAAGACCTGCAAAGGGTCTCCCCTTTGTTGTAAAAGGCCACAACATGAGGTGCCAAGGGCTTCCCACGGGTCTGGCAGCTCCCTCCCAGCACAGGTGGGGTTTGTAGGAGGCAGAGCAAGGAGCAGTGTCTTCTTTCTAGCTGGAGAAGAGATGGCTGCAAGGTCAGGCTGGGAAGGAGGGTGCTGCGAGCGCCGTCTGTGCTGCCAGCGTGGCGACGCCGAGGGAGGGAGGAACGGTCTGTCAGCCAGGGAGAACACCAGCCCAAGGACAAAGGAAGGGATATCTGCCCAGGAAAAGGAGGAACTCTCTTCCCCAGCAGACCCTGCAGGCTCACAGGCCCCAACAGCTGGTGACGTGGACCATGCAGACACCTGCTGCCAGCAGTGCCCCGAGCCGTGCATGCACAGAGGTCACTGTGGGTGCAGCGGGGACATTTGGGCTCACCATGGGTGCAGTGGGGACATTTGGACCTCCCCAAAGCCCATCACCTCGCTCTTGCCATGGAGAGGCCCTGGATCTGTGGGTGGGTGCCTTACTGGGATGTCAGGCGCTGCCAAACCCGCATCCTGGGAGCAGAGATGGGGACAGCAGGGAGCACACGACTGCATGTGACCTGAGTGACACGAGGCTGCAGGCACAAATTACACACTTTGCAAGTGACATTTGCTGTCACGGGGGAAGGTTGGAATGAGGCTGTTTAAAATTCAACTAAACTCTGCCCAGAAGCAGGGCAGTACATGGTCTTCTTTTCTTTTCCACCCTCCAGGGTGACACTGTGATGTTTCCAGCAAGGAAGCCCCTCTCCTGCTCACAGATTTGGCAGTGGGTTTTGCCCCAGGGAATGTCTGGCTGCTTTGCAAGCTGCAGACCAGAATTCTTGTCAGTAAGTACCACAGCAATTGATTTACACCATGAGAGGTCTGATTTAGACCAGGTAGACACCCCACAGCTGAGGAGATGCTCATTAACATCCTACAGCTCCACTGTGCAGATGGAGAAACTGAGGGACAGCAACTCTGTGCTCCATCAGGAGAACTTAGAGCAGGATCAAGACCTCTGCAGAGCAATTCTGTTCTTTTTCTTCCTCTAGAAATGATGCGAAAGACCTGAAGGTTGTTTCTGAATTCACAGCTCAAATCCATTTTCCAGATAACTCAAGATGTGAAAGTAAAAGGAATTACTGCTCCCTTTCTCTCCATGCTCTCAGCAAATCCTAACAGCATTCCTGTGACTACATCCATTGGATATTCTCCCTCCATTTTTCTGGTCCTTCTGACTCTCTTTGGACACACACACACCTTAATATAGTTTCCCATCCATGAGTTGCTTGCACAAAGCTTTGCTCTGATTTGTCATAGATGTCTGTGCCATGACGATGCTATTAGGGCAGTTATCTCATAACACAGAATTACTTAATAATTTGCTCCATTTGTCCTCATTGACAGAAACAATGTGCTCAACAATATCTTATCTCAGTTCTCAAGGATTTTAAGCACTCTGTCAAAGCCTTGAGCAGCTCCAGCTCTTCATTTTATCAATGGGAAGATCAGAATATGTGACTCACTGCAGTGCTGAAGGATCCTTCAATCTGCAGAAGAGGACCAGGACATAAACTGAGCTGGGCAAATTCAGATGAGACAATTACCAGTCACAGAGAATATCTATCAAAGGAATTGGTGGACTGACTATGTCCTGAAGGTGCAATTCTTCTGATTAATGCCTGTATCCACAGGGAAAAGCCAACACTAACTCTGTCTTGATGTGCACATTTAGACCCTGGAGAGTTCTAGTCAAGGTGCTCAGGAGAGCCAAGGGGTTATTCTGATCTCTCTAGAGGACACTTCTAACAGGACAGATGAATTGTGCCCTTGCAGTGCACATTTCCCACCACCTATGGTAAAGAAGCTGGGAGCAGCCAGTTAGATATAACTATATTATAAATGTCTAGTTAGGAGAGATGAACTCCAGTTTTGGTGCTCATCTCCATTTCCAAACTGCCCAGTGCTCTTTGGATGTGTTGGGTATCTGCACACATTCCTGCTGGCTGACATGATAAAGGACCTATGGAGACCTTCATCTCCCTGGAATTTGATGTCATCCAGACTTGGGCCTCCTTTAAGTCCTTTATCATGTCTGCCACTGCAGATGCCAGAGGAATCCATGGTATGTGCTGGCTGGGACAGACTGGAGCACCTCACAAATTAAAAGATGCCAGTGCTCAGAAAGCTGAGTCCCTCCTAACACAGCCAACAGTGCTGTTCTTCTGGCCAAAGGAATCACTCCCTGGGGTCCCTGGAGTCCTGGACAGGCACCCATTGCTCACTGGACACCATCCTGCAGACACTGTAATTCAGCTGGGTCTCCATCTCTGAGCTCTACCCTTCACACCGTGCAGGGAGCTCAGCTCTGCTGACAGCACATCACTGTCTCTCACCCCTGGAGGGTCTTGGGGCTATCTTGCCCAGCTTTCAGCAGCTGCTCCAAGAGGGAGGGAGCCTGTAGGCCTGCATCATTTCCTGCCAGATTTGTCTGGCTGCCTCAGATTCTCACAGCATCCCAGAAAACCCCCACACACCTCCATTTAGACAAGTGAACAGTGCCCTGTATGTTTTCCAGGAACACACACATTACTCAAGAATGCCTTGCTGGATACATTGCACAAATACGGGGGTGAGTTTTTGTGGTGTGTGTACACAAATGCTCAGACTCAAAGACCTTGTTTCTGGCCATAAAATTTCCAAATGATCCCTACCTATCGTCCAGGATGTTTGCTTTGCTCAGTTCATTAGTGCAGGCAAGACACTTTTCCTGTGTTTTATCACAGGATCTCAAAGGGTAAACTATTTATATGAATACCAATGTTTATTCTATCATCGGGAACATTCAGTGAAGTTAAAGTACAGTCAAACAAGATGCACTAGGACAGAAAACCACAAACTACGTTTCATGCATGGCCATAAACAAGCGCAGCTTATCAGAAAAGCAGGTCCAAATGTGTCAGGAGCCAGAGAAAGGTTTTGATTACACAGCATCGAGCCCGTGGCCAATGTGGCTGTTGGCCTCTTTTCAGAGGAGCAAGTTATAATCCATGTTGGCATGTGTGAAATAAGGAATTGGTGGCACTCATTAAGAAAGAAAAGGAACGGAAAACCGTGAAAAGGAAAGTAGCTTTACCAGTATTTCCAGTGTGAATCACTGGCATTCAGGGCTGTGGCCTGGTTAGGGCAAGGAGGCTTCTAATTTGGGTGCCCAACTCTGACAAATCCTCCTAGGGAAAAATGCTAGCCCTCTTCCCCTGGAAGCAGAGAGGGAGGAGGGTTAGAGCTTTGCTGTTGCTGTAAGGGATTATTTTTCTCCACTCCCCCCAGGAAAGCCATCCCCTTTTCAAGCTCCTCACTCCACCCTGGCCAGATCCCAGCATTCTGTTCCCAGCCCCATGAGCTGTCTTCAGCCCTGTCTACAAAGGCTGCTCTAAAGGTGTTCAACCCCTCCTTTTCCAACAGAGAGAAAGTCCTGGTTCCTTGAAAACCAATGTCAATATTCTCAGAGACTGCAGGGAAAAATCCAGAGGGCTTTAATATTTTCACCATCTTCCTGAGTCTGAGCTCTTACTGGGAGCAAACTCTAGTCCCTCTCACCAACAGTGCTTTCCCTATAAAAATAGGAGTTTCCAACAGAACAAGTTTTCCCTAATTGTTCCTGGCAGGCATTTCACCATCACCCTCTCCGTGGGCAAACCTGCTCCTGGTCCCTCCACTAAAACCACAGCAAACGAGGTCTGGAGAACAAAACTCAAGATGACAGGGAGATCCTTAAACAAAAAGAAGGGAAGAACAAAACCCACAGCAGGAACATAATCCAGAGAACCAAAGGCTTGTCCAAGCCACCAACAGCTGTGTGACAAACCTGCCCGTCTGGCATGTAAGAGCAGAGAAAGTGGCTCAGCAAACCATGCAGGGGCTGAAAGTCAGCACCCTGTGATGAGTCACTGGGGCCAGGACTTGAATTTTGGGTGTCTGGAAGTGAAGAGGACAACCCAGTGCTGCCTGGAGCACTGAGTTCTCCAGGGAGATGCTGGTGTCCCAGCTGGCCCAGCACTAGAGGGTAACAGTGAGTCAGGCCAGCTGAGAGGATGGGTTGTGTTGGTGCTGATGGAGGGGATGGAGGTGGTGGTGCCAGGGAGGTCAGAGCAGGCAAGAGCAAACGAAGGGGATGGTTGCACTGTCCTCATTGTCCTTGCTGTGGGGCACCTGTGGGGCTGGGCTGCCCCAGGGACAGAGCCGTGGGGTGCTGGGAGGGGTCTCTATGCACTGGTGGAGGAAGAAATGAGGTGACATCAGAAATGGGTCACTGGGAGCGCAGGGCCATGGAGTGGGAGCCCAGGGAAGGGAATGAGGAGCCTAGTGGAAGGTGCTTTCTGCCCTCACAAGATGGTTTTAAGCCCTGCTCTGCTTCTGCACCCCCTGAGCTCCATGTTTTACTCTCAAAGCCCTGGTTGCTCATCTTCAGCAGCTAGACCGCTCTTGAACACATAACACAACCAAAGCCCAGCGTGAGGTGTAGACACAGAACTTCCTGCTGCTTCATTTCAAGACCTCATCTTCTGGACATGGAAAACAGAGCCCTGGCAGCCACCTGAGCAGCCTGTGGTGGCAGGAGCCAGACCTGTGCCAGTGTCTGTTGGCATGGAGCCTGGGACCTCATGTGTATGCAGAGCATCGAGCAGAGCAACTCTTCTTAAACAGTGTCTGTGCTCCCAGAGGGGCTGTGCCCAGTCACACATCACTGGGTAAAGCTGTAATGAATTATTTTTCCTTTAAAGCTTCAATATTTTTTTGAATATTTAATCAAAATTGTAAAGCCTAAGAGAAGGTTCTCTAGCAATTGAAGTTAGGTATCTAGTGGTTAGGAAAGACCGGCAGTCAGGACTCCTGGGTCCCATTTTCAAATCTCCCACTGACTCTTTGACTGACCTTGAAGAAGTCAATTAATTTCTGTGTCATTTTCCAGACAGGTAAAAATGAGGAAATAATTCTTCCCTAGTTCACTGGGGGATTCTGAGTGTTAATTGTTTGCAGGGCACTTCTCTCTCCCCAGATGAGAAGTGAAGGCTGCAGGAAGGCTGAAGGTTGGCATGGCAGGCCATGAACACTTCAGGACCACAGGGCAGTGCTCAGAGGGCAGATCTGTCTTTGCTGCAAGGAGGGGAAACTGCTTGACCCTACATCCCATGCCCTGTACACCTGGATAGGAACCTTCCAGCACTGCACCTGGGGTCCAGCTCTCCCCACAGCTGCCCTGCCCCAGCCTCTCAGCAGCTCTGGATGCTCATGTCTCCTTGCAGTCATTTAAGGAGGCAGAGGCAGTGAGAAGGAGCCAGCTGTCTCCATCCAGAGCCTCTCACACATGTCCATCTCTCATCCCCCCAGGCTCCCAGCCTTGGCACGTTTGCTGATCCTCACCAATAACATGCTGATACCTCACCAACGGGGATGCATCACCAGCTGGCAGGCTCTCAGCAACCAACCACAGCTATGAATTCCCATCTGGGCTATCAGCTGCTTTGTAGACCCTACCAAAAAATCCTTTGAGGACTTGGCTTTGTTCTAAAATGGAATATTTTCTTATCTAGAGTGAGGTGATCCTTTCTCTGCTCTGGTGAGGCCAGCAGAGCTGTGTCAGGCCACTCCAGCCTGCCCTGGGGTGGGAATGACTCCTGTGGGGAAGGATCTCTGAGTTCATAAATGTGGAAGTTTATTTTTGCCTTGCAGGGAGGCTTGTCACTGCCCTGCCTGCAGAGCTGATCACTGCACAGGTTTCCCCAGGCAGGAGAGAGGACGAGGAGCTGCCACCCGGGAACCCCATCCAAATTAACCTACTTACCAGGCTGCTCTGCTGGCTGCTCCAGGAGAGGCCTGTTTGTTTGCTTTGGGCCATTTCTGTGCAAGCAGTAACCAGAGAGGAGCAAAATTCAGAAAATTTCCCCTCCCATGGGAAATTTCAGCCTTTCAGAGGTGGTTTGCATCCCAAATCAGGCCACTTCAGCAAAATGAATTTCTGGTTCAACTCACTTGGAGCAGTTGGATTCTCCCTGGTGAAAAAGTGCAAGCTGGAGAAAGAAGGGAGGGCAGAAATGGGGGAGATTTTCTTTTACTTACAGGAAACTTCCCTTTATGAAAAATTGTATTTTTTCACTTGTTCCAGTCCCAAACTGCTCCAGAACTAATGCCAGGAATTCCCTCATCTATTTATACTGTTTTGCTGTCTGGGTCTTATTGTACCTGGCATTTGCTGTGACATATGACTGTGCTGCAAATAATACCAGGAACATTTACCTTGTGGAAGTATCATGGAGGGAAGGCATCCAAGGGCCCTTTGTCAGCCTGCTGTCAAAAACCTGCAGGGATCACCCCAGGCCCCCCAGACCTGCCAGCAAGGGTCCAAAGCCCTGTGGATTTTAGAGCACTGCAGCTGCAACAGTGTGGGCGTGTTTTGGGTGGGATAAATGCTTTTTCTGGTGAAAGAAAGCAGCAACACTTTGAATTTCTGTCAGTTTTGCCAAGTGAATTCATTTAGAGTTAAAAAACATAAGTTGCTTGAGATGGATTTCACTATGAAATGTGTCTTTGTTCAGAGATTTCCTTTCGCTCTGTTTTTCTTCTTAACATGAAAAATCCTTAAAGAGTGAACTGAAATGTTTTCTCTGGGATGGAGTGAAACTTTTTTATTAGATCAGGAACAATATAGACATTTGCAATTATCTTTCAGCATCGCCAGCAAACCAAAACATCTCTTACTCACCTCATTGTAATTGAAAGCATCGTGGGACACCCTGTTAAAACTGAAGCGCTCGCAATTGGCTCAAATCCAAACAAATAACTCTTAACTGAAACTCTTGTTTTTACAAAAGGAGCCATGAAAACATTACCATAATGAAGATCTGTCAGAGCTTACTTTGGGGGACAACTGCCAAGTGGCAGCTCTGTACCTAATCTCATCAACACTGCTGTAATTACAAGCAAAATCAGGCCCGTGGATTGCTGTTTTCTTGGTATTAAGTTAATGTCAGCGTGAGACAGACCAGATCTGGGATGGAGTTTGGCTGATTGTATGTAAATGTCTAAATTTGAGCTCCCTTCACAGTCACAGAAGTCTAATTATGACAGCCTGTGGTGTTTAGGGAACAACTCACTGAAGTAGGTGTCTAAAACAGTTTGGCTAAACCCCACCTTGAAAGAACTCATGTCACTGCTGCAAAAACAGCCCAGCTCTGATGGAGACAGAGGGTGTAGATGTGCAGGAAGGAAAACAGGTGCCTAAACACAGGCATTTCAAGGCCTTTGGGATGCCCTGGCATATCTTACCTGGCTTCTGGCTGCTTCTAGAAGGACACAGGTGTCACAGAGGACTTGCTCCAAAGCAGCACTTGGTCACTGATTTAATTCCCCTGAAGCTGCATGAGCTTAAAATCATTCCCAAAGTGCCCAGGTCAGCAGGACCTGGAAATACCCCATTTGGAAGCTCTCCTGATGGGCCTCCATTTCCAAAGATGGATCATGTAGCAGCAGCCTGCAGCGTGACAGCCCTGCCCAGAATTTCGGGAGGCTGCCCAGCTGAGCAAGGCAGTCTCCTGTTACCTTACATAAGACACACAGGGACAGGAGGAATTGCTGTGGAGGCTGCATGGGGCTGTCTTGGAAAGTCCTGCATTAACTTCCAACCTTTTGTCACCTCCTGCAGAATCACTTCCATGATTTTCCTGCTGACAAGTCACACCTCTTGCTTTGTGGGGGCAGGGCCATGCCAAACTGCCCCCAGTCTTTGCAGAGGCAGAGCTTGCTTGCATCACGCTAGGAAGCAGGAGATTTACACCAGTGGGATTGCACAATCACCCCAGATAAGGGGAATGTAACATGTCAGCAGTGTCCATGTCTTTATCTCTGTAGGAAAGACATACAGGAACACTCAGATCTCTGTGGCATTGATAGAAGAAATATCCTTCCCTTGCATTTCATCTGAACATGAGCACTGAAGAGTGAGCAGCACTGTTTGACCAACAGCCCCAGTGCTGCTTATCTGCTGCTAAGCCAGAGCTGGCACTGCTTTAAATCACACATTTCCCTTTCCCTGTCATTTTTAATCAATGCAGATAGTTTATGTTTGTGCAGCTTCCTTCATCCCAAGGATCCCTCAGTGTGTTATGGGGCATGGTCCAGATGCTGCCCTGCTATTCTGCAAGTACATTCACTCATGAGGACATCCCAGAATCATGAAATGGTTTGACTTGGAAGGGACCTTACAGATGATCTCATTCCAATCCCCTGCCTTATGTAGGGACACTTTCACAATCCCAGGTTGCTCAGAGCCCCGTCCAACCTGGCCTTGGACACTTCCAGGGATGGGACACCCACAGCTTCTCTGGAAACCTGTGCCAGGACCTCCCCACCCTCACAGGGAAGAATTTCTTCCTGATACCTCATCTAAGCTTGACCTCTGCCCATTTAGGCTCAGCCCCTCTTGTCCTAACACTGCATGCCCTGGTCAAAAGTCCCTCATACAGGGTACCTTTAGGGACTGTGGAAGGTTTGAGCTTTCTGCCCTGGTGGCTTCTTTGTTCATGGATGTACTGGTCAGTGGTGGTGTCCCAAGCAATGATGGAAAGAAACACAACCATCCAATTTATATTCCTCTGTTAAAAATACATCCTAGAGGATGGTTGGAGAGACAGGTATGCCCCAGGGCAAGAAACCTGTGAAAGCATGACTTCTGCAAAGAGCCATATGTGTAGGTTTTAGGGACTGAGTTCACATCATGTCTTTAAAAGAGGGCAAATCCATCTCCAAAGGTGACTTACTGAAGGGAAAATAGACTGAACAGAGATTTGCTTTAAAATCTGAGAGCCATTAATAACTAGGCTCTGAACCTGAGGCTCTCCAACCAAATGTGAATATCTCAGCTGCAGATGTCTGTCCATGAGCTTATTTGACAGACCCCACGACAGAGTCCAGGGAGACAACCAGGGGTTTTTAGGGCACAACCCAATAGGGCAAGTGGTGAAAATGTCTACTCCAGGATGAGGTACATTGCTGGACTGTAAAGGGAGTCCAAGATGACTGTTCAGAAGTAAATGTCCACGCTGCAGATGTCTGAAGTTAGGAGAGAGGAATCTTACCATGTAATAGCACCTGTGAGCCCAAAACTAAACAAGGGATCTAAGCAGAAAACCAAAGTCCTTCTTTCATCTTGACCAACACCTTTGTGTTCTCTGTCCTACACCTTTCAGAGAAATGGAGAAGAGGTGGCAAACAGCACTGGGCTCTTTGTTGCTTTGGATCCAGGTGAAAAGGCAGTGAAACAGGCCTTACCAGCAAATAGTAAGTAAGTAATAAAAGTAGCCAAAAGCTTGCTTGGTTTAATTACCAAGGCCAGAAGGGGGTATAGAAATCAGCAGGGGCAGAATGAGGTATTCAAGCCCAGAAATAACAACCTTGATATTTAGTCAACTGAAATAAACAGAGTGGAGATGGGAAGGGAAACAATAATCTTTGAAACACAACCCATTTTAATGTTTCTTTGGAGATCATCATGAGAACTGTGGAATTACAGGAGGAGATGAAAGTTTCCTATTTAGCAAATTAAAGAGAGGTTTTGAGGCTTTCCAAGAGCTTCACCCAGCTTCAAAACAGAGTGGACCAAAACTAAGCATCACCCGGACTAACCACAGCTCTGGTCAGAAGAACAGATCCAAGAATATTCTCTCTGAGCACCTGAGTCACAGCTGATGGGAACATTCCCACTGACTTCCCTGGGTTTTGGACACATGTGGAGTTTTTTCCCCTCAGACAGACGATCTTAGACCCCTGCCTAAAGCTGCTAACAGAGGCAGTGTTTGCCTGTCTGCATTCCAGAGCACATTCCAGCCCCTGCAGAGGACTTTGCCTCACCTCGGATGCACAAGGTCACCTCACCTTTGATCCTCTGCCTTGGTGTCAGGCTACCCGAGGAGGGCTGGGGAATGACTCAGCAGCTCACAGCCCGCTCTGCTTCTCCCTTTAACCGGATTTTTTGCTCCAGTGGAGCTGTTCCCAGCCTGGCTGGAGCTCGCATGCCCGATCTTGAAGCGAGCGAGAGCGCAGTGACGCAGCAGGTGTAAAGCCAGCGCAGCACCATGAGCTGGCAAACCTTGCCACGGGGAGAAGAGCAGCAGGTAACAACAAACTGTCACATGTCACCTTCGCCTGCCCCACCTCGGCAGGAGAGACAGTGAGCTGGGAACGCTGGGGATCTCTGGGACAAGTTTGATGAGTCCTATTGGTGTTGCTGAGCCCCAGCAGTGAGTGGTTGTCCTGAGCTCATGGGATGTGTAGCAGAAATTTAAGATGGTCAAAAGCCACAAGATAAGTGAGCAATGGAATGACAGATTGAGGGTAGGGCTTGAAAAGTAGCACATAGATCAGGTTTGTCAACTGCTTCCCCTTGTGGGAAGGTGTCTGGCCATCTGTTTTAGAATCACAGAACGATTTGAGCTAGAAGGGATCTTAAAGACCATCTAATTCCAACATCCCTGCCATGGGCAGGGACAGCTTCCATTAAGCCAGATTGCTCAAAGTCCCATCCAACCTGGCCTAAAACATTTCCTGGGATGGGGAATTCACAACTTCTCTGTGCCAGTACCTTACCAGCCTCACAGTGAAGAATTTCTTCCTAACATCTTACTTAAATCTCTCTTGTTCCAATTTAAAACAGGTAAGGGTCAACATACAACCCTGGGTGGTTAATGACAGTGACTTCAGTAGGAATCTTGCCTGGTTTTGCTTCACTCCTTATCACTGGCGTCCCACAACCACAACTCATAAAGTCCCACAGGTCACTGCCCCACATCCCATCACATCACACAGCTCAATTCAAAGCCCATCAGGACCTGGCTCTGAAGACATCACAAGTACCCCCAACACACCTGCTGCTGAAATTCTCCCTGAATTTCAGCCATCATTTATGTACACTAATTAGTACTGGTTGGAACCCTTGAGAAAAGCATGGATAAATACTAAGAAACTACTTAATGCCCCAAAGCCTAAAACATCCTGGCTTTAGCTAGTTTATGCTGTATCATAGTATCCAACTTGCAGCACAGGGCACAAAAATAGCTTCCAATGATATTATCACTTTGTTCTAATGGGCTAAATTCAGCCCTGAGGGGCTGTAAAAATTAACAGGGTTTGGCCCAACATGTAGTTAATGAGGATGGTCTATTTCAAACCCATAAGGTACCACATTCTGCCACTACAGATTGGCTGGGAATAACTCACCTCTTTAGAGACACTGTATTCAATTGCAGCCCTGGCTATGTTTGCTCTAAATAGAGGCAGCAAAAATAGACATCAAAAACAAAAACATTTCTTTCAGCCTCCAAGTGCCTCTGGCTCTGATTTTGATCTTGCGTGCAGTAGAAGCTCAAGTGAGTGGAGAGGTTTATTTCTCATTTGTGTCAGTAAAAATGAAATGGGCCCACTATGCTTAACACTGTTTTAGGATGCAGAACATTTAAGACAGTATCTAACAACGTAGAAATTGTTAATCTTTGTTCAACAAGGCTAACCTGTACTTCTTCCAATCTCTTCCTATGGATAATCTCTTGGCATCTTTTGATTTCTGTACCCACTTAGTTATTAACTTCCCCTGCCCATACAGCCAGACTCTCCTTGGCAGAAGTCCCTTCTCAGGAGCTTCAGTATCAAACTCACCAGATTTCTAGTTCTGCATGACCCTGTTTTCATCTCTACAGAGCTTGTTCACCTAGCCAGGCCAACATGTGTTTACATATTAGAAAAGGTGCATAAGCATGTTTTCTTGGAGTCTGCCCTGCTGCTCCCTCCTTTTGCATCTCAGTCTTAGCCCCCAGCTTGAACTTGACCTTTAAGCCTTTGCTGCTGTTTGTTTGTTTTGAAATAGGGCACAACCACAGAGCCTCAAAATGTACCCTCAGTTCCTGGATGCAAACTCTCCATCATGCCTTGTATTTTTGTCAAAAACTCTTAAAAAAAGCAGAATGCTCCAGAAAGTACTAAATTTCAAATCAAGTGGTGTCAGGTCTTCCAAACATTCTTGTCATTTTTAATGTGGATGATTTGTGTAAGAATTCTCCCACCTTCCCTCTCCCTCTTATATCTTATCCCAGATGTTCTTAGCTGGAGAGGAAACTGAGGAAGGATCTCTCCTAATTGTCTGTTTTGGCTTTCTCTTGGAGTGGAGTAAATTCGACCAGGGGACATTTTCTGGTCCAGAAGCCAACTGCCACAGTCCAGCTGTGTCAGAGTCCTCCAGCCTCCAGAAAAGGGTGACTCCGTCCAGACTGCCTGTGGGGAAAGATCCCTCAACCATGTGAACTTCCAAACACCAGCTGGAGACGGTTTGGGACAGGTCTAGGTGGTCTGGGCCAAAAGTTGTGCCAGGGATAATTCTAACATTAGAAAGCAAATTCTAGGGGCTCAAAACTATTTCACTATTTTAGATGTGTGCTTTAAAATCTTCCCATCAGTATATAATGGAAAACCACACTGGATCTCTTTATTTCCTGGATTACTTACTTTTATCTTATGAGTTGTTTTCCTTTCCCTAGAAAGAAAGAGAGGTGTTTACTGCTGATGAAGGCTGTGCTGAGGAGGAGCACATCCACCTCTTTCCTCTGGGATAAGTTTCAGATTTCATTCTTACAGCTCGTAAACTGAAGTCCCCAAACTTGCTGACTTCAGCCAGACAGACAAGGGTGGGACTTGGGACTGTGAGTGTGGGCTCACATAGACTGCAGCTTTGGAGATGAGGGTTTTCCAAGCAGGAGAAAGAGCCCACCTCCCTCCCAACCCAAAGGTTCTTCCCTGATACAGACAGCACCTCCCAGCACCACTCCACGTTCCAGCAAAGATGAATGGGCTGATAACCAGTTTATTATATTTGATCTTTTACCACATCCAAACACAGTCCATTAATTACTTGGATCACAGAAAATAAAGAGCTGATTTGAGATTCTCGTCTACTTAGTCATTTGTTAACTTCTGATAGAACTGAGCTTTGTCTTCTTATCTCTCTTTGCCAAACAGAGAGGCCAAGGCCAGCAAGTGAACCTCATCTTTCACACTACCCTCCTGATTCAATCAGTCACATATTGTAGTTGATCATTAAATTTTTTAGATAACAACTTGCCCTCTATTCTAGGATGTAAGAAACGTTTGGTGCACTTACCAGCTAATAGGAAGGAGGAGGAAATGCAAAGCTCCACTGATATCACATCTTTGTTATCAATTTATTTGGTGTAAAACTGGCAGTAATTTCACAATTTATTTGGTCCCTAACCAGACGGAATAGCTTATCTGTCTGGAATGAAAAGAGTCTTTATCCTCAATATACATCCATTATACCTCATTCCCCAGGGACCATTCTAATACAAGTTTCTCAGCAAACAAATGTCACCATCTTATCTTTTATCATTATAAAAAAGCTAGTCTTTCTTCAGGGAGTTGTGACACCACTTACTACATCTCACAACTCAGGTTTAAGGCCTAGCCCTTACTCATGGATGCCCTGTGAGTATCCAAACTTTCTCCCAAATTTTGGACAACAAACGAACATCATCAGGTCCATTCTTCTGGCCAATGCATCTGTTCACGTCTGTCAGGCCTCTCATTTGGAGGACATTGGGGACAAGATGACATCTCTAGCCTACACTCTTTGAAGTCACATTCCTAATTTGTCACCACATCTAAGGGAAAATGGAAATCTTGAAAATTTTGAAAATCAACTTTAGAAACTTTACCATCAACTCTGAAAACTTCAGCTTTGGGCTGATGCCCTAACGGTGGAAAGACCTGACTTCATTTGGTGGCAGTTGATAAAATTTTTCTCTCATTTTGAGCAGCATAATTTTGCAGCAGATTTAATTATCCCCTGCAAGCATTTCCTTTGGCTAAGAAAGGGTAGATTTACATGTGTGTGACAGATCATGACCTTTCTCCCACCCACCCCAAAGCTCTGGCACCACGTGTGTTCATGGCATGGTGCACACATCACCCTGCAAGACAGGAAGGCAGCTCTGGAGAGCAAGTCCTTGCCAGCAGCAAAGAAGTGGTTGGTTAAAAGGGTGGTTAATGTTCTGACATACTGAGTGGTTAACAACATGTCAAGTGTGTGGAGAGAACACTCATATTTACTCAGAGGTCAATTATTCACTCATAAATTTATTGGTTTAATTTCCTTGTAGTCTATTTCCTCTATTACATATTCATAATCATCTTCTCATAAGTTCTCCTCCTACAGCTACTAATTATTCTCTATGTTCGCCACACACCCTTTTGTGCCATATAGATGGGGAATATTAATTTCTGTAGAGGAGAGATTTTTTCTTAATTAAAGCAACGTTCTTTGGAAATAAATGCAACAACCATCAATTAAATTCAACAAATAAGGAAAAGTCATTACACAAAAATGCCAATCAAGATGCTGAGCTGAAATTCAAATGACATCAATCACACTTCTGTCATTCCAAAATGCTGATTTAATCAATGCAAAGTCCACAGGGCTTCAGTAAGGGAACCATTCTCACACATTACTTTTTATTTCTCTGGAAGATGCAGTTACAGCTCGGTACCTGGAGCAATCAAACATCATCTCAGCTACTTTGTGCAAAAGGTGTGCAAAAGGTGTGCTCCATGCTCTGGGTGTCTGAGAAATCAACACAGGACACATCTCAGACTCTGCATGGTATCTTCACTCCTCCATGTGAATAAGAGCAAATAACAAAATAGGTACAAATAACTGAAGTATTTTAAATATTCACTGAAAATAAGGGCTCACATCCTCTGGGGACTCAGAACTACTTACTTCTATGGCAAACAATCAGGTGTCACTCCTTTTTCAATGAGGATCTTCCAACATGCTTGAGGCTTTTAAGGTCTGCAAGGGAGTCTTTCTACATCAACACTTCTCTGTTGTATTTAACCAAAGCAGTAAAGAGGGACCTTTAGAACACGGTCACCAAGAAACTAGAACTAGATTAAGAAAAGTACTCTGGTGGGTCTTAAAAAATTTATGGGAACTGGGTAAGAAACTCACAACTCTGTAACTGGTGATGATGGAGTATTTATTTCATACAGCTACATGTTACATAGGACAGAGCAGTTTCACACGGTCATCGTGCTGTAGTTACACAGAACAACAAAAACCATAATGTGCTTCTTGCTAATTGTGTTTGGCCCCAAGCTAGAAAAACTTCTGCAGTAGACGAGCCTCTTGGTCCAGAGGCTGGATTGTGTCCTGGAGCTATCTCATAGATCTGTTTTCCAGAGTGGCAGCCAGACGCACACAAGTCCCATTAAAGTAATTGATTGCTCTGTGAGCTTAATACTTCAATATCCCGGGATCCATAGATTACAGTGCCGTGATATACGGCAAATTGCACTGGAGTCACTTGGCACTGGCTAAGCAAAGACCAAAGAGAAGATGGATATCGGAGTCCAGGAAGAGGCACCAGGGATATGTCAGAAGCCAGTAGCCAGCTGTGCAGAGTTTAACCTGTCTACGATATTTCTGTGAGGGCTGCACGCAGAAAATCCCATCCCATTATCTCCAGAGAGGGAAGAGGGATCATGAAGAGAGAAGGGTGAATTATTAAAGGATAGGCCGAGTATGACTGAGAGCTTATTAAAAAGGGAGGAGGATGGGTAAGTGGAGAAACAGCTTGCTTGGCTGGTTCTATTAAAATCTAAGGCCAGATCCTCTGTGTAAATTAGCATAGCTCCATTGACTCGGGTCGACTGGTTGACTTCTCTGGCTTTATGGCAGTTTACCAGCTGACATTTTAGCCCATTAACTTGAAGCATTGCATGTTTTCCTGGGAGCTTGGTCTTTGTTCTGTCCCCCACTCTTTTTTTTTTCTGCCAGAACTGACAAAATTCTTCAGCTGAAACATCTGAGGAACGACATCTCATCAAAGATGGACGTTTCCATGGAAATATGTTTCGGATGAAATTTTTTTGAGTCTTTCACAGATAAAATATAAATAACTGGTTGGACAAGTTTTCAATAAATCAAAATAGAAACTTTGCTGGAGAAACTGAAATGTTGTTTGGGTTGCATTTTTCCTCTGTTTTCTCAAATAAAGAACATACAATGCCTGAAGAAAAGAAATGGCCAAAATGAAAATTTGCTGAAAAACTTCCAAGAGGAGACAAAACCCTGTATTGGGTTATTCCTCCACAAATGCCTACATTTATACCCCTGAGGGCAGAAAGAGATGATGAAGAGCTGATGCTAGTGAATGCAAGGCAGAGGAGGGAGAGGGAGAGATAAGCACTCCTGGTTTTTCTCTGGATGAGAGCCTTTTTTTTTTCTCTCTCTCTTTCCCCTGCTCCTTCCCTTCCCACTCCTTGCAGCTAGTGCATCAAAATGTAATCTGGTGGAAAAAAAAAAAAACAGAGCAAGCTCTGCCTCCCCTGCACCAGGCATTGCTGATACAGAGATCCTCTGACATGGATCCAGAGGGTTTTTCCTTGCTCATTTTGAACCCTGATTCACCCACACAAAGGGACCAACATTTAATCATAAGGGGAAATACATTCCAGGGGTGAAACTGCTGGGGCTGTTTCCCAAAATGTGATCCTCAGGAAGAAGAACTGGTTATGGAAGATTAATCCCTGGAAACCATTTTAAAAATGAATATGTAAAATAAAATAAAGAGCTCTGTTCAAACACATAGAGGAGTCTGACCACAATGGAAGTTGGTAACTACATCCCTGAGGGTCTTATGGGGAGTTTCATCCCATGAATATTAGAAGAGTAAGAATGCATTGAGGATTCTGGACATATTATTACACCTCCACATGTGCTGGTAGTCCCATACCCCAAAACAGCACTGGGGAACCACTCCTGGGAGTCTTGACCTCATACATGCAGCAACAGCCAAGGCTGTGATTTGCAATGCTAAGAGATTATCAGAGATGCAAGACTCAGTTGAATATTTCCATGGCTTTACCTTACATCAACTGCCCAGAAAGCTCTCCATTAATGAAATAATAATGTTATGGAATCATAGAATGGTTTGGGTGGGAAGGGATCTTAAAGACCATCTCATTCCAACCTCCTGCCATGGGTAGGGACACCTTCCACAAGACCAGTCCAACCTGGCCTCAAATGCTTCCTGTGATGGGGAGTCCACAACTTCTCTGGGCAACCTGTGCCAGGGCCTCACCATCCTCACAGGGAAGAATTTCTTCCTGATATTTAATCTAAACCTGTTCTCTTTGAGTTTAAAATCACTTCCCATTGCCCCATCACTATCTGCCCATGTAAAAATGAGCTTAATCAATCCCTGGTTCTGGGAATGAAGTACCAGCTTCCTTGGCACAGCTCAGAATACCAAAGAAATTAAGACGCCTCCTACGACTGGGGAAGGGAGTTTGAGCTACCAGCTGCTGTGAACATTTGTAGAGGAATACTTGGGGACTGGGTTGCAAATACACTGCTATATTCCACTTTCCAGCAGCCTGAAGTGTGTTTGGCAATATACAAGAGAGAACTGATGTTGATGTGAAACACCAACCAGAACAGGACCTAATCCTACACATGGGTGAATATGGCCCTGCCATTTTACTGCTGTGCATGAGGTCCCATAAAGAATATGTCAGTCGACTTACTTTCCCTGCATAAAGAATAAAAGGTGTGCTTAAGTCAGTGCTTAGCTTTAGGCAGTGCTTAGCTGCTGACCAGCATGGAAATCCCATCTGGAAATGACATGCAGATTCATCAGCACTGCCAAAGTGGTTTTCTACAGCAAGTGCAAGTGCAAAATGAGACAAGAACTACTTATTTTGGTGCAGGCAAACTTCAGCTTTTTCTGTGAGCCTGTTGGGTGAGGTCAGCCAGATTTAAAAAAAAAAAAAAAAGAGTTTGCTAAACTATAAATACAATTAAAACCAAAGAGGGTAAGAGGGTGCATTGGGGGTAGGTTATTCAGAGTGTTTGAGGGGGTGCCAGAATCTGGATCTGAATAGTTTTGATTAACAAACCTGGGTCTGATTTGCTGGAGAACTGTTCATTTCGTTAAGCCATTATTCATGGCCTGTGACTGGTCATAAGTAATGTTCTGCATCCTGATGAGAGGATTGAAGCTTACGCTGGCATGATGAATGCCTGACAGCAGATAATGAATAGTGTACTTCCCTCACAATTCACAAGTGCTCCGGGGTTTCTGAATTGTAAACTACCAGGCCAACTCACTGAACAAGTACATTGAAATAACATTCCCAAAAGCAGCAGGATTTCGGCTCTTTCTCTATGGGGTAGAGTTTAATTTCCTTAAATCAAAGCAGTACAGGTCAAGCAGGTGTCCTAAGAGCTGCTTGTTGGTTTTGTCTCAGGCCCAGGCACCCTGCAAATAAAACCCAACCCCTGAGCCACAAATCCCTCCTCAGGGAGAGAGCTTGGGGTCCCCACCAGGTCAAAACCCAACTCTCCCAAAAAGTACCATCCCTTCATGACTCTACCAGTCCCACTTGTAGCTGGAGCTGTTTAAATACTTGCAAACAACAAACCACATGGTCACATAAATAGCAGGCAATGGAAGCCCAAGTAATTCATTTATCAGTATATTGGCCAGCGGACTGTCTTAATTATTTAACTATTCTGGTAAAAGCTAATGCATAAAGAACTTAAACAGTGTGTGGATCTTGCACAGGGCCTTCAGCCAAGGGGAAAATTCAGGCTGTTCAAAGCCTCCCCTGCATGCAAATGTGTTGGAGAATGTTCCTGCTGCATGGAGCTGTGGGATGACTGGCCAGGGGCAAAGCCTTGCAAGGGATGCTTGGACCAACACATTGCCACGCTGTTTTCCAGCTTTATCACAGTCTCTAAATACCAGTTTGACTTGTTACCAAATATATCCCCAACTGAACACAACACAAGTATGCAAGGAAAAATATTTCATTTACTGACCCAAGGGGAAGTGAGATGTAGGATAGCTGTCCTGTGAAGCCTGGAGAAAATCACCTGGGAACATCAAAATGCAGGTGCTGCAGCTGAACACTTGACAGACAGCCATGTGTAGAACACTTTACCCACAGCAGACGAGGAAAAAATTGTTTGGCTTGAGATATTTGTACTTCACAGGCTGATCTCTCAACCAAGCCGAAGAAGCAATTAATTGAATTAACAGGGCATATCAGTCTCTGGAGCACTCAACACTGTTGCTGTGACAGGCCTGCTGCCCACACATCTTCATCAGAGAGTGCTGCACCTCTTTGCTTCCACTCCAGCCACGTCTTTGCCGTGCATGACAGCCCTGGCACTCATGAAGTTGGTGGCTTGGGACAGGCTTTAGGTTGGGAATGGCTCCTGTGCGAATCCCAGTTCAGCGGGATCCTGCTGGCATGGCGAATCCAAAAATAAACAAGTGGAGGCTTCCCACTGACCCACTGACCCAGCATGGGTTACGTTTTCACCCTTGGCACCTTCCTAACAAACAATTGCTCTGGGGCTGCGTGAGGCCATCATGCACACTCCCTGAGCCCTTTGTGTCTGCTCACAGTGCCAAGCTCCCACTGATCCCCACAGGGATCCTCTTCCTCACAGCTGGAGGACAGGACCAGGAATTATGGACACTGCCTCTCTCCCAGGAGGGGTACACACCTATCACACCACAGCCCTTCCTGTGCCTTTACCAGGTTGGTTTTCAAGCTAGTAAAGGGCAGCTTCAGCCTCAGACAGGAGAAGGAGCAGACTGGGTAGTCCCAACCCTGCCAGAAATTCCCTGTGTAGTTGCAGTCCAATTACTCTTTCTATGTTTCAGTTTTCCACAGGAAATTATATTTCCTTTGACACTTAAAACTGTAGCTCTTTATGCTGTGGGTCACTTCCTACTACGTTTTGTACAGAACCCAGCACAATGAGGCTCGTTTTGACAGGATTACTGAATTATCTTGATCTCACAATCAAATATTTTTATTAAGCTCAATTTCATCCTGGTCGTCCTACATAAGTGCTTCTTCCTGAGGCTCAGACACTTCTGTTATTTGTAGATATTTATCAGGGAACATTTTTCATGGCCTTTTTACTGGAACACAAATTTTACAGTAAAAAGTGGATGATATTGCTCCAAACCATTGGTGGGTGGCCAGTACCTCTGGCTTTGGAAATCTCCAGAAACCAGTCAAGCAGCAGCACCTGTGTTGCTTTACATATTCAGGAAAGCAAAATTATATGGAGTCCTTGGTGCATTCAGAACTGGATTCCTTTTTATTACACAGGCAGCAAAAGAGACAATTGGAGAAGACAAAATTACTATTTCCAAGGACAGCCACAGAACTCCTTTAAATAATCTCTGCTTTTCCAGTATCTGAAGTGCCTTTTCCCAACAAAGGTCACCAGGTTTCTTTGCAGCTCTCCAGCAACCAGGTGCTGAAGACCACCCTACATTTGAAATTCTGAGGGGAAAGACACTAGGATTGAAATGTCAAGATTCCTTAGGAGTTTTTAGTCAAGGATTTCCTATTTCCTCCTCTTTCTGTAGTCCATTTTCCTTTCCCCTGCCTTACCATTTCCTCCATCTACACTTTCCCCTCATAGCTTGTGTACAGAATTCACAGACACCTTTCATAAATCTGTCCTCTTTCCTTCACTCAAACCTCCCCACTTTCACTCTGATTTCTCTACTTCCAGCCACACGGACCACACCACATCATGAAAAATGCTCTTTCACATTCCTGACACTCTCAGGTTCCACTAGCAGCCACGTGAATGAAATTTCAGTTAGACGAATGGTGCGAGTGGAAGCATCATAGCTCCAAAGGCTTCAAAGAGTGCCTGTGGTTTCCATGCCAGCATTTTTTGTGGTACTCACTCACTGCTAGTAGGGTCTAGTATCAGCCTTAACCAACCAGGCCACTTCACTTTCCACAGCCAGCCCATAATTTTAAAAGGCCAATGGACTCTCGATGATGATGCAATGATGAGTTCTCAGGTGCTTCTCGAGGCATGAGGCCAAAAGCTAAGTTACCATTTATGCAATTTGAAATGAAAGGCACAGAATTAGGCAGTGACTAGAATTTCTCATTGCAACTCTTAATCATTTTGACTTTATTTTTCCGACAGTCAGCAGGTTTTTCCTGTGAGGAGTCCTTTAAAAAATAAATTAGATGGCTACTTACCATGACTATCAGTTGACTCAGATGACAGGACATTGAACTTACAAGACCTTTCGTGTTCCTCACTCCTCCTTTTCTGTTTCTCAATTAGGCCAGATTCTACTGCCTTTGTTCATACTATTGCTTTATTCCATAGCTCACACGAATGATTTCAGCAGTGACTCCTGGAATAAATTATTGCTCCCGTGTGCTGAGATGACCTGAAGTCCTTGCCGAGGGCTGTTTCAGGTCTTTGTCATGACTTTCTTATCCTGTTTCATCCTCCACAAAGCCAGGACTTTCTCACAGCTCATCAGCTGGTTCCCCCAGAATCGGTAGACAAAAACCTTCCCATGTCTGCTGTGCCTCATGGGAAACCACAACTGTGTCACTAACGTGTCATGTGTCAACCACTGCTCTCATTAACTCAGCAACCCCACCATGTACCTATCAGTAAGAAGGTGTTGTCCTGTTTCATACGTGACAATGGCCAATGCCTCACTGAATCAGGTATTACAGGAATATTGCCCACATTTGGGGGATAAAACACTTTTAAAAATGGGTACCAGCAGTTGGAATGAGAATGCTGAACATTTAGAAGCATTTGAAAATATTTACCTCTAAGACTTACGAAAGCACCATGGACCCATCCTATTTCCCTCCAGTGAAAGTCCAGTCAATCCCTTTTAAGTGCTATGAAATCCTCACTGGAGCTGGTGCACAAGGTAGAGCCTAATTATGGAGCCTCCTTTAAATCAGTTGGAATCTTTGTAAGCATAAATCATAGAGCAAAATCAATTGTTTCCAAATCATGTCTCAGAAAGAATAACCAAGAGCATGCACGAAGTCAAATCCCCAAAAGATAGGGAATGCCAGAGCTAAGATGATCATGACCTAGTCTGGAAAGGACAAGCTGCTACACTTGATGCTACGTAGCCTCAGGGGAATGTGCAGTAACTGGTTACCCCAGTGCCTTATAAAATCCACTCTCAGGCTTTCCACAGTTGCTATTAATAGGAGTTATAAACAGCCACGGAACCATAACATGAGATTAGCTGTTGTTATATCTGTTTCACAGATAAACTCTCTGACAACCAATGAAACTGAAATGGAAACCAAGTCTCTGCAGCCGTATTGGCAGGAATGCTGCAGCAGGATACTGGAGAACGGAGTGCTCACAATGGGTAACCAGATAAGGGCAAAGCCACCTTTTATCCTGTCCCACTCTTGTGCTCAAGTGAAACAGCAGAGCAATCAAAAGTGAAGCCCTGCTACTGTTGACATGTTCCACTTCTCATCTCTCACCAACATCAAACGGTTATAAAATCATGGAATGGTTTGGGCTGAAAAAGACCTTTAGAAGTCACTTAGTACAACCCCCCTGCCATGGGCAGGGGCATCTTCAACCAGATCAGGTTGCTCAGAGCCCCATCCAACCTGACCTTGAATGTTCAAGGGATGGGGCATCCACCACCTCTCTGTAGCATTAATATGGTCTAAGGCTGCAGAAAAACAAGTAGTTGCACTGCTTGAAGTTGCTATTGCCTCCTAAATGGTTGGGTTTTGGCCCTGTACTATTGCTTCTGGAGTTTGAAAGAGTCAGAGTAATCTCTGATCTGGTCTAGGACAAATTATTTGGGCTAAAGAACTCAACCTGCTGCCTTCAGTCACCTGGGTTGGACTGAGAGAGAGCTTTGTTACAAATGTTTCTGCCAGCTGAATCCTGGCAGCAACTCCCCTCCAGCTCCAAAAGGTTGAGGAACATCTTAGGGCAGCAGGAGACAGTTTAAGCTTGGCCAGATGAACTAGAAGATGCAATGAGCACATAAATGGGACTTTTCACCAGCCTTTGACAAGGCTGGAAGGTGTAGCATTTGCTAGGTAGAACTGGATATGTCATTTGTAGGTCACCTGGTGATGAGCCCTCAGAGCCTTCCAGCTGTGGGTCACCAGCTGACTTCAACCCAGAACCAAAATTACAGCCAGGCATTTTAATTATATGTTCGCTTCCCTCTGGGTCGAACACTCTTCAGGCATCGTTTCTCCTGGGGGTGTCTGACATCTGGCACAGTCAGGCTTCATTTTAGTTGGATTCCTTAATCAAAGCTTCTGGATTAGGAGTCTACGGAAATTTGGGATTAAACATAAATTGTTAATGTTAGTTAAAAAAACTGTTCACCTTGTCTTCAGCACTAATTTAGCCCAAGGTAAGGAACTACATTTTCTATCATGTGCACAGTAAAAATCCCAGGAGAATAAAAAAAGTCACAAGAACTCATAATTTCCAATGTTATTTTTCTCCCTAAAAACCTTTATTAGGGAGAAAGAAGAGACACAATTTCTGTTACAGTACTTGAAAGCCAGTTTCATGACTCTTTCTCAGATTGACAGTAATACTGATTCCACCCAAACAACTCAGCCTGAAACAGACAACTCATAATGTTAAAGTTCAGGACAGTTACAGCTGACTGAAAAAGGGACTCAGAATGGAAATTGTTGTACAACTGCTACGTTATGACTTGCTGCCAGATCTGGAGATAAAACTAAAAGCAGCCATTTCTTCTGATTGATTTGGTTCTCTCTTATCCTTCTGTGGAATGACAATAGTAACATCTAAATGACAGCACTGCTCGGAGTTTTCTCATTTTTTTTCCACAGGAATAAATGCATTGTATTCAAAGGCATGAAATCCTCAGAATTCACAGCACTCAGTGAAACCAAAAGTGATCAAACAAGCACTAGTTTAATAAATTCTGATATGCACATATATTCCAACAGGGAATATGCTGTGTTTTACTTGGGTAAAAGCAGAGTCCCAGCACACTTAAAGCTCAACTCTTTTCTTATCAGAATCTCTTCTGTCATAGCAAATAGGTCACTGTGTGGAAATCACGGCCACATTTTTGAGTGAATTTTATGAATGCATCATAAAATGGGAACTTCATAACTTCCTATTGACATTGTTTTACTGTTGCAATTTACCATTCTAATGGCACTATTTAGGAAACAATGACTGAGCTGCAATGAGATAATTAAGGAATAATGTCCATTACTTCAAAGTATACAAAGCAGTAAACAGCTGCCAAAAGTGATTAATAGCTGAGGTGAAGTTAAGACATTTAATCAATCTAATAAACCATTTATTGCAAGAATATAGCTGCTTACACTAAGTATGAGACATTTATCTTATTGATACAAACTGCAGTATTTTCCTTTCTTTAGGATGTAATATCACGAGACCTTGATTGTTCTCCCATTAAAGTCAAGGATAAAACTCCCATTGTGGGCCCAGGGTCAAGACATCGCAGAGCTGATACCAATGAAAATAAATGCTTCCTTTTAATGTAGAACAGTTCTGCTAAAAACACCCCCCCCTGCCCCCCATTATAAAACATCCTGTGGCATTGAGACAGGGACACATTTTAGTAGCAAGGACAAATGTCAGAAGTCATGATGAAAACCTGGATCTCCTGTTAGCTGGTGCTGCAATTCCCTGCTAAGTATTGCTTTGTCTGTACCTCCACCTCTGATCTGTGACAGGGAGATGAAACCATTCCCTTGTTCCGTGGGATTATTTAGGATTTAGCTCGTGTAGCACACAAAGAAACACAGACAGAAGATACTGTACACACTTCAGAGTGTTCCCAAAGTAAAGCCACAAAGGATACAACATGGATTGCTCTTGATTCTGTAACATCTATCTCATAACCGGCACAGGGATGGGAGTGGTGGGGGTGGGAGAGGCTGATCCCACAGCCAGGGAAGGGACCTGTTTCCGAGGTTACAGCAGTGCTGCTGGGACAAGAACAGCTGCGTTTCCTCAGCTTCCATTCTGCTTCCCACTACCCTGCAGGAGTGTGGACTTTCTACAGCTCCTTGTGTGCTGCCAGTATCCTGCTTTTTTTGCTTTTCACCTTAGGCTGGAGTGGTGAGGGAGCTTCATGGCAGCAGCAAAGGGACGTGGGGAGAGACAGCCCCTCCTGGCACATCCTCTCACCCTACTTCCCCCTTTTATATCACCACAAACAGCAGTTCCCCCTCCAAACTGAAGCAAATACCAAATTCCTGACGAAGATGTACACACAGTGAGCTGTTGGACTGGAGTTTTACCACATGAGGTGCAGAAACAATCTTACCAGCGTTAAAATCACACAGACCGCATTGGCTCGAGGTGAACATTGTATTTGTCAAGCCTTGCAAAACGTGCTTTTCATCCGACAAGATGTTTCTGCCTCCTCATCCCTGCATAGAAAAGAGGCATTGGAATGCTTGTTCTCCCACCACACATTACAATTTCCCTTTCCTGGCAAAGAAGGGGAAGGTGTTCTTAGTGCTGGCTGACTCCTGAACTTGGTCTGAAGCAATTCTTTTGTCTTAATGGTAGCAGGAAGCTTCTTTGGTTTTTACCCAAATATAAATATTGATACAGAAACTCATACCAGATAATAACAGAGGTATGAATTTATTGTTTCAGCAAAAGCTCCTATGCAAATGAACCCTCAGATAATTAAAAATGCCTGCAGTGCCTGGGCGGGTAAAAGATCAAGCACTTGCAGGGTTACAACATAACCAGGGCTGTGATAAAGCTGCATAATAGCTCAGGAGCAGCAGCTCCCAGCCTTCACAGGCAGCAGGGCTAATTCCACCAGCCAACATGTACCAACTCCTGCTCCTCTGTGCCCGATCCAGCCTGTGAGGGACTGTTTGTAACTGCAAGACTCCTGTCTGGAGAAGCCAAAGCCAAGGAGCAGGTTGGAACTTGCACAGCTGGATGCAATGCAAGCAGTGGCATCGCGCTCACTCCCCATGCGAGTGTTTGTCATAGGAGCAGGACAGGAAAACCTAAAATACGAGTCCCAGAAACCTGCAATACAGGTATCTCTGCCTGTACTGCTCTGTAGGGAGTGTTAGTTTTGGAGACAGAAAGAACAGGTAGATTTGGAATGGCTTTTTCTACATTGAAAAAAAACCAAAAAAACCCAAAACACAGTGATTTGAAGGCTCGCAGCAAAATGTTTAAATCTGTTGACTGCAGGAATGAAACAAGGCCCCCGAGCTGTTAAGTCATTTTCTCCAGAATCTGGATGTGGCACTGCTGCAGAGCAGAAATTCCTCAAGGCTGGGCCCATAGTTCTCTTTCACAGCGAGGAAGAGCTGCAACAAAAGCAGCTGGTTAAATTGCTGGAATTAAACAAAATGGTCATTTCTGCAACCCAGCTTGGCAGCTGAAAGGAATCGCAGAATCCCAGAACGGGGATTGGGAGGGACCTTAAAGATCACCCAGTTCCACCCTCCTGTCATGGGCAGGGACACCTTCCACTGCCCCAGGTTACTCCAAGCCCTGTCCAACCTGGCCTTGGACACTGGCAGGGATGGGGAGCCAATGCCATGGTTTTGATACTGTCAGGCAAAACTGCTCATAGATAAATTTATAAATATTTTCTAATGCAAATGGTCAGTGGTTTCCTGTTTTAGTACAAAAAGAAGATCATTGTAACAGACATTACTAAAATTCATGTTGCCCGGGTCTCTGCTGGCTACAGAAGGATTTTCCCATTTATTTTATTAATAATAAAATTATACCTATCTTTAGTGTAGCAAGGTTACAATAGAGGCTTGAATATACATTAGGGTTTTGGTTTTTTTTCTAGGAGGTAAAGGAGGTTACAATTCTTTATTTATGTAAAATACACCACCATGTTTTTTAAAAGGTTTTCTCCTGGTTTTACACTCTGGCAGCCCCACAAGAGCCATTATTTGGGGTGGGTTTCCCCATGTACTTTCCCCATCACTGGGCCCAAGGCCCTGGCTAATGGCAGGTACCGAGGAGGGTGGGAGCAGGACAGGTACACCATAATTTATATCCTCATGCACCAGCAAACAGCAGCTCTGGGAATTCCTGGAGAGCCAGACATGCCTTTTAGGAACAAGACAGAGGGTATTTGCTGTGACAGAAGCAGCCAAGCCTGCCATCGGCACCTCTGCAGTACAAGAGGGACATGGAGCCCCTGGGGTGGGTCCAGGAAGATTGATGGACTCTTTTATGAGGAAAAGCTGAGGGAGCTGGGGCTGTTCAGCCTTGAGAGAATGCACTGAGGGGACCTCACCAATGTCCCTCAGCATCCGCAGGGAGGGCTCGGAGCAGGGACCAGACCCTGCTCTGTGGGGTCCAGCAATGGCACCAGAGGAATGGACAGGAATGATCCCAGGAAGTTCCCCCTGAACATGAGGCAGAACTTCTTTTTGTGCGGTGACCGAGCCCTGAACAGATTGTCCAGAGAGGGTGTGGGGATATTCCAGAACCATCCAGACACAACCCTGTGCTCTGCTGGGGTCCTCTCTGCTGGAGCAGGGACATGGGACCAGGTGACCCACTGTGGGCACTTCCAAATGGAGTGATTCTGTGATTTGAGCTGCACACTTGCTTCTGAAAAATACACCTTACAGACACCTGTAAAAAGACTACACTCCACACGTCTTCTAATAGATGGCTTATATCTGTTCATGAATCCATTAACACTCAGATCCAGAGATGGGAATGGAGCTGGGAAGGCTCTGGAGCACCAGGGGAGGCTGAGGGAGCCGGGAAGAGGCTCAGCCTGGAGAAAAGGGGGATCAGGGGTGACCTTGTGGCTTTGCACAACTCCTGACAGGAGGCTTAGGTTGGACATTAGGAACAATTCCTTCACAGAAAAGTTGATAGACGTAGGACGCCCCAGAGAGGTGGTGGAATCACCGTCCCGGGAGGTGCTTGAGGAAAGCCCTCACGTGGCACTCGGCGGCTGACACAGCGGCGCTGACCCACAGCTCGCACCCACCAACCCCACATCCCTTTTCCCACCCAAACAATTCCGACGCCGTGATTTATTTTTTCCCGCGCAGCCCGAGGCGGGAAATGGCGGCCGGGCCCGCCCCGCGCCCTCACGGCTCCCCGGCCCCGCCCTCCGCTAAGCTGCAGGGGCGGCTCAGGTGGGCGCGGGGGGCGGCGTGAGGCCGCGGGGGGAGGCGCGGAGCGCGGGGACGGGGGCTCTTCCCCCGCCTCGGGAGGCGGCGGGGGCTCGGGGGGAAGCGCTCGGCGGGCTTCCCGGAAGGGTGAATTGGATTAATTCGCCTTTTTTTTTTTTTTTTTTTTTTTTTTTTTTTTTTTTTAAGGGGGGGGGGATTCGCGCTCCTTTTCTCCCCCCCCTTCGCCGTGCGGAGTTGGCGCCGGCAGGAGGCCGCGGTGGCATCGCGTTTGGCGTCGTTCCCACCCCCTTCCCCTCGGTTTCGCTCCTGGAGCTGTTGCTTGTTGAGGTTTTGGTTGTTTTGGGTTTTTTGTTTTTTGTTTTAGGGTTTTTTTTTTCAAATACAAACCCGCGCCTTGATTCATTTTCTTTAAAACAAACAAACAAACCCGCTCCCCCCCCACCACCGCCACCCCCCCGCACACAAGCCTGCCTCTGAGAGGGAAATAGCCAGGTGGAATCTCACTCTGTTTCCATGGACAACCCGTCCATTATCACCCAGGTGACTAACCCCAAAGAGGAGGAGATCCTGTCCTGCACTCAGGATAAAGGTGAGCTGCTTTCTATCTTTCTCCATGATTTTTTTTCCCCTCCTCCTCTGTTTTAAAATGCACGTAGTAACAACTCGCATTCTTCAGTGGCCGTATAATCCTCTCTAGGCTGCTGGGAATAGAGGAGGGCTTGTTGGGTTTGGGCTGGTTGTGTTGTTTTTTTTTTCATGTGATGAAGGTATTTGTGTGAAGGGTCTCTGAAACTGCTTGTTGGATACAGCTGAGAACTTGTTAAAAGTGTTTAAAAACCTAATTTCCTCAGTCATTTTAAAAAATACTCTTGTTCTGTGCGGTTTGGGGAGGTAACTTCTTAAGGTGGTCACTGTGAAGTTAGTGCCCTGCTTCAGGAAAGGGATACCTGTGCTGGGTGTGTTGGAAGGTTTTGAAATATCCGCTGGAAAGATTTTAAATTCTTCTCTCCATTTTTTTTTTCAAACCAGATTTCTTTCATCTATTCCTCCCTGCCTCCCATTCCAGAATCTGTGCAGCTTTCGTGTTTGTTGGAGGTTACTTGTGCTTCTCAGAAAGAGACACAGGCTGCTTGTAAAAGCAGGCTCTGTTTAACTCCTTAGATAAATAGTTGTTGCTTGCGTAAGGCATCACACTTGGACTGGGTTTTACTCCCAAATGAGAGGAATCCAGCCTGGCCGAAGGAGCTGCTTCCCTCCAAAGTCTGGATGTTGATGAGTGCCTTTAACCTTGTTTGCTTTTGGAAGCTTGGAGCACTCTTGGGGCTGTAAGTGGTTGTGTTCTTGTGTCTGGTGGGTGAGCAGGAGGGCTTCAAGTTTTGGGGGCTTGTTCATGGCTTTAGGAAGTTATTTGGATGTCACTTTTATGCTTTGTTACAGGCAGTGCTGGTAAATAGGGGAGAAAGGGCAGAAATTAGAATTAAAGAGTTATGTCTCCATGTTCCTTGGTAGGTACGGTCAGATCTCTGAGCAGTCATCTAAAATGGTAGATTGGTAAATCTCCCACTGGAACTGGTGGATTTGGTGCCCAAAAAGCTTTTTATTTTTGTGTGGCTCATCTTGGAAATAGTGAGGGCTCCTGTATTGTTGGAGAAGTTGCTCCCAGTCACTTTTGACTGTAAGGCCATACATGAAATCTGTGTCTTCTTGCTTCACTAGTGCAGACTGCAGAAATATGGAGGTAGATTAAAAAAAAACCAAAAAACCCCAAACCATCAGTTTTGGGGGGCGTTTGAACAAAAAATTATTTATTTTCGGCATAGGAGCGTTTATGTAACTCTCTGATTCCTTTTGCTTGTGAGGTGGTACTTTCACCACGAGGCCTGGTTTGGCTCAGGAGATTTTTGATGCTTTGGCAATGTGGAGTGTGGGGTATCTGCAGTAAATAAGGTGCTGTGCTCTGCCTACCACTCCTCCTAAGACCTGTTTTGGGGTAGACATATGTGATACTGTGCTCAGATGTTGTGGCTTTAATAGCTTAGATTATTGTATGTAATGGAAGGGCTTTGTTAATATCCGTGGCAACTGCTTGAAATTTTGGTGTAAAAAAGCCAGTTGAGACAAGCAGAGGAAGATTTGACAGCTCGGAATAAGAGTAGGCATCCACATCAAACAAGTGGCTTCGGAGTCCTCGGCAGAGCGAGTGAAAATATGCATCTAACTTGCATAACTCTGCAGTAACTTGCATAATGTGCATTGTGTTCTTGCTATTGGTTTGTCTTTGGCAGAAAATCGTGATGGTCTTCTTAGCAGAGAAGGAGCTTTTCAGGCTTCGTGTTAGCAGGGCTGGGCTGGGGGAGAGGGGAAGGAGGGGACCTGGAGTTGGAGATGAGGAAACTCCAGCGTCATCTTCAAGCAGGAGGTGAATTACCATTTTTTTTCAGCTTTTGGGGTGTGTTTTTTTTTAAACGTGGTTGGATTGACGATGAGCTCTGTGGTAAGACTTTCACATCCCTCCAGAGCAACTTTCGCAGCAGGAGATCCGCGGGTCTGTCCGTCCTGGGCTCTGGAAGGAGAGCGCTGCTTGCTCCAACCTCTTCCACGACAGGTTTTCCCCGTGCTGGAGGTAGGGAGCTTGTGGGAAGCCGTGTCTCTGCCCGCCTCCCTGGCGTGGCTGCACATCCTCACCCAAATTTCTGTCAGATTTCAGAGCGGTTTTAGCAGAGCCTTTAGGTCCAGTGAGCTTCGAGAGAGAGAGCCCGGAGCGGAGATGGGGAGTCCAGATAAAGCTCCTAGCAGGAGGCTGTGCTGAGTCTCTGCTGCTGGTTCAGGGTACTGGTACAAAATGGCTCACAAATGTGTTAAGGCATGAGGAATTAACTCTCTGTTTCATGAAATCCAGAATCAGCTGAGGCTGAATTCTGGAATTCTGTGATAAGGTGAAATGCAGCAGCACTGTGCTGTGTGAGGCAAGGCTGTTCAGTTTAATGAAAAGCTGTTTTTTTTTTTTTTAATCTGAGTTCAGGATTTGGCTGCAGAAGTAAATTCCAGGGTACTAAGTGGCATGTGTTGGCTTTGGGAATCAGGGTTTTTGAGACCTTGTGTTGGTGTTTCTTGTGGAAAAAAAAAATTATTTTCTTGTTCAGCTGGAGAGAGGCAGTTCCAGAGTAACTGAGCAGCTGCTAAATAATGCATGTGTATACCTTTAAGGTTTTGATTTTTTCCCAAGATTTTTTTAAAGCTTTTAATCAGATGTGAGACCAGCATTTAGCTTGATTTATTTATTTTAAATGTATTTATGTTTTAAGAGGAATTAGATGTGCAGTATAGGCTTTTGCCAGATTTCTCCTGTGCGAGGGAGCGAGGTTGGCAAGAAACAGAGCTGGTTCTCTGGTCCTGGGGCAGTTGTGTTTTTAGGTAAATAATGTGTTTTACAAATAAAAATGCTCAAGCTTTTTCTTGCTAGTCCAGATGTATTAAAAAACAGCCTTTGAGATGAGTGAAGCTGTGGCAGCTTGTTAAGGGGGATCTTTTAAACACTAAGAAGGATTTGTTAACATTTATTTTTTAAGAAATAGCAAAAAATTTTGAAGGTGGAAAAAAACCAGGTCTTGGTATGTGAACCATTCCCTAATATGTTGCCACATGGTGGTGCACTGGATTTAGTTGTCTGTCAAGATGAAAGCTGAGCATGGAAGGTTTGCTACAATCATATTTTATTATTATTATGTTTGTAATGTTCTCAAATGCCTGTGGTGCTGCTGGAGGATTTTGTGTTGTATTTGTGTTGTTAAATTAGTTCTGGGAAATAGGAACTTCGATTCTCCCAACTGGAGGTGATTCGTGGGTGCCTGGAAATGCTTTGGACACTAAATTTGCAGAGAATTCAATTCTCTGTTAGTTTTTTAAGTAACAGAAGAATAGTTCTTTGCAGAATGTTTTATGTTGTGGTCATCTGGCACTTCTGGAAATTGGGAACATTAACAAACTTGAAGCTAAAATGGAGACCTAAGTATGTGAAAAGGAGGGGTTTTTTAATTGGGGTGAATGTGAGCAACTAAGAAAAATATAAATAAAAAGTATGAAGAAAAAGTGAAAGTCTGGATCTTTATGAATCAGTACAGATAAAATCAACCGGTTAATTTATTTTTAAATTTGTATTAATTCATATTACTCACAGACCTCTAATGTAAAATCTGTATTGTTAAATGTATGGAAAACTGAGCAGTGCTGACAGAGCTGCTCTGAGTGTCATGTTGGGAGTGTGATCATGGATGGGCAGCAGGCATTCAGTCCAAAGAAATGAATTTCCCTTTTTTACCTGTCTGCATTAATTTGATCCTCATAAATGATGCAGATTCTTGGCTGTTTCCAAGTGCCAGGTTCAATAGTAGTAAAAAACAGTCCAGTACTTCAGGTCCCTCCTTCAGGCTGTGGTGGTTTGTTTTCTGTCTTCAGCTACATCTTTCCTGACTTCTCTAAAATTTTCCTGTCAGCTGAGTGTCTATTTTCAGTTATTTAGAGTAACAAAATGTTTTAGTATCCCTGCAGATGTGAATTGTCTTCTGCAATAAATTATATGAAAAAGGTTCACAATGGAACCTGAACCATTAGAGTTTTTTTTAAATCACAGTGTGAGTGAGTCTCTGGGGATGTTTTCACAAACTTTACCTTCTTTTCTTTCAAACAGAGTTGGAAAAAACCAGCAATGAGAGCAATACTCATTATAATTTTAAATAAGGATTTCTGAAGATCTCAAGTTAAAAGCCAAAATAAGTGTCTTTGTGTCTTCAATAAAAAAACCATTTTGAATATAGCTGAAAATATTTTGAATGTACTTTTTTGCCATTACATCACCAGGATTCAGAGTGCTCAAACACTTGAACATATGTTAATGATCCTGAGACATTGTCTCAACAGATTTTTATAATATTGACTTCAGAATTTTAACACTAAAGTAGCATTTAAAGGGGAGGGAAAAAAAAAGATGTTGAAACCACTCCAACAGTCCACTGGAATGTGAATTGCTTGCAGAGGGTAAAATTTTAAATCATTAACTAATGACATAGTTGTTATATGAAACCAGAGTAGCCATACAGTAGGTTTTATGTTCCAGGGGGACTGTAGTAACCTGTAGTAACCCAAGATTTGATTTAGGGTCACAGCTAACAGGCAGAAGTGCACTGGCAGATGGGAATGATAATCTGAATATCAAATATTCAGTCAGTCTGTAACCTGCAGTGTGATCATTTCTTCACAGTGCTTGTTGTCACCTGGAATTCATACTGGTTTCAGTGGATTTAACTGAAGTGTTCAGAAGTTTAACTTGCCTTTAAAAAAAAAAAATAGAAACCCAACAAAGTTGACCTACATTTTGTTAATTCAGTATTCAGAAATGCAAATAGCACTTTCTGACACAATCAGTAAAACGCAGTGTGGTCGATGCCACGCTTCAGCTTTCAGAGTTTAAGCTGAACATTCCAAATAAGCCTCTGGATAACGGCCCCATTTGTGTTTCTTTAAAGGGATAAAAACTGAAATGCTGAGAAGGCAAAAGGCCAGGAGAAATGAAACTCCCTGACTTGGTCATTGTTGTGAAGGACGTTCCTGTTGCCCTCATAGATAGGTTTGACTGTGGGAAGTTTGCTTTCCCATCATGGAATGATTAATTTATGAGCTTGACTGTCCTGTAAAAGTCACCATTCCAACATCAAAATGGTTGCAAATTAGATCTATCCCACAATTTTATGTATATGTCAAATCTTAGCTCTTCTCTCTGTAAACAAGTGTACTTTTGATACTTTTTGAATTTTGAATTGTTGGCAATGACCGCCATGGTTGGGGCTCAGTGTTACGTTTTCAATTCAAAATCCAGTTTCAGGCAATCCTGGCTATGGAAATGACAACTTAGGGGTTGAATTTGTCCATTTCTCATGCCCAGCCAACAGAGCATTAGACAATTTGAAGTTTTTCTGTCAACAAGAGCTAACATTTTCTTTGAAAAAAAAAAAAAGAGTAGGAAAAGCAAAGACAGGTCTAATTACCTACATTCTTGCTTAGGTTTTGCCCACTGTGTGAATCAGAAAGGGAAAATGTGGCTCATCCCTCTTTCTCCTCCCTGCCTGGGGGATATATCTTGCTGGGAGGGCAGAGGAATGTGGATGTGTGGAGGACCAGGAAGGAGCAGAGGGGTGCCAGAGTGCTCCAGCCTGTTTGGGGGATGGAGCAGGGAATGAAATCCTGCCCTTGGAGGCTGTGGAGCCCAGGCAGAGGCTGCTGGTGGGACAGGGAATATTCTGCTGCCTGCCCTGAGCACTCTTGGGCAGTGGGGGCTCCCCTGATCAAGTCTGAGGGTCTCTGCCCACACATTGGGGTGATTTTGTCTGTCCCTTTATCCCAGCTCAGAATAATTTCCAGAAAGGGCTGGAATCTTCCAAGCTGAAACAGGAGAAGGGCTGATACAGCTGCAACGGGCCAAGCCTGTTTAGATGTTTATAAAGATCACATCTGGATTGCTGGTGAGGATTGTAAACCATCTTGTGCCTCTCAGCAGTGGAAACCTGGCTGGAAAAATCTCCCAGAGATATTCAGCAAAGTCTCCTAAATCTCCATGAGAAGGTTGTAGTGGATGTTCCTGGTCTAAGCTCTGTTTCCAGCGCTCAGCTCAAACATCTCACTGGGTTTAAATGATTTGCTGACCTCCCAGAGCTGCAGGCAGGCACAGAGGAGGAGCCTTTTGTGCTTTAATGTCATCACAGACACTTTCTAGAGTTTCACGTTGGAAATGTTAATCTTCTGTAAATTCTGCTTTTGCTGGAGTTTGAGGGGAGCTTGTTTTATTTTTACTTGGAGAGGTTGAGGCATGAAACGGACATGGATGGGATGAATATGGAAAGCATAAGTAACATCTAAATAGATCTGAGTGAAAATATGTTCCACGTGCTCTGCCATGGTATAATTTTGGCCTTTTTTTTGTATTTCTGGAATGTTTGCTGTAAGAAAAGAAACAAAAAATCTAAAGAGTCTTATACAGTTCAGTCCTTTCAGTGCCAGCTGCTACTGTGTAGCACAGATAGAGGCAGTAAAAATATCAACTTTAAGCGAATGAGCAGAGAAAGTCCTGTTCTAAAGCTTGTAGGCTTTATTCAGCCTGTTATCAAAATGATCACTTGCAAAGTGCCACTTATTGTTTTCTTTGTACAAGATAATAAAGTATGATTTGTAAAAAGAAGAACCCAGTTATTAGAAGTGATTGGCTGCACTAGAAATGAGAATTCTATTATCTAGAAAATTTATGGCGAGTTAAAGCTGAATAAATATATGATAAACTTGGATTCTGAGGGTGTTGGGGGTTGAAATGAGATTTTTTTTCTTTATTTATGTTTTCAAGAAGCTGTTAGTCTCTTCTGAATGTTTATTAATATATTTAAAGCCTGACAGATGGGAAAATAAGACTCTGCAGGACCTATTTTGTACAGAGGAGCAGCCCCAAATAATGGATGCCTGATCTGTCAAAATCTAATGCGTATGTAACTTTTAAAATGTTTCTAAAAGATCAGAACAGGTCCGTAGGAGGCAAATATTTCCTGACCCTCAGCCTGCAGTTACAGTTTGCATATTGATGATATTGTTTAAAGTCAAGTCCTCTGCTCAGTAACTGGCCAGTTGTTTGCTGCCACTGTTGCAAACCTTATTTTCCTGGTAGCAAGAGAAGTATTGATTTTTATTTGCTCTCCCCACCCCCGCAGCTCTCTGCTTCCTGACTTGTCCTCCAGGATTCCCGGCGGAATTGGCAGTAAAACGAATCTTGCTGTTTCCTGGCCTGCTGTAATCAGCAGTAAAATTTGAAACTTTCTTGTTTATTTGATGATTTGCAAAGCTTGGCTGTTCCCTTGGTGTGTGGGACTCCTCCCCTGGCGTCCGGGAGCCAGAGGGAGGGATGTGCTTCCAGCTCTTGAGGATGAATTCTGCCTTTGGGAACACTTTGGGGTAGATAAATCAGTTTGCATCCTCATAATCACCATAAAGAAATTGTGCTACAAGGGTGCTGTTACAGTGGACACGTGTAGAAAAATTCAGGTGTGTTATTTTTTTTAAGCAATGTTAATAAAGAGTTTTTTTTAAAAGATACAAATTTTATACAAAGTCATTCTGAGCATGCATTTAACAATTGGCAGACAGTGCTGCTTTATTTCTGTCCACAAAAGCTGTCTTGTATTTTCATGCTGAATATTTACATACTTGCATTCGTTACCCATGAGTGCACGTCCATGTGGTTACCAGGGATCTGATTACAGGAAAGCTTTCACAGGATCACAGAATGCTTTGGGTTGGAAGGAACCTTAAAACCCATCCAGTCCCACCCCTGCCATGGGCAGGGACACCTTCCACCATCCCAGATTGCTCCAAGCCCCATCCAGCCTGGCCTTGGGCACTGCCAGGGATCCAGCGGCAGCCACAGCTTCTCTGGGAAAGCTGTGCCAGGGCCTGCCCACCCTCCCAGGGAAGAATTTCTTCCTAATATCCCACCTAACCCTGTCCTCTGTCACTTCTAAACCATTCTCCTTTATCCTGTCATTCCAGCCCCTTGTCCCAAGTCCCTCTCCAGCTCTCTTGGAGCACTTCAGGCACTGGAAGGGGCTCTGAGGTCTCCCAGAGCTTTCTCTTCTCCAGGCTAACACCCCCAACCCTCTGTTTGTCTCCATGCCAGAGGTTCTCCAGCTCTCAGAGCTTTTTTGGTGGCCTCTTGGTGTTTCTGCAGCAGGTCCACCTCAGTCGAGCTCAGAATGGTGGGTGCAGGTTTTGGAATTGATTTGCAGTGTGAGCATTCCCAGTTTTTTTCCTAGTGATAGTCAGAGGCATTCTGCAGAGGAGAGGTCAATCGTGACACATTCCTAGAAAATATTTAATCATTTATATACTGGCTTCAGCCAAGCACAAAGAAAGGTCTAACATTTACCACTTGGAGAGAAGGGTACAATTATAAAGTATCTCATTATGCCTTCATAAAACCCTTAAAAATTTTTACAAATGGGCTTATGGGACTTCTTTCAACTAAAATTGGTTAAAGATGCACATTAACAATTTGATGAATGCAGTGCAAAGTGAAACATTTCAGGGAAAACACTTCAAGTATGTATTTCACAGGGATTTTTGGAATTAATCTTTGACCTTTCGGGGTTTTTTTAAAATTCTCTCCCTTGCCTTGTTTTGCTTTCTTGCCTTTTTATCTTCTCCTCAGAAGATCTGGACTGCAGCAGCTGTCTCTTTGTGCTCTGATGCTGTTGGAGCTCCAGGGGCTGAGGTGTTTGGTGGCTGTGTTCAGGGGTAATTCTGGTGTGTCAGTGCTGGGTTAAAGGTTGGACTCTACCTCAGAGATATTTTCCAAGCTTTCTGATTCTCTGAGAAGTTGAAGTGGATGTTTGGGGCTGAGGAGGTGCAGTGAGAAGGAACCCTGGACAATACTGTAGGGACAGATTGTCTCCTGGGAAGTTGGTGATATAGGAGCAGTCTTACAAGGAGAGATGTTCTATGTGTTGAAATTTAGGAATATAAAAGTCTTTTATCACCTCCAGTGGATGTTGTGCTGTATTTAAAGGGAGGAGATGCATGGAAAATAACCAGAATAATAGAATAAATATGCCAGGGCTCTTCCCAGGGTACAGCATGGCTTCAGAGTGAAAGGCAGATTGTTGCATTTGGATTAAAGGAAATATTTGCTCATGCCTCATACAGGTGACCTGCATAACCTGTGAAGAAATGATTTCCAAAACTGTTTATCTGGGAGTTCCTAAACAGGATTAACTGGCAGCAATTTGCATTTGTTACAACTGATGCAACCTTTTAAAGGTACTGAAAACCAGTATTATAAAGATACTGATTGTGTTTCAGCATATGAATTGTGTGTCATCAGTCATAGAAAGGTTTGGATTGTAAAGGACATTAAACATCATCCAGTTCCAACCCCTGCTGTGGGCAGGGACACCTTCCACTAGACCAGGTTGCTCCAAGCCCCATCCAGCCTGGCCTTGAACATTTCCAGGGATGGGGCAGTAGAGGCAGGAAGGGTAAAATTTCATTATACAACTGAACACATCAAGTGTTCGTGCTTCTGTTTATCCTGAACTCACTGACACTTTTCCTGTGCTGGGTTATGGGTGCTCCAAGGTGATCACCTTTGCCAAGTCATTTGTTGGCCAGCTGCCAGTTCTCATTACTTTTTATGATGTGAAGCTGATTTTGTTGAGAATCCACAAGTTGAAAGTGATTTTGAGAGTTTTGGAAGTGAGGAATGGGGGGAAGGTTATGTTAGTTGGGGAATTAAGAAAAGAGAAGGAAAAGAATACTGAATGCAATCTGCAGAGCAATTCATTTGCTAATTACACATTGACATAAATTGGAAAGTCCCAGAAGGAGGGGGTTTACAGCATAACTGGAAAACAATTTGCATCTGTGTAGAGGTCTTTGCTTATCCACAAAGGAATGAGATTTTAACTGGATTTGTTTAATCAGGTTTATGGTGAGTGCATAGGCCTTCCTTTTTCCTCACATTGCAGGATCTCCTGTCTTTCTGGAAGATTCCCTCTTGCGTTGAGATTAAATATGTCAAAGAAGGATGTATGGTGAAGTTTAATGGGATTGAAAGTGAAACCTAAGAAAAACCAGGAAGCGTCCTTCTGAAAAGTGTCCTTCTGAATTTTAGAGTGGATTGAATACATGAATGTTTCTGGCTCCAGATTACCATGATAAAACTGACAGCTTAATTCAAACTTGGCCCTGAAATTCAAATGCTTTTTTTTCTTTCCCCCTGCCCTCTAAGAAATCTGAAACACTCCAGCAAATTCTTGCTGTTTCTGCTGGGAAAGTTGCTAATAACTAATGTACACACTAATTACATGCTAACTAGTGTTGCTACAAAGAGCATTCAGTGTTGCTATTATGATAGTTTGGGGTTTTTTCCTCCTATTAATCTTTCATATTTGTTGGTGCTCAACATGTTACCTACAGTTGCCTCCACTTTCCCTTTGGTAAACATGTCATGATGAGGAAAAGACAAAAATTTGAACAAAACTAGAAATCAAACTTGACAGTTTTGAAATGGGAATCTGTTCAGGTCTCATGCCTGTATTTACTTGTGCTGTTGCTGCTGCACATGATTATAAATTACCTGTTTAGCATCGTTCTGGCAGGCAGGGGAGCTCTGAGAGCAAAATGTTTTTAAAAATGTCACTTGTGGCAGTGATGGATTCTTTTCAGTACCTTGAAATCAATCAGTTATTTATCCTAAACATAAGAGCTAAATACTGTTACTAGCTCATGATACACAACTGTAATAATATTAAAAGGAGAAAAATGAGCTTTCAGAGCAAACCTGGCCCAGATGCAGGGAACAACCTCAGCAGGTTCCTGGGGACCAGGTGTCCCTGGATCCCTCAGCCAGGTGCCATTCCACGGGGTGCAGAGTAGCATTTAGTAACTAAAAACAAGAAATCAGAAGGAGGTTTTGCTTTATAATTTTTCTAAGTGTCCTTTCAGGAAAAGTCCTCAATAGAACGAAACTCTGCCATTTCATTTTGTGTGATATGCAGGATTAAGCCCTGAAGTACAAAACTTTTTGTTGACCATGTGCAGTTGTGGTTCTGTTCAAATACAGTTTCCACAGTGGTGAATTTCTGATGTCCCAGATGGTTCTGGCTCTTTCCCTCATCACCCAGAATTATTTGTTTCACCAAAGTCTCCTCAAATAACACTTGCAGTCTTCTTAAATTGTAAATCTAAAAATATTGATTATGGCTTTGCAACATAAAAAACAATTACCTGTGCTCCTAAATCCAGGAAAACAAAAAAACCAACACAAACCCCAGCCAGGAATAAAATCAAGCAAAAATACAGAAAGAATTCCCAGCATTCCCAGTAATATTAGCAGGGGTACAAGCTGTGAATGTGAAACTGCTCCTGGAAATGTGGCAGGTGACCTTGTGGTGGTGACCAGGAGGACACAGCAGTACAATTTTCAGCAAGGTGACCTGGCACTCAGCCTGAACAAACCACTCTGCAGCCCCTTGAGAAAGGGGGATGCTGCTGTACGAGGGTGTGCATTTGTCTGAGTGTTGTTTTTACTAAAACATAGAAGTAACTCTGGTTTTATTTTGGAAATGCCTTTGATGGGCACTAAAAGACAGATAAGAGTGAAATAAGTCTGGGCTGACTCATTGCAGAATGTGCTGAGATAATCTTGAGTTCCTGTTAAGGTTAATATCTGTTTAGTTTAGGCTTTGTTTATCCTTGTACTGTGGATAGGGGGTGTTGGAATTTGCTTGAAATAATTCTAGAAATTCATAGGTAAAAGTTCATTATTTTTTCAGCAAACAATGCACATAGTAATTAACAAAAAAAAAACCCTTGATTTTTTTTTTCCTATTGCTGATGGTGAAAGGCTGAAGTAAAGTGTTTCCAAAGGCCACTTAAAATATCAGGTGGAGTCAATGGGAAAACAAGACTTTATGGTGCTGTTTTTAAACTGTTTTCCAGTAATTGTCAGCCCAATACACGCTCTTTAAGAAAAAATATATTGCAATTTTTGTTATGAAGATGATTTCTGAAGTCCCACTGTAGGTGGTCCTTGTATGAAAGCCTTCAAGTAATAAATGGCTTTATCTTCTCTTCTGCTAATAAGGTCAGTAAAGGTTTCTCTTTTGGATAATAATAACAAATTTCAAAGGCATAAGAATCCTGAGTGGAAAACACGTTCAGAGTTATCAGGTGATTGGCAGCTGCTGCTGCTAGGAAGTGTTGTACAGGAATAAACTCCTTTTCTTGCTTTAATTAGGACCATGTGTGTACAGCAACTGTGATTGTCTGGGGAGCTGCATCCTGTATTTTCAAATAGCTGATAAAATGGTGCAGTTGTGGAAGTCACTGCTAAGTCCAGTGGGCAGATGTCTTTGAAAACTCTTTTGGTTTTGCTATTTATTCATTGAAAGTAATCAGACATTGATTGAGATTTGATGGTCTTTTGCTGGAACAAAATAGATACAGAATTTTTTCCTCAGGTGATAAAGCAACTGTTTGGGCCCAGTATCCAGGAACATATAAAAAACCCACCAAATTCCAAGTTTACTAAGCAACTAAAACACCTGTAAATTGTTGTTGTCTTTGCAGAGTCTGCATGGATTAACTTCTCTGTAGTGAGTTGTGTTGCATGGGAAATAATAGGAAAGAATAGAAAGAAATTAATATGAACACGTTAAATTCCTGATTTGTGTTCTAGTGAAAGGGACCATCAATATTTGCTAGAAAATTTTAGTTTTAATTTGAAAATTAAAATTTTAATTCTAGGATTTTTAATTCTAGAAACAAAACCTGTCAGCTGAAGGGAGGGCTTGGATGCTGGACCTAAAGATACTTCTTTGGCAATGTTTGGGTAGAAGTGACCACTAACGCCCTTCCCTCTGGAAAACATCCCATCTATTTATAGCACTTCCCAGAGGATAAATGCAGCCCTTGGAACGCTCACAGGAAATAATAGCAATGTGCCTCTGGACCATGAGCTGCCTTTTGGCCCAAGTGGCCAAATATGCCACTTTTTTTGATTACTGGGGTGACCACATCTCATTGTTGCTGCCTCTTGTGTGGAGGCAGGAGGTGCCAGGAGATGTCCCAGGGCACTCCCTGCCCATCCCTCTCTCCCCTCCCTTCTGGGAAAAGTTTTTTGTTGGTTTGGTTTGGGTTTTTTTCTGTGTTTATTGACAAACACCACTGTGTTTTCACCATCCATTTCAGCCTTTTTCAGGAGAAGCTGAGCCAGATGTTGTGTTGTCTCTCAGCTGTGGATGTGTGACTGAAAGAGGCAGTGTCCTGCTCATCTCTGCTCATCCCAATTTGGCAATAATTGTCCCCCAGACAAGGCTTTCTGCCATCATTGGTGTTTTCAGTTCTGTCATTTGGCTTGCTTGGAGGGGTCCTGAATAATGCAGTACTTAAAAATCTGGTAGGTCTTCTTCAGTCAAGTATTCAAACTGTTGCTGGAACCATTTCCATATCTGAAAAAAGGAAATATTGCTGTGCCTGTTCTTTACCAGGTGCTGAGGAACAGGAGAATTTTCCTTCTTTTTGGTTGAGAAAAGTTTGAAGTGAGGGCATCTTCCATTTTGTTCCACGTGCTTGAATAGTTTTTGGTTTTGGTAGGGTTTTTTTGATAAAATAATACATGATAATAAAAATTTTAAGTGTGGCTTTGTCCTGTGTGCATGTAAATAAATTGGGTTTGTCTTAAAATTTGGTAGAGAAAACACAGGTGCTGTAGGATGCAGCTGATCCCAGTTGTCTGGTGAAGGATGACATGAATCTTGGGGACTCCATTAACAGTGAAGAAACCTGTACAGATTTTCACTGACTTCTATGCAGAGATAAGTTAAATGGAGTTAAAAATCCTGATTTGACAGCTTTGTCACCCTGTGTGTCAGCACTGGGGTTTGGCTCCATCTCTGTGGCACTGGGGATATGGACCTGCAGAGTTCCACCATTCAGCTCCTCTTCACAGGAGAAAGGAGAAGAAGAGGGGAAAACTTGGCAGAAGAAATTCAGTGGTTGGTGGTGGTGTTCTGCTTCTCTAAGTTTAGCAGCCTTGGGGGTGGTTGTTAAAATGAACTTTCAGATTTTGAAAGCCAGCGTTGGGAGCAGCGTTAGGTAACGCGATGCCTCAGCGTGCTGGAAGCCCATCAGTGCTGCCAAACCCCCAACACCTGGGTGAACTTACACTAATTCAGTAAAAAGGGAAGAGATTTAAAAGCTCTCCCCGTTACAGGCAAGAATTGTATGGTTTTGTCACGGATGAGCTCGAGGCAGAGTATTTAAATTGGGATTTGTGGAAGTTTCATGTCACAGCAAAGTCCTGTAGCTCTGCTCCATAGAGGCAAACCTGAACCCAGCATCAGCAGGGACTTGTTGTTTTGCCACTGTAGAGAAACTTCTTGTGTCTGTTACACAGGCAGGAGAACAATATAGAGGCTTATGGAAAGGCTGCATTATCCCAGGGGCCTTTTGGAGGGATGGCACTGTTTCTATAGGATGGTAGCAAATGGCCCATTGCAAAAAGCTGCAAGTGAATTGGATAAAATATCACCTCTCCTAATTCTTTCTCTGATGGATTTTGTCAGCTGCCTTCCTGAGTGAGTACCACCAACCTTCTATGTTTATCCTTCAGCATTGCCATGAAATCTTTTCTTTATTGCCTGTTTCTGAATTAAATTATTTTTGCAAGATCAGGAGCTTTGCATGATTATTCAGGAGAAGTCTTTGTAAGAACTTTTTCATTTCCTGCTTTTTGAGGGAAGAGCATTTCCTGCTCTTTTTCCCATGCATCTGAGGGAAATCAATACTCAGGTCTGAAAAGGGAGGTGGATTCATCTGAGATAATGACTTAACACTGGCTGTAGTGGGAAATGGGGTGCTGTTGTGAAGTGAGGGAAGAGGTCACATGGACACTGGATTCTGATTGGGTTTATCATCCATAAATTTTGATAGTCCAGGGAACTGCTAATGAAAAAGTCCAAAGCCTGCATCCCACTAGAAGAATTCCATACTGTCCTATTCTGTGCTGTATTTATCTTTTAATGTATTCAGGAAGAATAAATTTACTGCACTCACAGTGAAATGAAGTTTTCATAGCTGTTTAGAACTTAGACTTTATATTATTTTTAATGAATTTCATTGGATTTTTAGCGATTTTGGTCTTCAGAGTGCTCTTGTCAGTGGAGAAAAAGATGCTGCAATGGGGAATCCTTGGCAGGGCTGTTCATGGCTTCTGTCTCCCTCATACCCACCCTTCTCCTCTTGTGAACTTGGAGCTGGGGTATTTTGGAATCTTGTCTCATCCTGCAGGTATTTGTGCCTTGGCTCCTGTACAGGACTTTGTGTGAGCTTAGCTCTGGTTCAAGGGGAGGCATTAACACAGGTATTTGTGTTTTGGGTTGGATTTACAGCCAGCTTTAAACTCCTGCCCTGAAATTCTCCCTTAGGACCAGATTAAATCATTCTGCAGACTCAGCTGGGAGCTCAGTGGTGTGATGTTAGTGGGGCTGGTGTGTGGCACTAAGGATAAAATTCAGCTCACTGCTGGAGCTTGGCAGGGTGAGATTCATGATCAAAGTTCTCAATTTAGGAAATATTTACGGGGCATTTAACAGATAGTGAAACTCTAACACTGTTCACCCTTTTTCTGTGATCACTGATCAGCAAGGTGATATTTTATTTCCACTGGCAGACTGTGTGATTGCTTGCTCTACCTCTACTGTTAATGTCCCAGAAAGTAATTTAAGGGAATGGGGATGCCTGAAAAGTTAGGATCTAGAAAAAGAGGATAGGCCAGTATTTCTACAGTAAATAGAAACCTGAGAAAAAGGAGAGCATGGTAACTAAGAGAAAACTGGAGGAAAGATGGAGGAAAGCTTTTAAGGAATTCAGTGTGATGTAAATGTCAATTTGGAAAAAAAAAAAAAGTCACCTTTCAGGTGTCACACAAGCCCTTTTAAGGTTTTCTTCCTTGGCAGTATAGGTTTTCAAGATAAAAATACTAAGCTTTAATTTTCTGCTGTAGAAAAGAATTTAAAAGAAAAGGCTTATTGTTCATACAAGACTGGCAGACTAATGTTAGAGAGGGATTTTTTTTAAAAGCAGTAGGGTTTTTAACCCATTAATGTTACTTCAGCCATTGTAAATAATTCTTTGAGTAGCTGAGGTTTAGTTTGTGCTCCTGTGATCACATGGAATAACTGTAGGTAAATACCTGTTGCCTACATTTGGGTTAATTATTGTGAGAGGAGGTTCCAGGAATTCAGGTTGGAAGGGACTTCTGGATGTCCTTGTTCAAAGCAGGGCTGAGGGTGCTCTGAGCATTCTCCTGTCACATTTGGAGCATCTCCAAGGATGGAGATTTCACAGCCTGTCTGGAACCCTATTTGAGTGTTTGACCACAGAAATTATTAATATTTCCACAGTAATTATTAATATTTAGGGCAAATTTATCCTGCTGCAGCTAGGATCTGCTGGTTCTTGTACTGCTCCTGTGTCTGTAGCTCCACAAATCCCAGTCCATGTTCTACATAACCTCCTCAGAATCTGTATCTGCCTAAAGTGTTAACCTGGTTATTAAAGGACTAATAAAATGCTTGTTTGTCCAGTGTGTTTCCCTCTTACTCAGGCAGTTCTGTGTTTACTTAAATATAATTAATTTGCACAGATCCTTCTCTTCCACAGTGTTTGTGGTGATTTTCAGTTTAAAGCCAGTGCTTCATTCTGTCCTCACACCTGCCTTGGCTACATGTGTTTTCTGTGGCTGTAGATTTCTTCTTAAAAAAATAATAACAATTTTATTATGCTCCCATCTAAGCTATTTTTTGATATTGTATAATTATCTGTTGGAAGTAGCTGCCCTGTTGTACATGCACAACTTTTCAGGTTTTCTAGAGTAAACAAAAATCCCACTTTCAGCTAAGTCATACTGCATGTCAAAACCCCCTCAGAATTGTTAAGTCACTTCTTTTGAAAGGGATGTTCCTCTTTTCCAGCCCTCTTCTGATAAAGATTTAAGGTGCTGCTTCTTGAGATGCTCTGCTCAAATTACTGAGTGTTTCAGAAAAATACAAACTGTTCAACTTTTTAAATTTGCCCAATTACATATCCAGAAAAATGAATAATGTATATTCATCCTCATTCTTGAATTCAGCTGAAGTTTGGATTCAAAATTTAGATGTCATTCTTTACCTCTGAAATTCTACTTTCTCTGCTTTCAAATTCAGCAGTTCTTAATATCCTGCAGCAATTTTGTGTGGCACTTTGATACATTTTCTGTAAAGCACACAGAATCTGAGTCTTTTTAATGTCACTAAGTATGAGAATGGCTCTTCCATAGTGCAGAGTGAATGTGAAAAGGCTTTGGGCAGAAGTGTTCCTGCTCTGCAGAAAATTGGTGATTGTGGCCTCCTCCAGAAATGAGATGATGATCCATAAACAGCTCAGTGCAGAAGCTTAAATGATGGGTTACTTCTAAATAAATTTATATCTGACAACTTTTTCCATTTTTTCATGCTGTTTGTGGGTTTTTTCCTAAATGTATAACAGTTTAAAATAGAATTTGAGGTTCTGCTGTAAGGTGGTGTCTGTGGGGGATTCTTGTAGGGAAGGTTGGGTTTGGAGGGATTGGCAGCATAGGAGACCTTGGTGCTTTGTGTTTGGGAGGCATTTTCAACCCTTCTTCCCTTCTGTCTGTCCTAATTTGCTGAAGCTGCCAGTGACATCTTCCTTCTGAGGTTACAGAGAATAACTGTTGAGATTAAGTAGGGAATTATTTTGTGGCATTAGTTCTGAAGGCTCTTTGTATTTAATGTATAACAGTTTAAAATAGAATTTGAGGTTCTGCTGTAAGGTGGTGTCTGTGGGGGATTCTTGTAGGGAAGGTTGGGTTTGGAGGGATTGGCAGCATAGGAGACCTTGGTGCTTTGTGTTTGGGGGGCATTTTCAACCCTTCTTCCCTTCTGTCTGTCCTCATTTGCTGAAGCTGCCAGTGACATCTTCCTTCTGAGGTTACAGAGAATAACTGTTGAGATTAAGTAGGGAATTATTTTGTGGCATTAGTTCTGTGGGCTCTTTGTATTTATTTTTTAAATTTTTCTCTCTTTTTTCCTTTTTTTTTTTTTTGGTTTTTATGTGTAGGATAATTTTCCTGCTGCTTGATTTTCCTAAGACGTGTAGGACAGTAATGTTCTGGGTACTACTTTTCACCTGTAAGATCCTGTGGTCTTATTTTACCACAGGACCTGCAGAGGTAAAATAACTTAATTCATCATACAACCTGCTGTTCTCACAGCCTCAAAAAGAATTTTAATAATAATTATTATTATTGGTGTTACTCAGAATATCATGAACATTATTTTTCAATGCAGAAGATTGAGAAAAATTAGAGGCGAGGTATCCCTGTTGAAAATCTGTACTTCATTTTACAAATTCCTGTGAATTGTCTTCAAAGAAAAAAAAAATACAAAATTACCTTTGTATCTCCCAATGAAATTCTGACATCTCCTTATTTTTTTAGCTTCAGCTTTCCATTTTGCAGTGCCCTTTGTTTTACTGCTGTAGCACCAGCTAGTCCATAAGAAACCAAGCCCAAACTGCATCATGATGGCAGGTTGCTTATATTCTGTTAATTCTCTCAAATAAAACAATTTGTGTTAATTACTGCTTGGGTTTCTCACATTATTTGTGCAAACAGCTCTGTTACACTCAGCGACACATTTTCTGATTGTTTGTTTGTTTGTTTGGGGAGAGTATTAGTGTTTTCCTTCAGTGTTTTAAGATTAACATATCATTAAGCAGCATAATAAGACACAGTCTTTATTCTCGTGCAGTGAAATGGCAAGGGAAGGCAGGGCATAGTCTTGCTGTTTAGTCATGAGAAGTGAAAATAAAAACCAAACAAACAGCAAAAAAAATCTCTGAAAGTGGATGAGGGGCTCCCTGTTATGGGATAGCAAGGCCCAAACTGAAGCATCTACAGTAAAACTCATGTTTGTGGAGGTGGATTATTTGTCCATTTTTGCCAAATGTTTCAGAAAACATGGACTTCTAGTACCAAATGAATCCATGCAGCCAGGTTTTGCATCATTTGGGAAAAACACTCTGATTTATCAGCACTGTTTTGTGTATTTTATAATAGATTGTGCTCTGTGTCTCTCTGGTATGGATTAGTAGAGGTCCCTCTAATAACTGCAGTTTGGGAGATTGCCAGTTAAAGGAGTCTTGGCTTTTGGAGGCAAGAAGTTAATCTTTGACAGTGTATTTTTGACAAGTTACTGGAAATCATTCTGTGCACTCACTCTACTCTCATTTTCAGCAAAACTGCTGTCAGTGGAGCCTCATGAAGCAAAAAACCCCAGCTAATCCACGTGTTGTATCCATGGAATTACGCACTTCTCCTAAATGGAACAGAGACTTCTGTGCACAGAAAACCTTTTTAGTGGGGTGCTGCACTTCAAATCCTGTCTTCACTTTGGGGTCCCTTGATACAAGAAAGACTTTGAGGGGCTGGAGTGTGTCCAGAAAAGGGAATGGAGCTGGGAATGGGTCTGGAGCAGCTGGAAAAGGAGGTTCAGGGGGGACCTTCTTCTCCTCTTCCTGAAAGGAGGTTGCAGCAGGGTGGGGATCATGCTGTTCTCCCCAGGGATCAAGTGACAGAATCAAAAGAAATGACCTCAAGCTGCACCAGAGAAGGTTGAAATTGGATATCAGGAAGAATTTCTTCACCAGAAGGGTTATCAGGCATTGGAACAGGCTGCTCAGGGCAGTGGTGGGGTCACTACCCCTGGAGGGATTTAAAAGAGGTGTAGATGTGGCCCTTGGGGACAGGGTTAAGTGGTGTGCTTGGCAGTGCTGGGTTAATGGTTGGACTCGTTGATCTTGGAGGTCTTTTCCAAACGAAATGATTCTGTGCTTCAGTGATTCTGTGATGTGACAGCCTGCTGCAGCCTCATCTGTTCCTTCATGAGTTTGGCTCCTTTTATAACCTAAGTTTAAACAAGAGTTGTATTAGGCAGAAGAAAGACAAACTTAAACCACACAACTTTTTTTTTTTTTTTTTCCTTATGCTCCGGCTTTGCCTTTAAAATGTGATTCCACATGGAACAGATGGTGGTTGTTCCTCTTCTGGCTTTTCTCTTCAGCTCCTTTATTGACCAAAAAATGTAGGACACTGGGCTATCTAGTAGCAGTTCTCCGCTTAAAGTTCAATGAGTAAAAGCATTTGGCAATCCTGTGCTCTGAAGTGCTTCAGAAAAGCTGCTTCAGAAGTTCCTGAAACACGTGGGGTTCTTTCCTCAGCATGGAGCCTTGTGGTGCAGTCCTGGTAGTTGGTGATCCTTGTCTGCCACTGATAGTTGGTGGCTTCTCGTTTCCTAAAGCAAATGGTGTGTTTGGAGTGAGATTAATATTTATTTTTACACCTCTGTCCACAAAAAAAAACTGAGTTATTAGTATGCATTTACATCTTCTTCAGAGGGGTTACACACATCCCTATTGCTTAAAAAAGGGATCATCAGGCTGAAAATTTCTCAAGTCTGACCTCTTACCATCAACTTCACAAGTGCCACTAGTTTTCCTTAAGATTCATCCTTTTCTCCCCACTCTTTTTGACTTCATGACCCACTTGTAGAGACAAATGTGCCAAACAGGCTGCTAATTGTTGTGCTTGCTTTAGCTGGGGTCTATAATAAGGCATCTCATGATGGAAAGGTGGTTGCTTCTGTTGAAAACCTGATAGATGAACATGTCACCAGTGACGCAGAACACGACAAATGTGCCTCCAGTCATTTCATTCATCACTACAAATGTGATTCTCTTCATCTGCTTGGCATGAATGTATATGCAGAACAGATTTGAGCATTCCTGTGTCGAGTGGTAGTGTAGATTAAGTGTGGTGGTAGAAACATTTGTTGTTACAAGAGCCTCTCTTGAGTTTGGGTGGTTATTGCTTGAGATGGAAACCCATTGATGTCCCTCTGAGGTGTCATCACTGGCCTGGAACATTCTGTTTCTTCTTTATTTTGCGCTCCTTGAACTCTCCAGGTCTTAATTTTTTAATGTTACAAACAGTTGAACGTACAAAGTAATGTTCAGAAATAGTGTGTTTTAAAAAAAGTCAGCCTGGGACAACCACAAAATAATTTTCATCTTTTCTTCTAAGGGTGTTTAATACTGATTAAAGTGTTGGTGACCAGTTTAAAACCTACCTATAAGGAATTGTGTAGGTGTTGTACAGACCTGTGTGTTTTACCAATGCACCACGCTCAAAAGTTCATTTAAAAATACTACAAAATTTCACAAAGGTTATTTGTGTGGTATTTAAGTTAAGAATTATTTTTTAAAAATGCTTAAGCAAGCAGGAAAAAAAAGGCATTGAAAAAACACCCACCAAACAAAAATAATTGGATTTGGTGTGGTGAAGGAGAACCTTGGTCCCATTGACAGCTTCCTTAAAAGCAGCAGGGCAGAGCTGGTCCATGTTGGATCAGAGGGGAAATGTAAATCAAGAGGTGCTTTTGTGGGGACCTGAGCTGTATTCCAGATCACTTCTGTGGGCTACTCTGCCTCTCTGCCAATTCTTAAACTCTGAAAAATACAACCTAAGATTGTCTTGGTAGGAAAATACGTTTCATCCCTTAAGAATTAGTACGCTCCTCTCAAAATGTGACTTCCATATTTCATCTGGACGTGAAGATTTGTTACAGCACTTATGTTTTTAAATGTCTGAGTTGTGCACTGGTGAGAAAGGGTCAGTGTGAGCCACATGCTGTGCTTGGTGGAAGCTGTGGTTGTGAAAGGAAGGGATCAGGAAAACGCAGGGTCTGTCACAAGAGGGGATTTTGGTGGGGACAGTCCTTCACCTGTGACAGGGACACCTCTTCAGTCGCAGCCTCACAGAAGGCTTTGGTTGGAAAGGACCTTGAAGCCCATCCAGTGCCACCCCCTGCCAGGGCAGGGACACCTCCCACCATCCCAGGCTGCTCCAAGCCCTGTCCAGCCTGGCCTTGGACACTTCCAAGGATCCAGGGCAGTCACAGCTTCTCTGGGCACCCTGTGCCAGGGCCTCCCCACCCTCCCAGAGAAGAATTTCTTCCGAATATCCCACCTAACCCTGCTCTCTGTCAGTTTAAAGCCATTCCCTGTGTCCTGTCACTCCTGTCTCTCTCCCCAGCCCCTCTCCAGCTCTCTTGGAGCTCCTTCAGGCCCTGGAAGAGGCTTTGAGGTCTCTCTGGAACTTTCTCTTCTCCAGGTGAGCATTCCCAGCTCTCCCAGCCTGGTTCCATCCCTTTGAGTATCTTTCTGCCTCTTCTGGACTCATTCCAGCAGCTCCTTGCCCTTCTCATGCTGTGGCTGTTGTTTAAACCACATGAGGACTTTGGAGATGCTGCAAGAGACTGTCCATGGTCTGTGTTCAGATCATACACATGCTGAAGGGCACCAAGATGGAGCAGTGATGAGGATCCAGGGCACATCAGTGACTTCTGCATTTGCTGTTTGAAGGCTGCTGCCCTGTGCTGTGGAACATCATAGCAATGTACCTAATTCTGACCTTGCTCACCTTCAGGATTGTGCTCTTGTAGAGTGCTGGGGCACCCAGCAGCCCTGTGAAGGGTCTCTGTGACACAGTAATTAATATTTGAGTTTCATTTATGGGGATATCAAGAAAGGAAGCTGGAGATGAAATGTTAGAAGTAACAAAACTGACAAATGTAGCACCAGAAAGCTGCAGCAGTGGGCAAGTTTCATTAAAGCTCGTGTGTCCCAGTACGACAGGTGTACAATGAGCACTGCTGGTGTCACTGCAGTCACATTGCAGTGGAGAGTTTTCCTTGGAAAACCTTACAAACCTTCACTGTTTCTTCCCTTAATGGGTGCCCTGTGGTGGGTGAGACTTTACATTTTTTTGGGGGCAGGGCAACCTTACAGAAATACCTCAACTGTGGTAGAATTGTGCCTAAGGGCAAAAAGGCCTCTGCTCTCTGTTGCAGCTTTTTAGACACTCAAGGCACTTAGTATAAGTTTCTACTAAAAGCTAAAAATCTGTATTCTGAATCTATGTTTCTGTTTTACTTTGTGGCTTCGTATATCTCAGTTTCTCCAGGGGTTTCAGTTCAATCCCTGTGCCCTGAGGGGCTTGCATTCCAACAGGTGAGTGCTGCAGAGATTCCAACCACAAAAGGTGCTGGCAAAGTGATTTTTTTTTGCAATAGATACTTGGGGAAGGAGTACAGCAGGGCATGATGTCAAGCACATCCTTCTCATATTCCAGCAGGCTTTGATGCAGGAAAGGCAGCTGAGAGAGATCCCTAAAGGCATCACAGGTAAGGAGGCACCACAGGACAGAAGTGGGAGGTGGCTCAGAAAGGGTGGCTGAAATTGTGACATTTACTGAGGTTCAGAGGGAGAAAGAGCAAAAACATGAAAATCAGTGAGCTGCAGGGTGGCAAACTTCAGTAAGCTCTGAGAAGCTGAAGATATGACTCAAGTTCCTTCAGATGCAAACCTGAAAGGAAAATAGGAAAATTGGATTTAAGATGATGTAGCAGTTTAACAGGTTTTTTTTATTGTGGAGATGGGCACAGGCTGTGCCAGTTCAAATGAAGCATAGGAAATACAGTAGTTCACTCACTTGATAAGTTTTTTCCAGTGCAAGAGGAAGGAAGGAAGCCTGCAAAAAGTCTGCCCTAGTTTCCAACAGGGATGGTTTGAGCAAGAATATTTTTGCTTCCCTGATATTTTTGGATGTTGTTTTTAATTTTTCCTTAATAATCTTTTTATGTTCTGTCTTTTGCTTGCCAAAACATGCACCTGGCTGTGGAGAAGGCAAAGGATTGGCAAAGTATTGTAGTAATGAAAGGAAGACAAAGGATTTGGTTTGGTGCTTAGTAGGAAAGGGAAGTCACCAACTTCTGACACTGAAATATTGTATTAAATTGGGGGGAGGGAAGCTTGTATCAGTCTTTGGCTATGACTTTAATTGGGAGCAGATGGTAAATTAAATCACTGGATGCCTAGTGGCTGGTGTGAAACTGTACAGCTTCAGAACTGTGAGCTGTTACCTTTGACACCTTGGGAAGAGTAAATAAGCTTCTAAAAAAACCCTGTAAGAACTAAAATAGTGCTTAGGCTGCCTTATTCATAATTTCCAATTTCAGTTTTCAGAAAGGAACACAGAAACTTGAGAAATACTGCAAGGAACCAAGGAAGCCCATAATACCCAGCAGATTTTTCTTCTCAAAAATAAACTATGCCACTGAGACTGAACTTAATTCTGTAATGTGCTAACATGGGGAGGAAAAAGGAGTAGATTGCCACAAGCTGAAAAGAAGCTTTTTAAGAATAAACTAGGAAAATGTTGGTCTGCATGTAAGCTGCTATAAAATGGATGCAGAAATGTTTGCTGATTTATCAGCAGCTCAGAGCCTTTAGGGGGATGTGGCAGGTGGAAGTGTCCAGGTCTGGTCACTCACTGGTGACCTGGCTGGTGCAGTGGAGCAGACTCTGAATCTGCAGGTACTGAAATCTGAGCCATACTGGGTGTTTCCACTAAAAATAGAAAGGGACTGGAGGAACAAAACATAAATCATGTGTTTTTCAAATTACCTAATCAGATTATTACAAGTTTTTGTGGAATAAATCACTGCAAAAGCTGAGAGCAAGAAGACAACTGGTAGTGTTGGTAGACCTTAGAAAATCCTGAGGTATTTGTAGTAGTCAGATCTGACACTTAGCAATAAGAAAAGAAAGAGATATGTCTGTTTACACATTCCAGTGTGACAGCTGATTTGTAGGAATGGTGAAGTTCTCCTGCTGTACCCTGTTTTGGAAAGACTTCTCCTTCTCTGAGCTGCTGTGTAAAGCTTTGTCCTCTGGATTTGGAGTTGGGAGCTTTCCAAGAAGCTGGGAGAAAGCAGAGTAGAAAATCTGACCTGCAATAAAAGGCTGAACAAACTGAGAATTTCTTCTTTTTGTCCTGTGAAGGGTTATCCTGATTTTTTATTTATTTACATATCTGCCCCTGGTTTCTGTGACTGATGTGACCACAGCATTTCACCAGTGAGTTTGCCAGTACAAATCACAGTAGTGTGATACTGGCACACAAGTTTTCATGTAGAAAAGGTGTGTTGGTGTGGTTAACTCTGCACATATTAATCCAGGTATAGTCACTTCTTTTCCTTTCTTCTCACCTCTTGTTGCTATTCCAGTATTAACCATTACACCTGTAGTTGAACACAAAATAAAGAGTGAGGGTTTAAAAGCATCAGGTTCATTCATACCATGGAAAGCACCTTAAATCAGCACTTCAGACAACGTGGAATAAATCACTTCAGCTGGCTCTTTAAGCACTGCCTGTTCTTCCCTCCCTTTTCAGAAAACACCTTTTCTCTTAGCCATCATATTAAATGCTTTTTTGCAGAATATGTCCATTTTAAGGAGAGTACTTTAAGGCACCCTTGATTTGTGGTACCCTCTGCACATCCCCTGGTGTTTCCATGAGTAGCTGCTGTTCCTCAGCCAACCACAAGCATCAAAGAGGCTTCAGCTCCTTTGGATGAGGCTCTTGATACAACAGTAAACAGCAATTTGCTGCTGTACATCTTAAATGGTGTAAAACTATGTAGTGTAAAGCCTGTAAAAGTTGTGGTGGAGTTGTGCTGATCCCAGTTGAAGGAAGGGTGAGTCTGGCAGCCAGGCAATCCTGCCCTTCCAAAGTGCCATGGCTGCATTTAAGCAAATTGCAGATGTCTTTATTTGTGGTGTAGGAGTTTTACCCGCACTCAGTAATTGAGGAAGCACCAGAATAATTGGAAAGGATGACAGGAAGGCTTTTTTACTCTATTTTAGGCTATGAGGTTCAGGAAGAAGGAATTGAGGAAGCTGCTGGGAGGGGACACACACACACAAATAACATTACAAAACAGTTTCAATATATGATGCTTGCTTGGTTTTTTCCCCCCTGGAACATACTGGGGTGAGCCTGGCAATGTTGTAATGGCCAAGAGACAGGAGAAGAAGGTTCACCCTTTTAGGCTGAGAAGGAAACTTCTGAGGGGGTGATGGTGCAGTCCAGAGGCTGGCATGGAGCGAGCAGGCAGAGAAACTCAACAGCTTTCAGAGAAAAAGGAGATGAATTAGAGCTGTAGATGACTCCTTCCTCATTTTACTTCCTTGATCTGATGCTCTGGGTTCCCAGACTGCTGTGGCCAAGCTCAGTCTTCTTTCAACCACATCTTCTCCATCTTCCTCCTCATCTCCCACAAGTGCTGTTGCTGCTGCTTCCCCAACCCCACAGGAGTGAAAGTGCCAGTTGAGTAACACTGAAACCTGTGAATAAAGACCTTGGGACATTCCAGATTTTCTAGCTGTAGTGGTGTTGCAAAGTTTGTTTGTGCCTTTTAGATTTGGATTATCTGCTTTCTGTCTTGATGTATAATGTTCAGTGTGTTTGTTCAGCTGCAGGAATTTGTTAATCTTTCCTTCAGTTTTCTCCCTGTAAAAAAAAAAAAAAAAATTAGAAATAATCTCACCGTGGAGAATTTTAGCAAAGATTGGATTGTGAGAGCTTTCTGTGCCTTTTTTTTTCTTTTTTTTTTTTTTTCTGGGAGAGTACATTTGTAGTGGTAGCTGGAAGAGCAGAGAACTGAATGTGCAGGATTAAGTTTGAGGCCCCAGCTTCCTGTATAAGGGGAGAGGAGCTCACGAAGCTGAGGCAGCAGCCAAAAGGAAAAGGGTAATGGACAAACATCATCTGTGTGGATCAGGGCACTGCTTGCCTGCTGCTCCTGGGGGGATTTCCTGCTCGGGGACACCAGGGACCTTGGGGACAGTCAGTGTCAGTGCAGAGCTGAGGAGCTGGCTGAGGGAGCTCCTCGTGGGTTTAGCAGCTCAGAAGGCAATAGCAGTTCATTTCTGGGAGGTGCAAGAGCTCCTTATGGATTTTGTATTTAAGATTATGGCAGAGAAGGAGGAAAACAGAAGTTTGTGGGAAAAAAAAGTAGCACAGGAAATTTACGGGTCTTTAGTGGAAGAGACACAGGTTTGTAGGAGCTTTTTTGTGGATGCTGCAAAACCAAGCAACTTCACAGTGCAGATTCAAAACCTTGCTTGGAATTCACTTCCCTTTGAAAGCTGGGTTAGAAATGTGTTTGTGACAGGGTTTACAGCTCACTTCCACAATCTGTGATCTGGGAACAGATCAACAAACTGTGCTTGTAGATAATCCTCTGCAGAAGAGGCATGAGAGAGTCTCTGATTCCTATGTCTTGCACCTTAAATCTGCTTTTTTGGGGGAGTGTGAGGAGCCTCCTAAAAGTCCAACCCAGAGTGAAATCTTTGCATGCCAATCACTAATAATAATTTTAAAAATTGTGATCAGTTAGGTGAGGAAGAACACTTTGTTTCCTACTGTTTTGCTGTAGTAATGAGCAGAGTATCCCAGCTCATGTGGAACACGATGCCTTAAAGTGAAATTAGAAGTTATTTTGAAAGTGTGTTGGGAGGGGGTGATGGTTGGCTGAAATCTGTACCTGCAGCCACACACTCAAGCTTATAACATTTCTTCCAGTCACCTTAATAAAAATAACTGTTTTGCCATTTCTTCTCTCCCATTTGACTCATCCTTCCACCAGGCAATGCATGGAAATCCTAGAATCATTTAGGCTGGAACAAACCTTTAAAACCATTGAATCCAGCCATCAGTTCTGCTCTATGCTGAGGCTGCGCTGGTGGCCCAGCCCTGAACAGTGAAAGCAAAGTTTCTGCTGCTTAAATTTGTCCTTTGTGCTGCAGATTGCAGCGTGTGTGCTCTTTCTCAGAGGACACCTTGTCCAGTTCCTCAGAGTGTCATGAACTTGCTGCTGGCTTCCTGGAGAAGATGCTTGGAGCCTCCAGGGAGCTGAGCCCCGGCGGTGCCGCCTCCCGACGCGCCAGACGCGAACACTTAAAAATACATCTCCCGTAGCAGCACGACTGGACTCCTGCTTTCTGATCCCTGAAACATCTGGGTTCGTGCTCCACAGTCTGTTTATTTTTGTTTATTTTTGTACAAGCCTGAGAAGGAGCCTGAGGCCGTGGCAGAGCCCTCAGCCTGCGGAGTCAGGGCTCCAACAAGTGGCACGGGATCGATGCGGTTGCTGTTCTTAGAAGGACTCTCCTCTTCCTAGAAGTTTTCATCCTTTCACCAGGCACTTGTTTCCCTCCCTCTCCTCTCTGTCATCATTCTTGCAGCTGTTTTTTCTTGTGGGGCTGGGTTTTATTTACATCTCCTGTTACTAACGTGGACTGTAGATGCCTCCTTGAAGTCAGGATTCTCCTCTGTGTAAAAAAGCTGGGTTTTGTGAATGGCTGAAAAAAATCTGTTCCACTTCAGATTGTAACACTGAGTTATGGAACAAAATGTCTTACACTCCTTATTGTGGATACGGTAAGGGATTATCTTTTTTAATGACAGTTACAAAGCTTTACAGAATTGTTTCAGAATTGGGCTGATAAATGGTGAAATATTTTGTTGCAGCTTAATTATGGCGAACAGGAGCTTATGGTTTACCCTTATTTAAATATGTACATGAATCTTTTCAAAGTAATAGGGCAAATATAGTACTGTTTCTGGAGGCTTAAAAAGAAGATTTGTGCTCTAATATTAAATTTTTAATGTATTATTCATGAGGAGAGCCAAGCTGAAAGCTTTTTTTTTCTTCCCCTCGGTGGAAATAAGCTTGAAGAATACATAATCTGTATAGAAAAAAGAAAAAATGTAAAGGATTCTAGCTCTTGCTAATATTGGCGTGGTGCATGCAATTTCCAATGCTGGAATTTCCTCAGGGAAACAGAATTTGGTTGAAAATAAGCTGATACAATCATTGAATAATTCATACAACATTACTCTAATTCAATTCCTAAAATAAGTCAGGGTAGTTCCAGTTAGAATGTGCTTTTTAGAAAAGCACATCCGAATGACGGAGTGATTGTTTATTGAAGTTGCCTTAAACCCCATGTCTAAGAATTATTGCCTCTGGTTTGGATACAGGGCTGGGCTGCATATTTTTGTTACTTGTGCCACTTCCATGCTGGCTTCTGCAGATGTGTGTATGTGCACACCATGTATTCCTGCAGATCTGTGTGTACTTTTGGGTTGTTAAGGCAGGAAAAATGTGTGTGAGCTTTGGAATCTGGAGGAACTATATAGTATTATGTAATACATTGCATCTTTTCAATATGGAATATTTTATACCCGGTGCAGACTGATGTTTGTAATTATATTTCCTGCTGTGGCATAACTATAAACAAGAAGTATAAGCCAAGTGATGTAATTTTTGGTGTTCTTTTTCCTTTGTACTTTCTCATTCCTAGATCATGCTTGGTTTAGTTGCTGAGGTGACTCCAGGAAAAAAAAAGTTGCATGTTTAAGCAGCTCTACAGATATTTTTCCATTGCCTTGCTAGAATCTTACACAACAATTGTTTATTAATAAGAAAAATGTCAGTAATGTCCAAACACCACAATTACATCTTATTGAAGGCCTAACTTGAAATGTTACTTAAATGCTGAGACTCATCTAGCAGGATTTCCTAGATACGGTTAATGTCATTTCTAGACCCTGGATAAAGCAGGAATATTTGCTCTGTGTGATAAGGGAATAAAGTTAGGATGTTACAAGCTAAATGCTCCTCTAGAACCTACTATTAAATTATATGAGAACCTCTCAATTTTTAATATATATTCTGCCCCAAGGTCCTACTCAAAGGCTGTGTGTGTGCCTTACCTAAGAATAAAATTGAGGCAGAAAATGTTCTGCAGTTAGTTTTTACACTGGGTTTAAAAAATATGAACAAGGAACTGTTACACAAAGACTTGGGAGCTGCTTGTCAAAAAAATGGAAATTTGGAGTGGAGCAGAAAAGTGGATCAAGGTTCTCTTTGGACTTGAACTGGTTTTCATGGGTGGGGCTGACCAAATTCCCTGTGCTTTGCAGGACATACATCCTATTAAGAAGCACAGTGTCGTGTTGTCTTTTTGCCACTTGATCCAGAGTTTAGAAATCCTCAGTTCTGCGTCCCCAGCTGTCATTTGGTACAGTTAATACCTTCTGGCATTACTTGGAACTGTTGAATTGTCTTTGCTTTTGATGGGAGTGTCCAAAACTTGGGGTTGCAAGAGAAAATACATGTTTGATGCATACTTGGAGCCACATTCCTTCAATATTTGCTGTGAAACTGTGTAAATTACAAACTGATACAGGAGTACCATAAGCAAAAGAACAGGAGGAATGTTTCAGATTTATAGAAATTGCCATTTTTTTAAATGTTAGCCCTAAATACAATAATCTTTGGGACTGAATGAAGAAAAAATGCAAGGTAGTGGTGGGAAACTTAAAACCTGTGCCCAGGGAGCAGGTACAAACATCCCAGAGTGTTGCAATCACCTCGTGGTGTTATCAGGTGGTGCTGGGCACATGTTTTGACATGTGGCTTGTCACAGGTGTTTGGAAATTGTGCTCATCCTTCATTGAAAACTGGGCTGAAACAGCTTCCTCAGTGCTTGGGCTCAGCTGTAGGTGTGCACCACCTGATAAAATAAGGCCTTTGAACAATTGGATTTCCTAAAATAAGAGAAGAAAAAAACCCCCAAGTTTTGTGGATAATGTGTTTGCTTAAGTGCTCAGTGGCCAAGGCATCCTCTGCCTGAGAAAACTTTCCACTTTCACCTCTGGGCGAAAGGAGGAAGGAAGAGTGTTCAAAAAAATCCTGCTGTGAAATCCTATCCAGAAGCTTTGCCCTGTTTGTGTAAGCTCTCTCCCTTGGGAATTGTGTTGCGGTCTTTCAGCTGGTACAAAAAATACTTGGAGCAAACAATCATCCACTAAACGTTCTGCCATCAAAATTTTCTGTGGTATGGCATTTTTCTCACAGCACCTCCTGGGGAACTCACAGGGTTCCTCAGGAGTCCTGGAAGCAGGAAAATGTGCCGAGTGTCCAGAGCTCCCAGGTCAGCCTTGCTGAGGAACCTCACATTAAGCCCTAGTCCTGTGTTTTGTTTTCCTTATGAGCAATATTTTCCATTTTGGATGTGCAGATCAGTAGTGTGGAGTGGTCAGGAAATAGTAGCACTGGGCACAGAAGCAGGAGGATTAAATGAAGGGGTTATTTTGCAGCATTTTTTGGATAAGCAAGTTTTGCTGGACTCTTCCTGGTCTTGGCCAACTCCAGTGACTTACAGGAAGGACTGAAGCAGTGATGTGGGGGATGGTGATCTTTCCCTTAACTGTAAATATTTGCAGTGTAAACAGCTGAGCTGTTCATCAGGGGTTCCCAGGGGAGAGAAAAAAAACAATATTGGCATTTTTAGGGTGGGTTCTGGTGTGGACAAATGAGATGCATTGTGCCCTACAAGTGCTTATCAGCTTGGCTTTGTGAGCTCTGCTGTGGTCAGCTGGGCTGGTGGCTGAGCTGCCTGGAGGGTGAGGAGAAAATTAACACAAACTACTTGGGAGCTATAATGATGTAGTTAAAACAAGAAAATAAACCTATTTTTTTTCAGTGTCAAGACCCATTACTACCCAGAGACTTCCCCCCACCAGCTGGCTGGGTCTTGGCAGGAGGATTTTGGCAGTGAGTGTCTCAAACACACTGGACCTTACTTTGTTTTTTTTGTAGGGCTGGAATTCTTTGTGTGTGTGGGGACCCGTGGGAGGGGACTCAGGCCTTGGTTTCTGCTCATGTGTGGCTGGAGTGCAGTTCTTCAGCAGAAAGGAGAATGTCCCTGCAGCACTGCAGGAGTTTTGTCAAGAGTACAAATCTGGATGTTTGTTAGATTTGGGTCTGGGAAAATCCTGTTGGGTCATGGATTTCACAGAATCCCAGAAGGGTTTGGGTTGGAAGGGACATTAAAGATCATCCAGTTCCACCTCCCATGCCATGCAGGACACCTTCCCCTAGAACAGGTTGCTCCAGGTCCCTACCAACACTTCCAGGGCCTTGGGCACTTCCAGGGATGGGGCATTCACTGCTTCCTTTGGCAGCCTTTTCCAGTATCTCCCTTGTCATGTTTTTCTATGTCACCAGGAGAAATAAGATCTAAGACAGGCCCTAATGAAGCCAATAATGCAGCTATTTGTCCTCGTTCTGCTTATGTAGGAGCGGGAGAGGTGCCAGATATTTATCTTGCTTTGCAGCAGGCGTGCCAGAGCATACAGAGCTTTCCTGCTGCAGCTCTGTGGAGCTTTGGGAGAGCAATTGAAATGCAGAATCTGTTTAGATTTGAGTAATTCATTGAATGTGCTGGGCCTGGGCAGAAGGAGCCAAGTGGGCTCTGCCCGAACTGATAGCGCTCAGCCAGTAGCCAGAAAAAAGCCTTTCAAATTGCTTGTGCTGTGGTGTGGTACAGAACATAATACTTACTGTTGGTGCCAAAAGGGATTTTTAAAGCTATCAGGATAAACAACACACCCAGCTGTGCAGGTGTGACTGTCTTAGGCACTGCTTTTCTGCACACAGCTGGGGGGGTCCTGGAGGCACCCGGAGGGTTTTCAGTTAGAAATTGTTGGTTTTGTGCCCCTGTTTCCCTCAGTGTGAGTTACAGCCCACGTGGCAGGGGGTGGTTGTGTGAACACCTGTGTGTGGGGTCAGTGCAGCCACCTGAACTGCAGAGGGGCATGGGCTGGGGTGGTGAGAGCAGCACGGGGAGCTGGGAGTAGCTGAAGAGGAGCAGTGCTGGTGGCAGCGCTCACTGGGGTCCCTCGACTTGGAGCTTGTTACCTGCTGGGAGAGGAGGAGCAGCAAGGACTCAGCATGGCTCTCTGAGTGCTTGGGGATTTCTGTAAGTATAGACTTCATGTGATCCAGCATTTATGGGTCCTCATGCCTGGGGTTTCCCATCTGAGCTAAGTGCGGAAAATGTGCTGGATCCATCATCTGCTCAGGGCTCCTGCCTGAGCTCATCAGCCCTGAGCCAAAGTGGGACCTTTGAGAAGCCCTCATCTGCTTCTCTGTCCTGGGCCAAAGTGGGACCTTTGAGAAGCCCTCATCTGCTTCTCTGTCCTGGGCCAAAGTGGGACCTTTGAGAAGCCCTCATCTGCTTCTCTGTCCTGGGCCAAAGTGGGACCTCTGCTGCTGAAAGGCTCCTGCCTCCCTAGGAGATGAAATGTGCTTCCTTCACCTCTGAGAACAGCAGGGCTGGAAGATCTCTCACCCCATCCCTGGGCAGCCTGGACAGGGCTGGGAGCAGCCTGGCATAGTGGAAGGTGTCCCTGCCCATGGCAGGGGGTGGAACCAGCTGATCTTTCTGGTCCCTTCCAGCCCAAACCCTGCAGTGCTGCTGTGATCTGTTTAATGTAAATGGTGAAAATCTGGGTCTTCCTTGCCAAGAAAGAAAAGGATGCAAAGCAGTGGGGATAGCATTGCATCATTATGTACTAAATACACAGCTCACCCTTGCCTCTGCACCAGTGCTGGAGGAGAGCAGCAGGGGTTTTTGCCAGACTGGGCAGAGACCAGCTGATCTGTAGTGTTCTGCATAAACAGCCTGGGCAGGAATGTAGGCTAAGAGAGGCTGCTTGGACAAGATGCAGAATTAGAATAATTACTCTTGCCTCATGCCTGGATTCTCTCTTAAAATTAGCACAAAGGCACATGCTGCAGAAGTAAGCTAGGGAAGAGTTTCTGCCTTGTTGATAGGGTCAGGTGCAAGTTTTTTATCTCCTTTTAGTCTGCCTTTGATAAGATTAATACATGGCCTTTGTTTGGGGATAACAGGAGTGGGGTTTGTAGAACGAATCAACAGAGTTAAAATTATAATCCTTTCTGCTCTAGTAAGTAGCGGAAAATCACTGTACTGCTTTTGTTGGGGTTTTTTTCCTCTAATATAATTAAGGAAACAGTTTATTTTTAAAGTTTCTAAACTTGTAGTCCTGAAGACACTGGTTATTTAATATCCTCAGTTATTCATACTTTCTGATGCCTCCTCTGTGAAATAGCAAGTGGGCTGCTCTCAGTGCCACAGGATTGTCAGGAGTTGAAGCATGGCCATTAAATCTTGTGCATTCCTTTAGTTCAAAGTTTAGGATATTTCAAATAGGTCAGGAGAGAGGCAGTTAAACGTGTCTGCAGCTGTTCCAACCTGCAGCTGAGTTGTCAGCATGGTGGAGGCATCTGAGTGCTTGCTTAAGACACCAAAATGCTTTTTAAAAAATCCCCTCCTCTTAAAACTTTTTTTAAAAAATATTTCTTATAGCTGAATTTCTCAACAGGCAGTGAACTGTGGCTTTGTTCTAGAAAGGAATTGCTGGAAGTTCATCAAGTTTCACTGCTTTTATTTTTTGTCAAAACTGTAGTCACTTTATCATACAAAGCTTGCAGTTTCCTGTATCTTTTGTTTCATTCTTAATCTAGTTTTAGCTTTCTAAATATCATATTTCCAGGTGGGAATGTGCTGTTTTTAATGGTCTGGGAATGCTGAATGGGTAAAATACTCATGACTCCAAAGTACAAGGTCAGAAGAGCTAGGGTTGAATATTTTCCAGCTTATTTCTTGGGATCAGTTGAAAACACTGTTAATAAAAAAAAAAGAAGAAAAAAAAAGGAGTTTGAAAAGTGAAGGAGAGATGCAGCACCAGGGCAATGTGAGATATTTTAGCAAATTGTTAATTAGACTTTGCAATGTGCTTCTGTGGGGGATTTTTCCTTACTTCTTTACTTAGTGTATAACAATAGATGCTCTGTTACAGCTTCAATTTTTTGTCAGAGATACCTGGCAGAGCTGCTGTTCTGCAGGTGACACTTCAATTGAACTGAAAACCCACAGTGGTTGATATTGTAATTACTTTAGATCTAAAATAGTTACAGAAGATGTGTAGGTTTTACTGAAAACGTAAATTGATCAAAATCCTTTCCAGCTTAACTGGTGAGGGTGGATTCAACAGCTTGAAGAAGGAGGCAGCAAATAAAATTACATTTTTCTCTCTGTAACAGGCATTTGTATTGCATGTCTATAAATATTGTAATTATCTTTAAAAAAGAATTTATGAAGAGTAATCCAAGATAGGGTAAAATCTGCTTCATGAAAGCTAAAGCTGGAGAAGAAATTACCTTGGCAACAATTTCTCCAAGTGAGATTCTGTCCCAGCAGATACACTCCACTGTAACCCAGACCTCTTATTGAGAAATCCCTGCAACAAATAAGTTTATAATCAAAACCTGATGTTTTTATTTTGCTCCCAGAAGGGCTGGATTCCAGTAACCTGCTAAGTTATACTTGCTGTATGATGCCTGTAAATTGATTTTAAGAGCATTTTTAGTTGTTAGAAACAGCTGTTACTTTCAGATTCTATTCATGATTGAAGCACTGAAGATAATACAGTGATTCAGAGAAAGTTTCCTCTTCCAAGTGAGTGGGATTCCTCTTTATTCCTTTGTATCTGGGTCTCATAATACAGAGAAATTTGAGGAGGGGCATGGAGGATGGGGAAAAACAGTAATGACACCAAGTAAATCTGCATTTGTGTTTAAGTCTGTGTCTTTTTGAAGCTGAGCCACCTTTATTTTTCTTCCAGAGAAACAAGGTAAATATTTCATACTGGTCACACCTTGTTCCCTGCTCCATTAAGAATCTTTTCCAGAAATTACATTATATAAATGGCTTTGGTTCTGTAGAACTTGTCACCAGAAGCAGCATCATTTTAGGTGTGTATTTTCTCACAGGGTGAATGTTTTATGAGACCTGCACTCAATATCCACAAAATACCAGTGGGTTGGGAGAAATAAATGGGGTTTAGAAAGAGGAGTCAAAGGAACTGCAGAAAAGATGTCCCAGTTTGATTTTTTTGCTATTAGAGATGTGTCTTTTGGGGAGCAAACTTTGGATGAGTGAATTTCCCTGGCAGGAATTAGACTTGTAGCCTGGCCCGAAAATATCCCCAGGGAGGGAATGAAAAATTCATAAGGCAAAATGGAGAAACAAAACTTTTCTTTGCAGAGGAGCACCCTTTAACATATTTTTGCAAGATGAATTTGTTAGAGAAGAGCTGTTCCTAGGAAAGAGAGGAGAAAGCTTGCAAAAATAGACTAATGCTTTGGATTTGATGCCTTGCTGAAGTATTTGCTGCAAAAAGTACCATATAGAATTTTGCTGTCTCTATGGGAACATCTTTGGGCTATATTTAGGAAAATTAAATTAAGCTTATTCTCCTCAGATGAGCAAGGTTTTAGTAAGGCTTTGGTTGGAGGTCTAATGGTGGTTTTTGGGGGAGAGAGTAGAGGAGTTTCTTCAACCTTTGTATTTGGTGAACCACTTATCTTACACTTTTCAAGTCAAATAAAAGAACTAAAACTGTCACTTAAATTTGAGTCAACCTGCATGTGGCAGGAGGCAGGAAGAAGCTCTGCTTAATTTCACAACCCCAGGCTCTGAATTTGGTCACTGGAGGGAAAGAAAACCCTATTAAAATCCTTTAAAAAACCAGTTTATTAAACTCAATCAATCTGATCAGGAAACAAGCTGATTATAGGTACCATGTCCAGCAATATTCTTTAGGTTTGGATCTCTCTTTGTCTTGAAAAATCAATGATTGGGTAAAAGTTGTGTGGCTAGGTGGGAAGCACAGAAAAAGAGGTTTTTGCAGCTCTTCAATAACTTCACACTAATTTCATGGCATAGATTCTTCAGGAAAATGTGGCCTGGGGCTGTGTGTGTGTGTCCATCCTTCTGTCTGTTCATACCCGGTGCAATAAGAAAATACTCTCCCAAACAAGCTGAAGAAAGTTTTTATCCCTCTTTCTTCTATCAGCATTGGTTCCAGGAATTTTAAAAATCTTGTGATGATGCCAGCTGTGAGTGAAGTTAATGTGTGGGGCAGCAGTTACTGCCTGGGCTGTGTGACGGCTCCAGGTGCCGCCGCTTCCTCGCCTGTTCCTGCTTTTCCCTTGAGTTTGAGCTGCTGGGGATGGAGCAAATTGTTCTTCCCTGCCTTTCCCAGCGTGTCCCACGTCAGCAGAGGCTGGAGCAGAGCGGATGCTGGACATATTTCTGCTCTATAAACACGTGCTTGTTTACATTCACTTCGCTGCGTTCCCGCTTGGATCCTCTCCCCCTGCCAGAGGGGATCAGCCCTGACTGACAAACGCCAAGATCCGGCCATTTTGACCCCATGTGCTGCTCCTGTTCCCATTTGTTTGTTTCTCCTTTGTCTTCCTTCCCAAGTATTTAACAAATCATTATTAAATATTTTCCAGAATTGTTTTTTTCAAACAGGCCAACCTTGGAGTGATTCGAAATCAAGTTGAGATTTGCAAACATCTGATCTGGTTGCTGTGTGTGGTGGAAAACAAACTTAAGTGCTGAACAAAATAGAAACAAAACAATCCTTTTTATTGTAAGCTGCTACTAATATTTGGCAAACCCTCCTCAAGAGAAAACCTCTGCCATGGGTGCAGCAGCTCAGGGAACCACAGCAGTGCAGATTTTGCAGCTTTAAACTGCCAGGTCTTTGCTGATCCAGCTCCACCAAAGCGTGACGTTACACCAACATTGCAAATACATCAAATTCTTTTTATCAGCAGAAAAGGCTGGGTTGGATTCACAGGCCACATCTGCTGGTGAACTTTGTGCAGTGTATTTTTTTTTTCTCTCTCTCTTTTACTAGAAGAAAGGTTTGTTTGTTGGCGGCTGCTCGGGGCGGGACAGGAATGTAATGCATGCACAGACTGCGCAGTATTTCCTGTTCAACTGCCGCTCCAAACCTCGGCGCTGGGAAAATATCCAGATCCAGCAGCTCCAGCCTTGCTCAAACAGCAGAGAAACACCACACAGGCTGAAATGCGTTGTTTTTCACAAAAAATACCATTTTTAAAGGGAACTGTCATGGGGTGCTGGTGCTGTAAATGTATCAGTGTGTGGCTGTTGCTCTGTAATATTTATAAATTATTGGGCTGAGGCAAAACACTTGAAGTGCTGCAGGGACGGGAAAATGGCTCCATAATGCCCCTGCAGAAAGTTCTGTTTATTTTGTATCATAATACATGGCCATAGCATTGCTTGCATAGTTCAGTTAGCTTGGTTTACCACCCAGTTACAAACCATGGCAATCTTGTGGCACTGCAGCTACTTTCTCATTATTTGCTGTGTTTTACTTGGCCCTTAAACTGGTTTAAGGCATCACTTTTACACTACGTGAGTTTTGTTCCAGGAGCGAAAGATTTCAAAGCAAAAAGCTTGAAATTGAATCATTCTGCCAGCTAGCACTGAACTCCAGTGCTGCAAACCTGGCCTTGAGTGTAGTGTGAAATGAGTGTAGTGTCAGATGAGTGCATTATTTCTTTCAATTTTTCATTTTTTTTTTCTTAAGTGGTTCTGGTCCTTTTTATGTGTTTCAGACTATCAGCTGATGGAAGGGTGATTGTGGGGTGTGGCTACTTACTTACTTATTTTATTTAATAATTTACTTATTTTCTTTAAGCATATGTATATTTTGAGCACTTGTGTTTACAGGCTGCTCTGAAAGCTATGAAGTGCTATTACTCTTCTCACAAAAAAGCAAATACTAGGAAAAGATTTTACTGTGAACTGTGTATGTGTGCATTAAAAATTGTTGTATATCCTTGTAGCACCTTTTTTAGTGTGCTCAGTAGTTTTTCAGCCCTGTGTGAAAAGGAGGTGTGCACAGGTAATCCTTGAAGAGTGGGGCACATCCCTCCTGGCTGCTCCAGGGAGAGCACAGGCCAGGCTGGGTGGGCACATTCAGCTCCTCTTGAAGAACTCTCCAGGTATTTATGGCAAAGGCAAAGGTACAGCAGCTCCCTGGCTCCTCTTGCTGGGGGAGTTACTGGAGTGAGCATCTCCTAACTTCTCCTTTGTATCCTCATCCATCTTCTGCTCCCAGTGGCTGTTTCAGTGGCAAGCAATACAGGCACAAGAATGAAAGTGCTGCTTGTTAATTAGTTCCTTCCTGGATTACAGGAGCCCTACTTTTCAGTCCTTTGGAGATACAGATCTGCATGTGCTGCTTCTCAGAATTGGAAGTGGTCTCGGTGTAGCCCTGTCAGCTTGTCAGGCACTGGAGCAGGGGAGGGGGCGGCCAAAATCTGCCCAGTTTAATTTGAATTTGAAGGTATTTTACTCAGAACATGGTTCAGCAGGTTAATTGGGTTCTTAAAGCAGTATTTAGCTTTTGAGCTTTGCTCTGAAATGTGGATACCCCTGAAGCAGTGGATCTGCCTTGGGTCTTAGGGCTGAGTAAATGCCAGAGGTGGGCTCTGACAGATGAATTTATTTTTATATGATCTTGCCTGGTAGCAGCTCTCCTCACTTGTGGAATACTGCAAAAGATGTTTAAATCATGGCTTATATGAGAAGCTGACACACATATGAAGGTTATGCCATCATATATACGTGTCCAGCCAAACCACAGTGTGAAGGCTGAAGTGCAGCAACAGCTTTAAAAGGTTTTGGAATTTGCCTTGAGGTCCATCAGCTGCTTGTGCTGTTTTGAGCCTTTTCATGGTTTCTTATCCCTCCTTGTCATTTCAGAGGCTTCTGTGTGCAGTTGGTGTTTTTAACATTTACTGGCTGCATTTCATGAAGCATCACAGCCCTTACAGCAGTGCTGAGTTCTCAGTCGTGTCTTTTAAAAGTGACTTTAGAATTTCACTACCTTTGATCCTTCAGATATGAGCATCCAATAACCAACAGCAGATATTTAATCTACCCAGATTTGAGGGCTGTAGTTTTTTTTTTTTTAATTTTTTTTGGTTTTTTTTTTGATGTAGCCAATAACCAACAGCAGATATTTAATCTACCCAGATTTGAGGGCTGTAGTAAATAATTGATGTAAGGCAAAATAAGGGGTTTTTTTAGCTTCAAGCTGCTGCAACAGAAACATTTCCAAAGCTTTGTTTGGTTAAGTAGAGTTCTTTTTTCTTCATAGAGCTTTAGCTGAATTGATGGATGAATTAACATCCATTCTGATGATTTTTGTCCTAGGTATTTTGTGAAATTGTATTTTGGAGGAAGTGAAACTGTAGTTTCTGATATCCACTGGGTAGCTTCTGTTAGAGTAAATAGAAGGACGGATAGGTTATAGGAAAAGCAGTTCTTGTGTAGTTATTTCATCCTAGCATACAGGTGTAACTCATAACTTGTTTTCCAAAGCATCATGGAATCATTTACTAAGAATAATGTTCAGTTTTTTCCTAAAATTCCCTAAAAGCTCCTAAATCATGTTGACTTTTTTTTTTTCCGATCCAAGGGCACTGACCTAAAGAAATTCTCTCCAAAAGAAAAATAAGTTACTTGGTTATTTTTCCTTCCTGTCCCACCTTCCTTATGTATTCCAGTTTTTTTTTTCTTTGCCCATCAGCTCCATCCAGAGCAAACTACTAATGGAAGGCCTGGGAAGCAGGTTGGTGGAGAGGAAGAGTCAAATGTTTTGGAAATATTTTTATTTCACTAAACTAATCTGGGATCTCTCCCTTCAAAGTAATAATTTCAGTGGAAAACCCAAAAACTTGCTTCTACTTAATTGTGCTGTGGGGGGGGGAGAAAGGTTGCCAATTTCAGTTGAAATTAATGTAATTCTGGGGTATCACATGCTGAATTAAACAGAGCAATTTCCTTGGGCTTTACATGCTGGAAGGTTAAACCAGTTGTGGGTGGTTTTTTCAGGTATGTGACAGTGCTTTTATTGCTGTGTTTGCTGCAAAGTTTACACAGGAAATGAAACCTTTCAATGGTAAACTGCAAACAGCATTTTAAAACCAAAGTTATGGGAGCATCACATGCAGATGTGGCACCAGGTGTTGTAAAACAATTTCTGTCCTGGTCACATCACAGAGGAGGAGCTGTGTCAGCAAGTTGATGATTTTCTACTTAACTCTTTCTATCTTGAGGTGTGTGGGATATAAAATTTCTTTTTTTTCTGAGAAGATCAGGTACAGCCTCTTAGGAAGTTGGAGAAATTGGGCATTTCTAATCATGTATAGATTTTAAAACTGCTTCCTTTGAAGAAAGGCTTTGTGTAATATCATTTAATTCTGACTTGCCTCTCACCATCCTGTGTTACAAACAAACTCATGGTGAGAGCTCACCATACCGAGATGTTCATTTTATTGCATTTAGTGAGTTCGTCTGGAGGCAGGGAAGTCTCCTCATTACCCAGTTTATATTATTGGGAAGAACTGGATATTGCATTCATTTAATTAGGACAAATTCAGCAGTAATTAGCTCTTTCCTGGCTGCAGAGGGGTGGGCTTGGAGCCTTCCAGTCACCCCTGCAGCAGCAAGGCCTTTGTGGTGCTGTGGCTGTGCACAAGAATCTGCTTTTGTAATTTCACACCACCACAGCAAAATCTATGATGGGGGAAGCCCTCAACTAAACTTATTTAGAGTACAGTGCCTGAGAGGAAAATCTTTTTCTTGGCTGTGTATTTTGTGCTGCTGCTGGAAGTGTCCTGGTGGGAGAGCAGCACAGCCCTTCTGCCTCCTCTTTCCTGTGTGTGAAAGGAGCTTGGAGAAGATGCAGTAGATTACTTCTATTAGCACCTCTTCTATTAATTTCTATTCTAACATTTGAGTTATTATACCTGTGTGTGTTAATACTTGGGGTTTGTTATGGCCTTTGTCTCCCTGTTCTCTTGGAAACCACCTGGTATGGCTCCATACCTCTCATTTAAGGTTATGTGATTGCAGTAATTTATTTTAAAAATTGCCTTTATCTTTCCTTGGGCTCCTCCCCAGTCTTAGCAGTGATGTGGGTTTGTTAAGACTTGCCAGAAGACTTCCTAGAGCACAGTTCTGGGATTGTTTTTGGATTCCAGGCAATTCAGGGATTAACATGCCCTCAAACCGTGGGTGGCACAGGGGTCCTGGGCAGTGAGGCTTGTCCTTAGAAATGGCATCTGGGAGTTACAGGTGAGACCTTAAACTGGGGGCAATCTGCACCAGAGTTACTTCCCTTTTAGACTGTGCTGTTTCTGACCCTGGCTGCAAATAATGTTTTACAAATTCAGGTCATTTGACCAAATTTTTCACTGAAGGTCCTTGCAGATCCCCAGGAGTGAAGCAGTGCTGGATCTGTGCACTCTGCTCTTCAGCATGGCCTTAAACCACATGGAAAAATAAATAGAGTGATCAGAGTTAGTGAGGGAAAATGTTATGTATTTGTTGGTGCATGTAAATAGATGTGTGTGTTTATATGTGCATCTGTATATAATTTAAAATTTAATTGTGAAAAGTTGTAGGAAGGCAGCATGACTTCAAATGACTGGCCTTTAAAATAGCAGATGGAATTAAATGTAGATACATGTGACATTTTCTGCATGGAAAGATAGAAGAATTCTTGATTTATGTTTGCAGTGATGCCTGAAATCCCTTCTAATGAAGAGATCTTGGTGTTATAATCAGATCTGAAAAATCACATTAGCCCAGTGCTCGCTTGTTATAAACCTCAAGTAAGATGTTAAGAATTATTAGAAAAGCAAGAGAACAAAGCATTGTGTGGGTGTATAAATTCAAGGAGGAATTTCTTGCTTTCATCCTGGATATTGTGTGTGCTTCCAGTCCCTCTCTTCCTGCTTCAAAAATACCAATTAGGGCCTGCAGAAAGGTAAGAAACAAGGATGCTCGGAGTTCTGAAGCAGCTGAACTCTTGGCTGAGCTGTGGACTTCCCTGCCATGTGATACTTTGGGCTCTAACAGTTGGTGTAGGTTCAGAAAGTGATGGAGCAAGGCTTTGAGTTTGTGGAGGATTATTGCACACACACATTTGGTGTGTTCAGGTGAGGAGGTCCTTAAACTGCACTTGGAGTGAACCTGGGGTGGTGGGAGAGGAGAGCAGCTCTCCAGCTCACCCTGATCCTTTCTTCAGCCCTCCTGCAGACACCTGCTGCTCTCAGCCTTCTCTGCTTTCACAGATAACACATTTTCATGTTTTGCCTGGCTTTTTTTGGGCTGTGGTGTTGACGTGTTCCATGTGCAGGGTTTGAGATGGAGAACGTCACTGAAGTGTCCTCGGTGTGCTGGGGTAGAGATGGTTCACAGTGTCTGGGGAGGAAATCAGCTCCAGAAACTGAGGTTGTAACTTCTAACAGATGGAGGGGGGAGAAAAGAAAATCTTAATTTATTTTTTGTTAAACTCCATATGCTGGATGCTGCTCAGACCTGCAGTTTGGATAACTCAATTTACCCTTCCATTATTGTTAGTACCTGCTCTCACCTATTAACTATTTAAGGAATGCCAGGTTTGTCCTCAGTATTTTTTTCTCTTTAAAATTTGCTGCCATCAGGAATGCCTAAATTTGTGTTGGTAATTCAACATCAATGCTTCTTTGCACCTTTGTAGTTGTTATATTTATGCTGTCACTGCTTCAAGGAGAAGAAATCCAGTAAACAGCACACAGATTGCAGGTGGCTCAGGGTAGCTGAGGAAGGAGGAACTATTTTCCATGATGCACAACACTGTCAGAATAGCTAAAAATGAGATATGGGTGCAAACATTTTCTGTGTGTGAAGTACTTGTATTTTAATGTAACACAGCACATAAAGCTACCTGAAAACTTGTGCTCCTTACTGCATCCAAAATTATCATTTATTAAGTCACTGTAAAGCCTCTATAATAGCTTATTAGAGAAAATCCTGTTAAAATAACATTTAAATTAGTGCAAAGACCTATTTGAAACAGCGCTGTGTTATGAATGGCAGAATTGTCAAGACTAAAAACCAACATGAAGGATTTTTTTTTCCTAGTAAAATGTTTCACTAAGTGAAGGGAGTGGCCAGGTTTCAAATGTATGATTTGATCCAAGTATTCTTAGAAGATTTGGACCAATCAGTATTTTTTGTCTAGATATTTTTGAATGTTTATGTAGATAATTTATTGTCTATAGTAGAGTAGAGATGATACAAGTATTAGTTCTGGAGTGGGTTTGGTGTTCCCATTGATCTGTTGTGCAGCTGAGGCTGTGAGTTAGGAATTTAAGCGCCCTGCTGTAATTGATACCTGCACTCAAATGAGATAATTTGCCCTCATATTTTGAAATAGAGGCTGAAAACAAACCAGAAATTATGAGCAAGGTTTCTGTGGCAGTAGCTGTAGGCAACAGGACACACAGCATTGTTCTTCCCGTTCTAATTTCAGCATATTTCAATTTTTAATGTCGGAAAGGAGTTCTCCTTGCCAGGATTATATTGCAGCTAACTCGCTTGTGCTTGCAATACCATTTTTTCTGAGTGCTTTGAAAATGTCCTTCCCAACTGCCCAGGTATCCTTTGGGGATTTCTAAAACTGTGTTGTTGCAAACAGAATATGACATTTGGAGAATTAGTCTTTGACTGTAACTTGCAGCACTGGTGGCCAGAGTTGTTCATGTGTTTTCTGTTTGACTGGAGTATTGATAAGTGATGCTGGGTTGGTTTCAATTTACAGATGTTTTTTAAAGTAATGAAACACTTCCTTAAGCACACAAATCTCTGCACAGTTCTGACTTCATCCTGTTATAGGAGCACTTTTTAAATAGGGGAAAGTCTATAAAACCCATTTAGTTTTTGTTATTGGTACACTTGGCTCTTAATAGCAATTAATAACTACATCTGGGCAGTACTCACTGCCTTAAAATGGAAAAGTATATTGGCAAATATGGGAATGATGGGACTTGCAAAGAATTTTACTCACCCTCTAACTCTGGGATTGGAGGGAGTTGATTTCCTACCCAAAGCAGGAAAGAAATACTTCTAATTATCTACAAGAATGATAATGGATCATTAAAATATTTGGTGAACACATGAAGTATTTCTTAAAACATTCTAAAATTTTTCTCCAAGTCTTCTATTTTTTTTTTTCTTTTTAGTGTGTGTTCAGAAGTTTTTTTCCTTAGGGGAATCCCTAGATGTCTTAGGTGCATTTCTTTTCTCTAAACTATTGCATTCAACTACAATTTTCATTCTTTAAAAATGCTACACTTGCTTTCATTCAGCTGTATGTAATTTTTTACCACTTTAGGATTATTTTTATCCTGGTAGACCAGTAAGCAAGTTGAAAGTCAAGGCCGGGGCTCCTGTTTTAGGACCACCCTTGTTCTTGTAGCCTCTGTGTTGTGTCTTCTGTCCTCCAGCAACGCTGTCAGACAGTCACAGAGGAAACTCAGAAATATCTCAGAGGTTTTCCTGACCATTGCAGGACTTGTAAATGTTCCACACATGATTGTGTAGTTGTGTAGAAACACTACAGGAGGCATTTAGTGCACCTCTGGTTTTTAGATCTCTTTGCTTCCTTCTCTTCATTCAGAGATGAATTTCAGCAGCGAGTTATTCTGTGTAATTACAGTATCCACCTTGGATGTTACTGGAAAACTCTCTGTGTTGTCTCAGTGTCATTATGCAGAGTTCCAGGATGTCACTGTGCGAGTCTGGCAAGGGAAAAAATGTGTTAAAAAAGAAGAGCAGTCTCAGTCTGCTGGAAAATCTCAGTAATCTTAAGACTTGGTAAAGATTTCTGGGTATAGAAACCTTACATCTTCAATTCAATTGTTGTAATCTGGAAAACCAGGTCTGTACCACATGAATTTATTTTTCTGCTGTGTGTTTTTTTTTTCCTCCAGTGTCCCAATGTAATATCAGCTTGAAGAAGCAGAGGAGTCGAAGTATCTTTAGCACCTTATTCTGCTGCTTTCGTGACTACAATGTCGAGCCACCATCCACCAACAGCACCAGTGCTCTGCCTCCTTTGGTGGAGGAGAATGGAGGACTTCAGAAGGTCAGGATTTTGTCTTATTTTGCTGTCATATGGGTGTTTTGTAAGCAAGGATTAATTCTGCTTCCAAAGGTTTGTCCTAACAAATTTTCCTCATGGGGAACAGCTGTGAGGTACAAGAAAAAAATTACTGGTGTGATGGTGGATTGCTAATACTGTCTGTTCATCTGTAATATAAAATTAATATTTCTGTTGTGGGTGTTGGCACTTTACATTCTGTAAACAACCAACATTTAAAACCTGATTGAGACACAAAAAAATGGAGACTTCTCATAAAATTTCAACTGCTGAGCTGTCCCCAGCTTTGGTTCCCTTTCCTGATTACAGGAAGGTTAAAATGTGTCCCACTGGAGCACAGTGGAACCTTCTGAACATCATTTTAAAGGGTTTTCAGTGACATAAAAACAAATCAAAAGAACCATTATTATTTAGACCTTTTTTTTTCCTAAGCAGACCACTTATATTCAATACACGCTGAGTCCAGGGACAGCAACTTTTGGGCATTTTCCCAGATTATTAAGTTTTGTTTCATGAGTCAAATGAATGGATGGAGATTTTAGATGGAATACGAACAGTGCAACACAAATTTCTTCTTTAAAAATCTGATAACACTGAGAGCATTTGTGTTATGATCTGAAGAATTTCAGTTCAATATGGCAAATCATGCCAAGTTTTCCATATGGTTTCCAGGACTCTGAGATTGCAAATACTGGTGAATTCATAGTGGAGAATAATGGCAGAAATGGAGATGTCTCTATGGGTTCTTTATCCTTCTGCTTTTCACACAATTTTTCATGTCTGATGCAACTGATTCCTTCCTTCTCTTGTCCAGTGTGTTTTATTCTGGTTTGAATTCTGCTGGTTGTGTTTGAATTCTGAAAAGCTCAGGAGAAAGAGCAAGGAGCTGTTTGGTGGGAGAGAGGGAAGGAGAGCAGATGAAAGTGATGGAGATTTCTGTGTGGAGGTAAAGTCTGAACTGTAACAGTTCCTGCTGAAACTGCTCTCACAGAGGTAAAATGCCCTGAAAATCCTGCCAAGAGGAAGGATTGTACATATATTTTTAGACTTCTTCTGCTAGCCAAGGTACATTTTGAGTGAAAGGAGGGAAATCTAGCCTGGATGTGCTGAAGGGAAAGCTGAGGAGTGTGTAACATGTATGCACACATTCATCTGAGGGAAAAAAAAGGGATGGGAAGCTACTAAAATTTCCTTTCCACTATGCTGGGGAATGGAAAGCAAAAAGAAGTGAGGCTATTGGCAAAACTACAGCTGAGACAAAATGGGACTTCAGTAGAAACTAAAACATACAACCAAGTTTGTTTTTTCTGTAGAAAAATGTGAGTTAAAATGGTCTGGAGTCAGTAGTGTCCAGATTGCATTTTGCAAAACAATTGTTTTTAAAATATGTCTTGTGCCTTGAGAGATTGCATGGGTGTCCACAGAAGTTTTCATCCTCACTCTGTGCTGCCTCAGTGAGCAGTTCTGGAGGTGTGCAATACTTGTACACAGGACCAGGACACAAATCACAACATTCCTAAAATGACCAGATCAAAATATACAAGATTAAAAAAAAATATCAAAGAATATATTGAAGATAATTTAATTAAAGAGTGTTGTCTTCAACTGAATGAAAGGCACTCAGATATTCATATCTTTGTAGAAGAAATCAATATAGCTGAACTTTCAGGTGGTTCTTGAGGTAAAATAAGTCTGTGAGATTGCTATTTTAAATGCTGTGTTAATGTGTTTTGTACTGTTTGTATTTTGAGTGCTAACACAGTAAGTAAGAAAATCTTCTAAGGAAATCAAAAGAGCATTGCAGATTGGACATATGTTTGAATATTGTTACACTGTTGGACTGGTGATTTTTACCAGGAGAGCTGTTTCAGAGCTGTGCAGGCTGCTTGAATTTGGTGGAGTTACACTGAACATCTTGCCTAGATTCAGAAATAAGTAAGGTGGGGGAAGCACCAGTGGGCCTGGGATTCTAAATTGGTGAAATGAAATGTCCAGGAATGACAAAATTGCCTCTCAGGAAAGAAAATGAAACCTGACAACCCACTGCTTAAATTCCTTTGCTGTTTCATTAAAGCTCTTCTTTTACATTAGTTTCACTGCCAGGTAGGAATTGTTTAAATTCTGTTAAGCTGCTGCTCAGATGGTCACTTGGTTAAATCTGCTCTCTCTTTTATGTTTTATTAATTATTTATCACATCGCTGTTCACTTCTGGCTGGGCCCAGTCAGTTCATGTGTTGTGACCCTTTCCTTTAAAAATGGACAAGGAAAATTGCACAATAATGTCAAGCAGTTACCACAAGAAATGAGTATAAAATGGCTTGGAGGTACTTCCCTTATGTCTTTGCTGTTCAGTGGAGTTGGTACATGAAAACTGGTGATAAAGACTCCAGAGGAAGGGAAGGAATGGGGGAAGCTTCTGCTGGTTTCTCTGGAATTCAGTGTTCTGTGTTGCTTCAGGCACATTCTGAAGCTGATGTGATAAACCAACTTCCTTTTCAGTAGGAATCTTGATTTTTGTAAATGCTGACCTGTTCAAAAGGAGGGAAAGAGTATTTTAAGGAGTAGTTGAAAACAGCACTGAATTTTTGTTCAGAGTAATTGTGATATGTGAGAAAATTCTTATTGTTATTATTATTTGGCTCTAGTAGAAGAAATGAAATCAGTGCTTCAGATTAATCAGTGCTTCATGATGTGACTTGATGGTGCTTGACACGTCAAGTGTTCTGTCACTTCTTCATGGGGTTGGAAGAAACACCAAATTGAGCGTGGTTTTGATTAAACATTTACTTTCAGTGCTGAATTCTATTCTGTAATTGAAATTTTTTTAAAAAAAGCCCAAAAACTTCTTTAAAGTATTGCGTTCTCTTTTAAACCTTCTACTCACAGAGCAGCTGCTTGTCCAAGTGTGACTCTAATACTGGTAATGAATGGTCCATTCTGTCTCTGAAGTTTCAATACAACATTTTTTTCAATAATAACTTGTATTTACTGAAACTGTGGCATATTTGTTTTCCTTCAAATGCAGCAGCTATTCAGCACAGCAGAAGATGCTTTGTAAGATGTGATGTTTGTGGGTATATCAGCCTGCCTGCAGCTTGGATGCTGAGCCAGATGTGTCACTGGGAGCACAAAATATTCAGCCTCATGAACTCTTTTATAATTTTTCCTGCCTCCTCTGCAGCAGGCAGCTCCTCAACACCTTCCAGCCACGTTTTTTTGGTTTTTTTTTCTTTAGAGTGTTGGGAGATAGAGAATTGTGTTTTCTTTTCTTTGGGATAAATTCAAATCTCAATTTCCATTCTTCAGTTAGCAACTTGACTCAATTTTTGTGTTTTTTGCATGTAAGTTTTTTTCTTCTGGGTAAGTTTGTTACCTGACTTCTGAGATGTTTGTGAATACAGATTTCATTCATTCAGACTTGAAGAAGGAGTCCAAATAGAGAAAGGTGAGAAAAGCAAGATACAAACTCTTTTTCCCCTTTGCTTTCAGTCGTGGTGGGTGAGGGAGCCCTGACAAGTCTGTGGGCACTTTGCCACTTCACTCCCAGCCCACTTCCACTGGAGTCATCCTTGCTGTTGTTTCACAGCCAGGTCCAGATCAGGCAGATGGCTCCAGTCAATGAGGTGAAGCATGAATGAGGAAAGGGATTTCTGTACTTGCTGGGTTAGAGGAGAAGCTCTTGATCCACACGCGACAGGGAAGAAGACAGAATTAGGAAGAGGATTTTTCTGGCGGCAGCAACTGCTCCCTCTGCTTTTCCTGTCGCTGAATTTCCACCTCACTCCAAAAGTTTTGGCTCCTTCTCTCCACTGCATGATGCTATCATCTCCCAGGTGATGTTGGGAAGCTGAGTAGATGCCCTGTGGTTGTGTCTCCAACACTCTTCTCTGCCTCAGGGATCTCTGTTTATAGCACAGTACAGGGAGAAGGATCTTCTGTCTGTCTCACATGAATAGGGCCCAGCAAAATGAGGAGAACAGCTTGGAGGGAGCACGTTCTTGAGGTCCAAGTAGCATCTGCTTCATGCTGGAGGAGCAGCAGGAGTGTGGGCTCTGTGATGAGGACATCATTAGTGACAGGCCTTCTGAGCAGAGGTGGGAATCCCTCTCCATGTGGAGGCAGATAAATGAGATTGATGTAAAACATTCTGCTTTGTCTCCTGCTTAACCTTTGCTGATCAGAGCAGGAGAATTCCATGTGTTTGGTTCTGTTGGTCACCATGGAGATGTGGTGTGGAAGGTGCGTTTAGAAAACAAGATTTCCTCTCCAAAACTATTCCCAGAATGACCAGGTTGGAAGAGACCTTCAAGATCAACCCAACCCCAACAGCTCAACTCAACCCTGGCACCCAGTGCCACATCCAGGCTTTGTTAAACACACCCAGGGATGGGGACTGCACCACCTCCCCGGGCAGCCATTCCAGAACTTTAGCACCCTTTCTGGAAAAAACTTTTTCCTGATATCCAGCCTGTATTTCCCTGGGTGCAGCTGGAGGCTGTGTGCTCTGGTTGTGTCAGTGCTGCTGCAGACAGAGCCCAGCCCCAGCTGAGCACAGGCACCTTTCAGGAGCTGTGCAGAGTGAGGAGGTTCCTCTCTTTGCCCACTCATTCTGATCTTCTTTGCTTCCCAAAAAGTCTTCTTTATTAAGAGACAGCTTAGGAATTTGTAAAATCACTTAAGTGTCAAATAATAACTGTACTACTGTTGTAAAAGAACAGCATGGTCATGGTCTAGAGCAAGCTGTGCTAAAGAAACTAATAGGATAAATCTGTTATTTTGGTCAGCTTCTTCTCTAAAGTGAAAAAGCTCCTCATCTTTCAATACAGACTGCTCTGAAAAAAAGCAAAATATTGTGGCCTGTCACTTGGTGCTCATTGAGGCCACCCATGACCATAGTTAGTGAGGAACTCAGTGCTGTAAATTGTTGTTTCAAACTACAAATTATGCAGCTAATGGAAAAGATAGGATTATCATTCCATCTGTATATAGCATGGAAAAAATAAAACCCATTAAAAAAATCCCTGATTTCAATGGCTGGGGACAAATCAGTTCCTGGGTTGTCTTAGGGATACAATAGGGAAATTTTGGCATTCTAGGAACAGCTTTGTTCTGTTACCAACATCAGGAGCTCGTGGAAAGCCTTCAAGAAATGCAGTCATCTGTCATCTCTTTCAAACTCTGCTGTTGTGACCCATTTCCCTTCCTGTTCCAAGGCATTAGGAAATGAGGCAGGACCTTGTAAGAAGTTTCCCAGAGCAGGCTTGCTTTTAAGAAGCATTTGCCTGTTCACGAACACTTTTGCTTTCCCAGCAGACTCTTGCATTTCTTTCTGCTTGTTTTTGCTGTTCTCATCTCCCTTACTTCTGTTTTGATTTTTCCATAGGTATTTTCAGGGTTCCTCTTAAGAAATTCGCCTGTTTCCCCTTTTTTTTAAATTTAATTTAAGAAATTCTTTAAGAAAAAATAAGCAAACAGTAATGCAAGTCCTTTAGCAACTTTGGTTTTGGGTTCCCATGAAAGTCAGTTTCACTAACAGGACATTAATTATATTTTTAATTTTTTTTTTCTATTCTTATTGCTGCTATCCTGAGGAAAACTTGTATTCTTACCAACTTTTGTGTGTGTTTTTTTCTAGAAATCAGGTACTTTTTACTAGTGGCAAGTTTCTGATATTTCATGGTAGTTGCTGCTCTCTAGTTGCTCCTTCAGCTTCTCAGGATTTTGGGCAAACTTCAGTAAAAATTTCTGCTGAGCAGCAATAAAAAGAGCACTTTAAAAATAATACAGAGTTATTTCTGTTTGTCAGTGATGTGTCAACACTGGTAGTCTTGAAAACAAATAAACAGGAGGCTTCTTCAGCTGGAAGAGGCTGTTCTAGAGTTGAAAACAGCTCTTTCAACAGTTTCTCTGCTGGAGATCAGAGCCTGTGTTGCCCAAATATTAAAGAATAAAATCATCTACCCTAGCAACATCTATGCTAGAATGATCAGCTTCCTTTTTTTGTGTGCTGTGCCCACCAGGAAATAAAGATGGTTTTGAAGGAAATAGAATTCTAGCTTCAAAAATATCTTATTTGGGTGAGAGTTTGAGTGAGAGTTAACCCATTTGAGCCAGGCTTTGTCCATTTTGGAGCTGGCCCTGTTTCTGGATGTCCAAGGATGATGTCCTCAGACATTCTGCTCTTGCCAAAGTGAAAATGCTGTTTTTTCCAGTCAGTTGTCTCAAATGAATTTGGGTTCAAGGAGTGGGGTTCTGCCCTCTGCCAGGCTCTGGCTCAGCCTCCTGCTGCTGCAGTGCAAATTGACAAATATATACCCATTAATAGATGTTAAAGCTGAAAAAGTTCCAGTAAATATGGGTACTTTCTTATTGTCATCTCTTATTAATCATAGCATGGGTTTTATCAGTCCAGTCTCCTAAAAATCATAAATGCCAGTGTACTAACAGATCATTTCAGCAACTAAAATGCAAAATCCTATTTTTTTTTTTTACCCTGGTTTCTTGAATACTTTGAACTTTTGGTTTAAAATGTTTGAGTGCTACATTTACTGCTCCAGACCTTTGTTCTACCCTTTAAAAGCCATTACCCTTACAGTGATTTTTTTTTCTTTTTCCCCAGGGTGACCAGATGCAGGTCATGCCTATACCAAGTGTATGTATTTTTATCCCTTTTTCTTTTAATAATTTTCATTACTTTTGCTTTGATTCATTTTATGTTGCAGTCTAACAGGTCTGGTTTGTGTTGCATGTTAACAAAAGGATTTTATGTTCTGTCTGTAATGTTGTATCCCCAGAGGTGAATTGAACTGCATGTCTTCTACAGGGACTGAAAGAAGAGTTTGGGTTTTATCTGGGTTTCTTCTGAATTTTTAGCATTTTGAAAACACATGAGGTAGTCTGAAAATTACTTATTTGAATAGAGGCAAAAGGTGACTCATCATCATTGTGTGAGACACAATTACAAAAACCTTTTCCTCTCATTTTCCCCTGTATTCCAGTTGAAAAGAAGAGTTGGAAACTGCATCATTTATTTGAAATAAGTCATGTTAAGAAAACAGAGCACACTGACTGTTGCTCATTACTGCACTTGTTTGAGATGATGCTCTTTGTATCAGCTGCTGCTTTATGAGCCTCAATATTTCTCTTTATCTTCCCTGGATTAAACTTGGAATGCTGCTTGGCATCTGAATTATTTTTCAAAGCTAAATAAAAGGAAATAAAAAAACAAGTCCTTCAAACTGAAGCTTTTAATTTAATTAGTTTTAACCTTTTTTGGTCAAAAAGCTGCTCTTTTTTTACAAGGATGAAGGCTTAGGCTTTGTAAAGCTGAAAATACTTTTTGTTTTTTGAGCTCCTTTGTTGTTTACAACACTTCATCATTGCAGAGTTTCCCAGAAAACAGCAGTGCTGATGTGTGGAGATTATGACCCAGCCCTCTTGTATGAGATATTTGGTAGCTTTTAAAGACCTGGATATTCCCCAAGATGCCATTCTTTTTCTTCTTTCCTTTCTTTCTCACGTAGCCCAGCATTCCAAATCCTCCTCTAAGAATCCCCCTGTCTGTGCTGCAGTGCAGCAGTGCCAGGAGATCCCTGGGACTGTGCACATCTTCCCCCTTCCAACAGCTTCTCTTGGCTTTGGGAACTGCTGGAAATTCCTCTTTGTTGCTTACCTGTTATTTCTGGTATGGCTCATGCATGGTGTGTATGCAGGCAGGCATGGACATGCATGTGATTTGTATTTCTGCAAGTCTAGGGATAGAAAAACCTCACATGTAAATCAGAAAATACTGATTTCCAAACTACTTTTCTTTTTTACATACCTGCCAAATTCTGTTAGGTGACTGTAGTTGCTCCACTAGGAATTATTTGAACATGAAATATATTCTGGCTGTGCTCTGACCTGGAATAAAAACCTTTCCCAAGAGTGACTGTAGGTACTAACAGAATAAGAATTGAAACAGAACAAAATTTTGGAAGGAAAATGAGTAGAGCTTTGACAGGTACAGAAATTAAATCAGATGCTTTGTTAGAACACTGCCTTTGCAATGTTAAAGCAGTGCTCTGTTAGATTTGGACACTGGTAGGAAAATGAATGATTCAGGAAGGGATATCTTTTTTTTTTCCCCTCCTTTGTTTTGGGTTTGTTTTTTTTTTCACTTAAGCTCAGCTGTAATTTTACAGACACATTCCCAGCACTAACAAGGCAGTAAAATTAACTTATCCCTGCAGTCATGATGTGGAGTTCTGAGCAAGCAGGTGACTTTAAACACTCCTTCCCCTTCTCCAGTGCCATCTGATGCTTCTTCTTGCAGCAGGACACGGCAGTGTTGTCAGGCAACCCTGGCCCTTGGGCACTGGTGTGACATTTACTGCAGTATCAAAGTGCTCCTGGCTCTCAGGAGCCAGCCAGCAGCACTCTGTCATCATCTAAATAAAGGCACAAGGGAGCTGCACGTGTGCTAGGAAGGGAAATGCAGGGTTGTTTTGGGAAAAACACCTAAAATTGAAGTGTTGCTCTGCTGGTCTCAGGAGGGGTGTTGGTCCAAGACAGCTCTAATTTGGTGTTTGAGATCCATTAAGGCAGAAATTCTTGATTCTCTGCTACCTAGGGATGAGAACTGGGGCTGTGGGAACTGCAGTGTCGTGTACAAACCAGGAGGGAGATCTGAACAGACACAGAGCTTGGTCACAATTCAGTGGACATTCACTTTTTGCAGGGCTGGTTGCAAATGTCATCAGTTCAAGTGTTCACAGATTTCCTGAGAGCTGTAAAAAGAGCTCTGCCCACTCCCCACTTTCAAATTGAAGCCTCCAGTCAAAATATGAGGATTTCTGGAGCTTTGTTGTGCTTTTTATCGTGTATTAAACCTGGCAGTGTGCTGAGGTCACCTGTTTGAAAGCTTCCATTGCTTTATGTGCGTTTTGCATTGCTTTTATTTGCATTTATGTGTGCAGTTCAGTGACATGGATCTTCTGCTCAATCAGATTTGTCCTGTATTAATTGCACTGAGTTGAAAAGTTTGACTCAATATGGATTTTCACTTGGTTATTGATGAAGATGACTGCTAAACAAGAAATATTCCAGCTTCAAGTTAGGCACTTCAGAAAATAGAAGCAGCATTACTTTGGAGTTTTTTTAAATATGAAATTTTCTGTGTTTGTAACTCATATTTTGAAAATGTTTCCAGATAAGGCATAGGTTAAATAGCAGCATAATTGATTATTTTCCTTATACTGCAAAATTAATTATTTTTATGGCTGAAATAAACACAGAATTTTTTAGAAGGCAAACCCAAAACATCCCCAGTTGACAAATTTTGATGGACCTGATGAAATATGTAAGTGTAGCTCAGGATGCCTGTGTTTTCATGGATTTTATTCAGCTTTGTTTTGAAAGGATATGGTAGAGAAAACATAAAATCATACAATGGTTTGGGTTGGAAGGAACTTTAAAATATTATCTCCTTCCAACCCCCAAATCAAAGCAGACCCATAGCAGCCTCGCTATTTTATATTCTTTTGAATGAAGATGAAATTCTTTTGAATGTAGATGGAAACACAAAGCCATGATTATGCAACATCTTAAATGAGATGTTGTCAAACTTCAGCTCTTAAATGAGTTGGAGTGTCCACTTTTGTTCAGCTTAAAATTCCATTGTTAATGAGTGGTATCAGAATTATCCCTCAGAATCCCTGCAGAAGTTAAATCTTAGCACAGGGATATTGGGGTTTTTTTTCACTTGTTCTCACCTACATTAGCTAAATCCTTATTATAAATTTTTTCTAGCAGAAATTTTGGGATCTGCCTGCTCCACAAGAGGAGCTGGCATCTTCTGGCAGCTGTGTTTTAAGTGGGAATAATTTATCTTCTGTGAGAGTATTTCTGCACATAGCTGCTGGAAGAAGCTGTTAGCCCTGCAAGTGCTGCCCAAAGTGTGAGCAGAGGAGGACACAAAAAGTAAATTAATGTGCTGCACTTGGGCTTGACAGCACTGCCAGGACAGACAGAGGAAAAACAAAAAGGCTTATTAATTCTGATACCTGTGGGAAATACAGGCCTGCAGGGAGGAAAGCTGATGGTTGTTCTGTACAGTGAATTTCTGCAAGATTTGTGTTGACCAGCTGTTTGTGCTTCAACCAAAAGTCCTGTTCTCTTGCCGCCACCATCCCCTTTTTTTTTGTTTTTTCTTAGGGAATTTACTATTTCCACGGGACTGAAGCAGTGCAGCAGTCGTTTCACTACAAGGTCTGTTGAGCTGATCAGCCACGAGACCTGGCTGGAATGCATAAATCCCAAAGAGTGACTAGTTTAACTTGTGTGCAGTTTGTGTCTTGTTGGAATGGAAGAGCAAACCAGTGAGAGATACCACGTGTCATTTTTCTGCTGAGTGCTGTGGAAGGCTGCAGCCTTTGGGGGAGTGTTGCATAGTAAATATGAGTTGCTGTTAGCCACAATTAAATATTCTTAATCATCTCAGATGTCTTTAAGTGATGCGTGTAAAAAAAATCTAAAAAAAGAGACATTGTCAAACTTCCATAACTACTCAGTGTTAACTGTGATGGAAATCTGGTATTTAGAGCTCTTCTTGGGTATGTCTCCATTAGTGAGAAAATTAAAACTCTGTGTTGAGTAATGCTTGTTTCTGACTAAAAGCTTTGCTGCCCTTGACAGGTGGAAATTGCTTTAGATCAGAAAGCTTGAACAGCAAAACAAATGGGCTGATACTTTGCATACAAATCCTTTCAAGTTCCTAAAAGCCTCAAAAATGCCACCCTTGCTCCCAGGTCCTTCACCAGCTATTTAGCAGCCTCACAACTTGTAGTGGCTTCAGCTGCAGAATAATTTCCTTCTCCCTATTATCAAAAGGTGAATGTTTTCACAGTTGAGGGCAACAGAATTGCAGTTTGTGAAATGGAAAATTCATTTATTCTGATCTTCAAAGGTGTGAATTTAAGGAAACAAGATCAGATTGAACTCAAGATGCCAAAGCTTGTGGGAGAGTTGGTTGTGCCCTTGTTTTAGATCGAGTTAGGTCAGTAACTGCACATGATCCCTGAAGCAGTGCTGAAGAGGGAGATGAGCTCCAGCAGTAACCAGAATCTCTGTGTGGGTACCACAGGTGACTTGTGCCTCTCCCAGCCACTGCTTTTGAGAAAGCAGAGGTGCAGGTGGGTGAAAAAAACCAGGTACAGGTCACCTCACTGTGCATTCAGGGAATTTGGGCTCTCAGAGATGAAAGTTCTTGCATTTTGTAGTCTTTGGTGTGTGTCCATCCTTTTCTTGATGACAAATGCAACAGTTTGCAGCTAAAAAGATAAAGATACAGTGCTCATATTTTTATATATGCATTTTGATGTGGAAGAATATATGGTTCCATATGTTTTCCATAGGTACAGATATTTTCAGTTTGATGAGGAATTTACATAGCAGAAGGAATATTTGGCTTTGAACTGCTTGTGCAGATTAATGTAGTAAAAAACTCAAAGGAGATAAGAGTTTTGAGTACAACAATAAACTGAACAATTTTAATTTATTTTAAAAGTATGTTTAAGGTTTCTTGGGATGTTCCTGCCTTTTTTTCATCTTCAAAGACAGGAAGTATTGAAACGTGTTCTGAAGATTACTGTTTTTAAATGGGTTGGATTTTTCTTTCAATAAGCTTTAACTTTATTTAGGTTGCAAGTTTGGATCCTTCTTAATATGACAAACTGAGGTGGAGTGCTAAATACCTTTTAGGCTTTGAATAGGAGAGAAAAACCAAAATTCTTTAGGTCTGGTGCTAGCTGCCAACAAACAGAGGTGGAACTGAAGCTTCTGTGGGGCTGTCCATAACCTAGCCAGGTGTTGTATAAATTCCAGCCTGGCTGCGTGGCTGTGGAGCCTTTGCAGGCATTGGGCAGAAGCTGTTTGAATTGGAAAGTCCTTGTCAGGTGTGTGCTGAGGGGAAATGCACTGAGAGAAGTGGTTTGTAGGCAGGGCAGCTTCCAGTTTGGTAGCTGAGGGGACTGTTGTTGATGTTAATTGTGAGGAATTTAATCAATTTCAGTGAATGCTCTTAAAAATCCCCCAAGAACTCCTGCTTTAGCTAAAAACACTTAATTTAAGTCCAGAATCTCATTTGTTAGGTGCTTCATTTAAGAGTTTATTAGGCATCATTGGCCAGTATCTATCAAGGTGACACTTGAATTCAGGCAGTGGTTGATGATCTGTCCTGGCTGCTGGAGGGTGTCCCTGCCTCACCTGTGACACCCCTCCCTGCACAGGGGTGGCCTCAGATTTCTGCCAGAACCTCTGCAAAGGGCCACTGAAAAGAACAAACCCATAAATAAATATAAATGATGAATCCTTACCAGAGCCAACAGTGAACGGATAAAAAAATAGGAAAAGAATGGAGTTAGAGTTGTGTATCCAAGTCTAAATTAATTTAATTTCCTCTCTGTCTTAAGCTTCTCCCTACTGATGCTTTTCTATTGAGCTAATCCTTTTCTTTCATCAAAAAACCCCAAGTGGCAGCAGTGTTTCAGCTCCAAATGGAAGCATTTTCTCTCATTTCTGTGATTTCAGAAAGTACCAAAATCTACATATTTCTATTGCAAACTGGGGTGTTGAAGTGGAAAATGATCCAAAGAATATGAGAGTATCTGCATTGCTTTCAGAAAAATTGTCAATTCATAGGATTGGTGCCATTTTTAGTAAGGGCAGTGTGCTGTAGAAGAGCCCAGTTCAGGTTCTTCACTGCAGTTTTAACACCTTGACTGGGAGCATAATTCACATGGAAGTTGATCACCACCCTCCTAAGTGGTAAAAACAAGAGTGAAGACATGTCCTGGAAGATAAAATTAGTAATGCTGTCTTCCATCAGGGTGGATTCCTCAGTTTCAGCATTTTTCATGGCAAACAGAAATAATGATTTGTGTAAATGTCCATCAGCCTGATATGGCTCCAAATGGCATTGACTGGAAATAGGATAACAACAGCAACCAAACCAGGCATTGGGAAAAGAGCCACTGGAAAAAGATGTTATATCAAATATCCTGGTTTTATGATTTTTTTTTTTGTTTAGACAGTGGTGGTGTTTTGCCATTTTCTTTTCCAGTGCTTTGGAAGTCATTCTAAACAAGTCTCTAATTTAAAAAAGAAAAGTCTGTATGGGTATTGCAATTGCATGAGCCATTAATATCCATACATAAACTTGGGATGAGCCCAGAAAATAATTTGATTTCAAGTCATGTATTCCAGCTCCCAGTAATTACTAGAATAGTAATGTTGACAGAAGGGTGCCCCTTCCATAGAGGTTTTACTTTTTTTTGTTGTCTTCCTCTTTTCTTTTTATTTATAGCCACCAGCTAAATACCTCCTGCCAGAACTGACAGCATCAGACTATGGGAAGAAGTGTGTGGTCATTGATTTAGATGAAACTTTAGTGCACAGTTCATTTAAGGTAAGTAAATTCAAAAGGGATCTCTTGCAGCTTCAATCTGTCAGTGAATGCTGCAGGAACTGTTAAGCCTCTTAACACTTGAACTCCTCTTCCATCCTCTGCCTGGGAGTGCTCATTGCCTCTCCTGTGATTATTCATCCTAATTTAGCTCTCAGGGGAGTGACAACAGAGATTGCTTTTTAAATTTTATTTTATTTTTTGAGAAAATCACGCTGACTCCAGCAATGCCTGGAATAGTATTGACTTTGTGGCTTTAAGTATTCCACCAAAGACCTGTGTTTTGGACAGGTCCAGAGTTTGTTGCTTTGAAAACAGGGGTTTGTTTTTGCAGTTTCAATGATGCCATAGGTAGTGTAGGAGAATGGAGAATCAGCACAGCTTTGTGCTGGGTTAGATGTACCTTAAACCTGGAGATTTTGGGCACAAGTTGTGGCTCCTCTCTGGCTGGAGGATGTTGTTTTCCAGGTCAGGCTTCTGTCCTGATCACAGCAATTGTTTTGAGGTATTTAGTTTTCAGAGCAGAGAGCAAATACCATTTAGTTGGTGGTGGTGAGTCAGTCATGTTCAGGAAGCAGCTTCTGTAACCCTTCAGAGCTCAGCATGTGCTGAAGGTACTGCTGTTTTTTCTGTTGTTTAAGTAGGGCTGAAATTAGGAGACTTCAGAAACACAAAGAGTCTAAATTGGCTCAGGGTACTGATAGCATTTCTGATTAGTACAGCTAATAATGACAAAGCATCGGCTGGTTTTATACATTGATTGGAGAATTTATAAGAATTAATAATGGTACCTTACTACTCCCAAACCAGATTAACCACCTTTCCAGTCTTCTAGGTGCTTGCACTCCATTTTTCACTGGAAGCACCAGCTCCACTCTTTAATTCTTCACTTGTTCATTGCCAGTATTTGAAATGCAAACTTGTAATTCATGTTGTGGTTAGAATTTGGCAGCAGCCTCTCTTTATTGACTTAAAGAAAACCTTATATGGAAATATTGGAACAAATATTCCTGTGCCTCAGACTGAAATGAAGAATTTCTTTCTCTGTCTTTTTTGTGCCTAATAATAATTACAGAATCCTGTACACAGAATAATTTCTGGTGTACAGGAACCTCCAAGCCTCAGTACCATATTTGTCTTCTGTAGCCAGACTGAGCTTGCTCTAGAGAACTTTTCAGGGAGAGAAAAACCACAGCTGGATTGGGAAGGGAGGAGCCATGCCTTCCTATTTAAACAAGAGTCAAAAAGAAGGGAAAGCTGAATTTAAAAGTCTATAATTGTGTATAATAAAATTGAAGTGTTAGGCTTATTGTTTCCTGAAAGGTAAAAATATAATTTTGCTTTCTGAGTGCTGTGGGTAATTTTGTACTGTGATTTTTTTTTCTGGTTTTGAAACAAAATGAGATTCAGTTTAGGTGGTTATCATTTTTTACACCATTTTAAAGAAATGCATGTTTAATGGTTAACACAGTTGCAAATCTCTCTTGTAGGACTGAGATTTGCAGAGTGTTTCTTAGAGGGCTCCTTTTAATCCTCCCACATTCAAATGATATTTAATGGGTATTTAAATGATGTTGAGTAGATATTTAAGAAGAACCAAAAGATTTTTCTGCTTGATGATGAGCACTGAATGATGTTGTGTGTGAGAGAAAGAAAACTGGTCCTTTTTTGTGTGAGGTCAGTAGAGTTGGGCAGATGTTGGAGTTTCTGCAGAATTGGAGTTTTAGGGTGACAATGGTGTTATTTCAATATAAACCCTGTGATTGGGGGTCTGTAAGAGAAAACCAAGGGCTGGAGGAAATGAATTTAGTTGTTCAGTGGCTGGCACTGTCCAGTGGTGCTGTCAGGGTTTTGTTTCATGAAGAGAAATTCTTCAGCTGAATAAAGACCATTAATTGTCATCAAAAATGATGATACATTCCAGCAGAGCAGGGGTTTGAACACCTGGGTCCACCCTGCTCTGCCTGGATAGTCAAGTTACTTTTGTAGTTTTTTATTTTGTAGGGGTTTGGGGATATTTTGAGGGTTTTTCTTCCATTAAAACATGTGTGCTCTAACCAAGTAGGTCCCTACTTAAAAGCTAGAAAAGCATACATAAATTTGAGAGTTTTAGTACAAAAGGCTTTATTTAAAACACCTGATGCTTTAGAATTTGTAATTCTGTTATGAAATAGGCTTCATATTTCAAATGCAGATTACATGTTTTTTTGACACAACCAGAGAGGCAGAATATTTAAAGTGCTCTTTATGAAAGTAGCAACATCTGAGGGAGGGTAATTCTCATCTTTTTATGCCCCTGCATATTTGTGAAGCTTTTAAGGAGGTACTGGTCTTTCATGTTAGGTGCATATTAAAGGAGTAAAGTTTGGGGTTCTTTGGCAAGAGTAAAAAAGGAATAGATAGACAGGGTAGTTATCATTCCCATCATAAAACAATAATAGAAGCAAAAAAATAATAAATTATTCAATCAAGGAGATGTAAACACAGTTTTGTATAAAATGTATTAAACCACATGCAAGCCTGGAATGTGGTCCTATTCAAAACTGGCGGTGAAACACCCTTAGAACATTTAAAATGCTAAAAGTTTGGGGATTTTTTTAATACAAAAGTTCCAACTGAGCTGAAGATTTTCAGTGGAAGTGCATTCCTTCTTCCAGGCTCTGTCTCTGTGCTTCCCACTGGAGGCACGGACGTGCTTCATGTGCCCACAAACCTTTACCCAGCAAACTGCTGCAGACTTTTCTCCTCTTTTCCCTCCCTGAGGAGCACAGAGCTCCAGTCTGTGCTCCTTTCCTTATCACCAGTGCCAACAAGAAAGCAACATAACACCTCAAGTGGAAGTGGGGGAAGCAAATTGGGAGTAGCTTGTGACAAAGTCTGAGGCTGAGTTTTATTTGTTAGAAAAAACCAAAGTTGCTCACACTGAATGTGCTTTTCTCTGGCATCTGGTTGATGTTGCTCCTGTTAGGATTAAATTCTGTACAAGCTGCAGTTTTATCAGTGGATTTCAAAACCTCTGCAGCTTGCAGTGACCTACTCCTTTCCTGCTGCTGCTGCAGAGTGTTTCTCTTGCTGAAGGGAATCATGCATATATAAATCCTTCAAGTGTGTGCAAGCCTCTTCAAAGTCTGCAGGAGCTGGCACCCACTGGAAAACTGGTGGCTGAGGCTTCTTGACAATTCATTTGGGTTTTTTTTTTTTTTAAGGTGAAGCATCAGAACTTTTGTGTAGCTGTTCTGTGGCTTTTAGAGCTGCACAGTATCTTCTTTATCCGAGGGGCTTCATGCAGGGAGCAGATGGGAACCTCCCTCTGTCTTTTTCCACAGCAGAAAGGGGAAATTGCTCAGTGTTAGATAAGAAAAATATATGGAGGAATTGAGGAATTATTCAGATCACATCAGCACAGGGGTCAGCAAGAGGTCTGTTGCTGGTCAGGATGAGAGGATTCCATGTAGTCTCTCCTGTGCCCTCAGACCCAGCACTTGCAGGTGTCAGATCAAACCATCTTTATTTCTTTTCTCCTGAGAAAGGGTGTTTCCCTCCACAGAAATTCTTGTGGTCATTTTGCTCTCCTGGCAGGGAGGTTGTCTGGCAGGGGAATTAGAATCTGGTTTACCCAGGGAGTGGGATCAAAGTGCTGCTGGCAGGTTAATACTGCAGGATCCTCTTTTCCCACCATTTTTTCACAGAGCACCTGTTTAGACTCCCCAGTTTGTGATCTGCTTCTAAAGTCACTTTCCCTCAGCTACTTCTCTGCTTTCTTGGCACAACTTTGCCCCCCTGAATGAGTCTAAAGTCTGTTTCCAGTGCCACAGATACTCCAGGGACATTTTGGTGGTGGTTCCTGAGATCAGCCTGTGGTGGGAGCAGGTGGAACCATCTGTACAGATCTCACAGAGCTGAGTGAAGATGTTCTCCAGCCTTAGCTTGCTGATACCAGTTCCAGCCTGGCCAGTATCCATGCAAGATCCTGGCTGTTAATCAGTCATGCTAAAACTGTCTTTGGCAGCTCTGTCTCAGCCATTTCCAGGCTGCAGGTGATGGAATGAGCTCCAGGCATGTTTACATGACTTTTTTAGAATGGACACAGTGTATGAGCTGTACCTAAGTGTGGTGTCCACTTGAACCAGTAAGCATTGGCAGCAGCCTGTTCTCAGCTACCCCTGCTGTCTAGCCAAGATTAGCTTATGAACTCCTGAACTGTCTTACAAGGCCACTTTGCTGTTTTCCAAGGCAATTTTACTTGACCAGCAGTTTTTCACAGTAAGTCTTGAGAATTAAGTTGTGTTCGACAGGCTGGAAAAACGGATTCAGGGACTTGGGCAGAGTGTGCCTGCTCTTCCTTTTGGAATTAAAATGCAATTTTACATGATTAGGTTGATTGAATTGGCATATTTAGAATCCTTTAGCTGTACAACTTCAGTCTTGCTGCAGCTGCTGATTCAAATATGACCACTAGGTATTACTTTTACCACTGTCTTTATTTTTAATTTAGTCACCAGTTGCTACCCTCGAGTAGAATGTGTGCAGTACACAGCTGATTTTCTTGATGGTCATTTATCCACAAAGACTGGATGGAAGAGTTTATCCAAAGAGATTGTTTTCCTGATCAGCACACTCAGTGGTAGTGGGGGTTATTCAAGCAGTGAAGCATGCTAGATTTTATGAAGCTTAAAAATGGGAGAGAAAAGGGAAGTGCAGCATCTGAAATTACAACTGTGAGCTTCTGACTCGTGTAAGAGCACACACAGAGTGGATATGTGTAGTCAGTAATGATTATTAACTTTTCTCTCAGAAATTGGTACTCTTCCCTTTTATGCCCCTGAAATTTTCCCTCTAACCATTTTATTTTTAATGCTGATTATTCCCTTGTCATTCTTTCTAGCCAATTAGCAACGCTGATTTCATCGTTCCTGTTGAAATTGATGGAACCATACATCAGGTAAGGGCTGTTTTTTCCTTCAGCATTGTGTCCTGAGTCCCAGAATGTTCTCTTCTTCCATTTGCTGCTTTATATCCAGTAATTTCTCTTGCAAAGCATGGAAGCTGTGTATTCTGGAATGCACACAGGCATCCCTGTGTGCTCAGGTGGAGTCTCTCTCTCAGGACTTATACTCAACTCTGTCAATTTTAAACCATTTTCAAACAGGAAATTATGTAAGGATGGGGTTCTAAACATTGCTGGGCCCACAAAAAGCTGCTTGAACACTGCATTTTTCATTCCCTCCAACACAAATAGAACATAGGTTGGCTTTAATATATGTTGGTAGCTCATATGCTAAAGGTCATTTATATTTTATAAAAGTATAAAGGAAGAATAGACATTTATTCTGTTTTTGTGGAAATCTGTGTTCAATTTCTGTCCCCTTTTATTCCTGTAAGTAATTCAAGTTCCTCTGATAAGAGTTATTATATACTTCAGCATATTTGAAAGGTCTGGACAAAATCATGAGGAGACTGATTTCTGTGTCTTGTTCTTGAAGAACTTCACTTAAGGCTCTAAGAAATGGTTTTGAGTAAATGCAAAATGCCTATAATTTGAAAATCAGTCCCCTCCATGTATCTTGGATTGGTGTCTTTAATCAGTGATCATTTCTGAAGGGTTGAATAAAATAAATTACAGTGCTGTTACTTTCCCTCTTCAGGCAGACATTGAAGTTCTTGCTGGAGATGAATTAAACAGGTTAATGTGAAGCTGAGCCTTTCTAATACATGAACTCTGTAAATTGTTTGAAACATATTCTGTTGGGTGTTACAGTTAGCAAACCTTCCCTCCGTGTGATTGAACAGAAATTTAAAGTACTTTAAATTCTGAAATGTTGTTTATATATTTTCTTTATGGATTATTTCTACTTGGACAAAGAAGTTTGTATATTTTAAGAGGTTTTATATTTTATTTGTATATTATATCTTGTGCTAATTTGTGGATCATAAAGATAGTTCATAATTTTGTCTGATTTCTGTGATGGAAGCTCTCCATGTATTTGTCACTCTTAAAATGATTACTGAATATCAGTCAGTGGACTGAAACGTGCTTTAAAGTAATACTTGTTTTGACAGTTCTTACACTGTGCCTGTTTTATGTAGAAAAAAACAATATCTGTGGTACTTCCACCTGTAATGTTCACCAGAGCTGATGCTTACAACATTTAAGTGATGTTTTGGAGATCTGTGATTTTTAATCCTGATTTGATGTGGGCTTGAGCTGTGTTTGGTACTGTGGAACAGACAAATTCTCTCTCCTAAAACTTTACAGAATGCTTTTGAAAGTGAATTTTTGAGTGGCTTAGAGTTGTGATCACTTCACTTGTCAGGCTGACATATTTACATTTGAAAACAAATTCCAATAAAAGGCTTGGGCTTTATAGTCAGACATTTCTAAAGCCTGTTGCTTTTCCATTCCCTGCTGCAAACTCTTGAGATGCTTCACCAAAAATGATGCAGTTTGGCACTTGGAGATGACTCCATGTGGAGAAAAGAGAAAATAGCAACAAAAAAGCCCTGAGAACAAAAAAAAAACCCCACAGCTGAGTCCAAAGGGAGTGGATTTGTGCATCTCCTTCCCCTCTGACAGAGGTGGTCAGGTGAATTTGGTCTCAGTGCTTTGCTGGAAAGTCCCTGCATGGTTTTCAAGGAAATTGCTTCACTCTTTGAATTTCAAGTTCTTAACCTCTAAAATAAGTAAATACCTCAAGCATATTGGGATGGTAAAAATGAAGGTAATGGTAAGGAATTTGTGATTCTTGAAATAAAGGTTATTTGTGTGGCACACAGGATAGGCAAAGCCTCTTGTGATATTGCTGACATTCAGGAATCTTTTCTTTTTTGTTTTGCACTGTGATAAAGGGCAAAAATGGGTATTCTGGCTGAGTGTGATGTGCATTAACACAGCCTGTAGAGCTCTGACAACCTGTTCCCACTTCAAACCTGTAATTCTGTAGTCACTTAAAGCATAAATGAACTGATCTGAGCAATTTCTGTCATTTAGCAGGGTTTGTCATCTGTGTAATGCGTGTCCATTTTCTTGAGCAGTTTATAAACTCCAACATTAATCACTGACATTGAGAAATATTTCCACCTGTGCAAAATATCCCAGGAGATGGAAAATATTGTGGAACCACCTTGTCCATAGTGCATATCCCTGTTTTACCAGTGAGCCTGGTACCTTATCGGGCAGGAGGTTGACAGATTTTTATTGTCCTTGACCTCTGCCTTAGGCAGAACCCCAGTGGAAAGGAAGTTTCCTTGTGAGAAACACCATTTCAGAGGTGCCCGTTTGTACTGAAACTTGGAATTGTATGAGATTGTTCAGATCTCATATACCAAAAAATACAAGTTGTGGGAAATGGAATTGCTGTACTCCTCAAAGAGTTTTGAGATTGACTTATCTACCAAGTTTTTTCATTGTAAATGCTGGTTGGGTTGCTTTTTGGTTTGTTTTTGGTTTTTTTTGCAGCTCAGCAGAGGTCTTAAAAATAATGTCTTTAGTTTAGGGAATTTGCTTTCCCTTATATAATTTATTATCCAAAGGTCAGAAACACTCTTGGGGTTTTTTTATAGGGAGGACAATTCATCATCTTAAAGGGTTCTTGGGTAAACGAGCTTCCCTAGATTAAAAACCAGCTTTTCTTAACATCCCTTCTCCCTTTCCCATCTTTCTTTCTCCAGCCTAAATTACCTCATCTTTTGAAAGGATTTGTCATTTTATTTTAAGAAGGAAATAAATCAAGTGTGAAGGAACCTCCCTTTCTCCCTGCTGTGGGTCTCTGGATTCCTGCAGAGCTGCCATCCTGGGCAGCTGAAGTTCCAGGGGAGAATCCCACATTTTCACAGAATGACCAGGTTGGAAGAGACCTTCAAGACCATTGAGTCCAACCCAGCCCCAACAGCTCAACTCAACCCTGGCACCCAGTGCCACATCCAGGCTTTGTTAAACACACCCAGGGATGGGGACTGCACCACCTCCCCAGGCAGCCATTCCAGAACTTTATCACTCTTGCTGTGAAAAACTTTTTCCTGATATCCAGCCTGTATTTCCCTGGGTGCAGCTGGAGGCTGTGTGCTCTGGTTGTGTCAGTGCTGCTGCAGACAGAGCCCAGCCCCAGCTGAGCACAGGCCCCTTTCAGGAGCTGTGCAGAGTGATGAGGGCAGCCCTGAGTCTCCTTTTCTCCAGGCTGAGCACCCCCAGCTCCCTCAGGGGTTCCTCTCAGGGTTTGTGTTCCCAGCCCCTCTCCAGCCTCGCTGTCCCCTCTGGATGTGCTCAGTGTCCCAAGGTCCTTCCCAAGCTGAGGGGCCAGAGCTGGGCACAGCACTGGAGGTGTGACCCCAGCAGAGCTGAGCACAGGGGCAGAGTGACCTCCCTGCTCCTGCTGCCACACCATTCCTGCCCCAGGAGCCATTGGCCTCCTTGGCCACCAGGGCACTCTGCTGTGTGGTGGGAGTGATGGCCCAGGTACAGAAGGGGGTTCTGGTACAAGCTGACCCTTGTGGCCACTCCTGTCCTTCCACTCTGCTTCTCTGGGTGAAAGGAGCTCAGAGCTGGTCCTGCCCTCCCAAATGACAAGTGGGAAATCCAGTGGAATGTGTAGGAGCTGTGAGGAGGCTCGCTGGGGGTGGAAGTGGTGGCTGGAGGAAGATGTTCCACCTGTTGGGTACCTTGATTTAACTCTGCAGGAGCAGATCCTCTCCTTTGGACCCACTGACCAAGAGCAGAGTGACCACAGCCCCCAGACCAGAAACTGCATCAAATACAGCTTTAATCCCCAAAGGATGAATGTTTTTAGGGAATGCTTGTGCTTCATCTTTCATCCAAATTGAATTCCAGTGGCTTCGTGCCTTTCTTTTGGTGTTCAAGGGTAAAGAGTTTGATTTGGCATTACTTTGAATTTTATTTTTAAATACAATTTGTTTATTGAGTAAAGCTAATTTTTAAGTCTTTGTTTGGGGTGAGGGGGGAGTTAACTCAATTAATTGCTTATTTTTAATTGTTGAAAGCTGAAGGAACATTTGGCATGTATATTTTGAATATAATACACAAAATTTTTTTCTTTCTATGTTGATGGGGGGAAAGGCTGTTTGAATAATAAATTTCCTTCCTGTAAAGCACAGAATTCATGGAGTTTCTTGCAGAAGGCTGTGGCCTGGTTCAAGTAATCCAGGATAGGCTGTATCCATTCTAACTGGCCTATTCTTGGTTACTTGCACTGGGACACAGCCACAGCTGTGTGACCCAGGACCACGAGGGACACGTGGGATTTTCTGCTCACTGCTCAGAAGAGACATGAAACAGGAGATTACAGGAGTTGGAGTTGTCATGGGCAGACTTTTTGGTCATTACTTGCAGATTTCCTCATTGTAAGGCTGCTTTTGAAAGGCAATTCTCTGTGTCCTGTTAAATTGGTTGAAAATGAGCTGGGTTTGTCTTTGGGTTTCACAAACACTGAGTCTCAGTAGGCTGAAGCTGCTTTGAGGTATAGAAAATTGATGTGGAAGTATGAAATGCTTGAAAACAATTAAAGATAATTGCTTGTGTTCTGCCATTAGCAGCTGTAAGAATCCTGTGGAAACATGCCTACTGCTTGATTTGTACTTAAAATGTTGAGTAGGGTTCATTTTAAATAATTTATAAAATACTATATTCTTCTAAATTCTTGCTGTGATAAGGAAAAAAGTAGTGAACATACAAAGAAAGGATTTTTTTTTAATGCCCTGAAGACAGTATATAAATTTCTGAAAAATGCCAGGAGCCAGTTAGTCTAGAGATTTCAACTGAAGACATCAGGCAGTGGAGGAAAAAGCCAAGCCACAAATAACCATGCAGCATTGAGATTCAAGTCCAGCCACTAACAAAGTAAAGGGGGAAAAAATTCCAAATGAGAAGGAAGAGGAGAAAAGAGCTGCACTGTCAGCTGAAGAAAGCTTTCTATGTGGAGTAAACCAAAGAGATTTTGTAGCCCAGGATACCAGTACGTTTTGGAGTTGCTTCCAGGCTCTAAGTAGGACTTCTCAAAGAAAACTTCAACTCTGGAGAATAACTATCCAGAGTATTAAAATATGTTGTTCTGCCAAAAAAAAAAAAATAAAAAAAAGAGTAAAGGAATTTGGGCTTTTTACAGAGGGAAATAATTAAGGGAAAAATTTGGTGAGACTTCATCTTAAGAGTTGACATTTATTATTAATTAGCCATTTAACATGAGAAGCAAATCTGTTGGCCAGATCCCAGCAGGGAAAGATTTAAGGCAAAGCAGCAGGAGAAACTCAAGTAGAGGAGGCTGTGAGTGCTGTGTGGTGGATCAGGAGCCCTGAACTGCAGAAGGGAGACCATCCAGCTAAAATTGCTGTGTATTCACAGCTAATCCTGAATTAGGGGCAGAATTAGGAGCTCTGAAAACAGCCAGAGGAGTGTTTACTGCCAAGGCTGGCCAGTGCAGCCCAGGCTGTGGCTCAGGGCTTGATTTACTGAGTGCTCCTGATGGAGGAGGTGGCTTGTGTTGCAAGCAGCAAAGTTCAGATCCTTGGCAGGGAGTTTGTAATTACATTCCAAGTGGAAATACTTCACTGACAGGGGCAGAGACAGGGATGAAGAGCAAAGAGGAGACTTCTTCTGCTGAGGCTGGAAGCACTGGGCTTTAAAAGGGAAATTAATATTAAATTCCAGCACTAACTCTCCAAGAATGATGTTAAGACTCTGGGGTGCCCCTTTTGTGCCCTCAGAAATAAATGTAGGAATAAAATTAAGGCTAAAGAATCAAGAACTGAATAATTAACTTGGATCCTGATGTCTTTCCTCTCACATCTGGGAAGTTGGAAGCTCTCAGGAAACTCTCAGAGGGACTGCAGCTGTCTTTCTGTCTTTTAAAAAAATTAAAAGGTAGAATCTGGAGAGGAAATACTACAGCACTACTTTGTGTAGAAAGAATTAAATGAAAAATTAATTGTGTTGTTATAGGAGAGGAAATTACTTGGTTTATGCCTGGTGAAATACAGGAAACATTGCTGTAATTATCTGGGAAGAGAGTGGTGGTGAAGTACATCTGTTAGCTGTCTTTAATCCATAAAATGTCACCATTATTTGATGTGTTAGGTGCTGCTGTGGTTGTTTAAAAGAAAATCTGGGTTATAAATTGTTGTCTGTATCAAAGTTTGAATGTAATGTTTATGGGGTCAGAAATAGTTTAGATAAATTTCATAGAAATAACTTAAAAGAGATAAAGACTTCATGGTATGATCCGTATGCTGCATAAAAGGGAAAATTAACATTTCTGCTTTAGTCATTAAGGTACAGCTCCAACAAATGTGTTTTTAAAAAAGCTTTACTTTCAAATTTAGGTCTTCAATTTCAATTACACAGTTTCTTTTTTTTCTTCTTTTGCTGAAGGCTTTAATTGTTACACTTGAGTTCAAGCTGCTGTTTCCATATTTTTCTCCTTCAGGCTTTTTCTCTGAGTACCTTGATTTTTTTTTTTTTTACCTCTTATTAATAGGAATCTAGTAAAATACATTCAATTAATCTACTTTTACATATCAAAGAATGAAATTCCTGAAATAGCATCAGTCTTGCAATTCTTCCTGAACTCAGCTCTATGCCAGACTTCTCCACTTGAAATTTCCAGTATTAGGGATTATTTGCCAAACAAAAGAAGATAAAATGCAGCCAATATTTTCTCTCAAACTTTTAATCTAACTGCAAACAAGACAGATAAATATTTTTCAAGCAGACTCCCCTCTTCAGCTTCCCAGTATATTGTGAGCCGTTTCCAAGCTTTCTGAGCAGCACTTCCCTTGTTTTGGTATTTTCTGTGAGCACAAAATCATCTTGTGTGCTCTGCAAGGAGAAGCAGGGAGGTTTTAATAATCTGCTAATCAGGTTGTTGACAGCAGGCAGCCAAGGCAGTGCTAAAAGGCAGCAGAGCACTGCTGAAGGCAGGATGCTGAAGAGGAGAGAAATCCTGGGAATTTGCCATCTTTTGGCATCTTTAGAAGATGCTGTAGACTCTGTCAGATTTCAAACCCAGCATTTTTAGATGTTCTCTGTGATGATTTTTGGTGAAAAAAGTTCCCTGTAGAGCTGGAGGGCTTGATCACTCTCCATAGTGAGCTGTGGTACTTAGCACCTGGAATTTCAGAAATGAGACAATCAGCCACAGAAGGAAAGCAGGTCCCTATTGAGCAATGCCTGCTGTCAGAGAGGCTTCATCAGATTTATTCCTTCTGTGGGGCTCCTCAGCTTCCCAGCACCAGAGTGGGTTTGGTGGAGAGATCTGAATCCTCACTTCCTGAGGAGCCCTCCTGTCTCCCTTTGCCTTTAATGAGATTTTTTGAGGAGCACACTCCTGGTGATGCTCAGTGTTTGCAGTTCCATAACCAGCAGGGGCTTGGCAGCCCGTGTGTGCCAATCTCTCATTATTGGATCTCTACTTTTATCTTGCATACTTTCCTTTTTCCCCAGCATTTCATTTGAACTGCTTCCCTGTTAACTTTTGTTTCAAGTGCTGGCATTGCAGGAGTGGTTTTGTTTTTTGGTTGTTTTTTTTTTTTCCTTTCCTTGAGCACCATCTGACCTAAATGCTGTTATCATTCCAGGTTTATGTATTGAAACGACCACATGTGGATGAGTTTCTTCAGAGGATGGGAGAGCTCTTTGAATGTGTACTCTTCACAGCCAGTCTAGCCAAGGTTTGTTCCTCCTTTCATCTCTTTAACCCTTGTGGTGCTGGTCAGTGGACTTTTGGTTGGGTTTTCTATGGATAATTATTTCCACAGTTGGTACTATCTTAATTTTTCCCCTTCTTTTCTGCTTCTTTGTCTGACAGTGTGTACTTTGTCTGCTAGTGTGTGGGTAAGTGTTTCCATGGTAACACCATCACATATGGGCTTGTCTCATAATGTAGCCTCCATGCATTGCTCATGATGCCAATATGAAAGGCTCACAAGTTACCATGGTTATAGTGAGAAATTAGAACAAATAGCGTGCCAGTGAAGCAGCACATGAAAGCTGGGCATGAAATAAAACACCGAATTAAATCCTGTCTGCACCATCAGCCAGTGACTCAGAAACTCACTGGAAATTGGAAAACCAAGCTTCTTGCTCTCTTGAGGTGCAATTTCAACCTGGAGTTAGAAAATGAGGCCTTTTTGCAAAGCTTGAAACGTCCCCAGGAATATTTTGTGCCCTCTGGTTCTGCAGTAGCAGTAGTGGCTCGTAGGTAGTTTTTGTGGTAGATGTTACAGTAGTAGAGTGATCTGGAATTCTTCACTTCCTTCAGTGTACTGTATTTGTGGTGTCTTGTTTGTAAAATGATGCTGTTTTTTTCTAAATAGTGCTCTAGCATGGCAAGCTTTTGCTCCAGCCTAGTGCAGAGATGGTGGCAGGGGACAGGACCCTGATCTTCTATAAAGCCTTTTTCCCTGCATTCTCTTTAACACATACTGTTCAGTCATGTTGAAAAAATCCTAAATACTGCCCCAATTTCATACTGAAATTATGTGCCTTATTTCATAATCAAAAGATGATTGATTTCAACATCAGGATTTTTTCTTGGTTTAAAAGGCAGGAAAGTGGTAACTCCTGTTGTGCAATAATAAGATGTAACTATCATTTTCAACTATGTGATTATTCATGTTCAAGTTTATTTGGCTACTTCTTCTTAGTTTATATAAATGGTTGGATTCTAAGCTGTGCCTCACTTAAAATACCATCTTATGTATAAAATGAGAATTTCCCTGGTATTGTACATGAGTATTTGTATTAATAACATCTTTGGCTGATCTTTTTTGGCCTAATTATGCAATTTGGTAATCTTAAGAGTCTTGCTGACCCCGTTGCGCCAAGGGCATCATTTGGCAGAGCCACATCAGGCTCAGATTTGTTCCCTGCAGTTTATCTTCAGAGGCACATGGAAACAAATCAGCTGGGGAAAAGCTTCCTATTGATTTTCTAGTAGCATTGGCTGGTTTTATGGTGATGGTAGGTGAGATCTCTGGATCCATCAACCTCTAGAAAACTCTCAGGTTAACTCTAAGTTGGCCCTGAGAATAAAACCTAATTAATAAATCACAGAAAACATTTAGAGTGCAAGTTAGTGTTCTCTAGAAAGATAATTGTCCTACTTTTGCTTTATCTCTTTATTAATCACTTCAGGTTTGCAGGCAATTGAGTTAATTAACAAGGAGCAGGGAAGAAAATGGAGAAAAAGGGCATTTTATCTCAAATTATTTCGTGTCCTTTCTTTGTCTGGCTCTGTGAATCAGCCTTATGTGCTTGTTGCTAACTTGATGTTTCTGACTTGTATTTTTAAGTATGCAGACCCAGTAGCTGACTTACTGGATCGCTGGGGTGTGTTCAGGGCAAGGCTCTTTAGAGAATCCTGTGTTTTCCACCGAGGGAATTATGTGAAGGACCTGAGTCGACTGGGCCGTGAGCTGAGTAAAGTTATTATAGTAGATAATTCTCCTGCATCTTACATCTTCCATCCTGAAAATGCAGTAAGTATTCAGAGTACTCGAGCCTAACTTCATCTCTCTGTCCTTGCTCAGGTTTTGTGATTCAGAAAATAGACTTTTCAGAGCACTGGCTTGTGTCAGATTCTGTGTTTTCTTAGGCTGCAATGGGTTCTGGGGTTCACTGCCAAGTGCTGAAGGACGTGGGCAAAGTGATCTTGACAGAGTGTCACAGCCATGAGTGCTCGTGTGCTCTGAGCTTTGGCTGCTGGCTTGAGGTCCAGCAGTTCTCAGAACCTGAAAAGCCAACCTAGCTCTAAGAAACAAAGCTGCCTGCAGCACAGATTTCGTTCTTTGGAGCAGTGACTGCAGAAAGAATGGTTTGCTGTATTGTATTTTCAGGCATCCCTGATGAAGGCAGGAATGATGAATCTGACTCCATGTTCTCAGAAGGCTAATTTATTACTTTATAATACTGTATCATATTAAAGAATACTATACTATATATACTGAAGAATACAGAAAGGATATTTACAGAATGCTAAAAAGATAATAATGAAAACTCGTGACTCTCTCCAGAGTCTTCACACATCTTGGCCCTGATTGACCAAAGAGTGAAAACAACTCACACCAGAATCCAATGAAACAATCACCTGTGGGTAAACAATCTCCAAACACATTCCACATGAGCAAAACACAGGAGAAGCAAATTAGATAAGAATTGTTTTCCTTTTTCTCTGAGGCTCCTCAGCTTCCCAGGAGAAGAATCCTGGGCAAAGGGATTTTTTCAGAAAATGTGAATGCCACATGCTTGAACTTCTTTTTAGGGACTCTCATCGTTTTTCATTGTGTGAATAATATTTTATTAGGCAAGGTAATTAATGATTTACTGGTTGCTACTGAGCTCTGCATTTGTGGGTAAGGGAAAGAAAAGAAAAAAAACAAGATCCTGTTGTGTTGTTATGCTCCTCTTCAATTATTTTTGTCATACCTCCATAATTAGAACTGTTAGTCAACAAGTTAATCAAGGTTTAGGAATAAGGATGAAGGGCAGGCAGCAGTTCTGTAGGGCAGAACAATGAGGAGCAGTGTGCATTTTCTGTGTCTTTGTGCTGGCTCCAGGAGCTCTGATGGAGAGGTCTGGGGTGCTCCATCCATGGCTGCAGCCAGCACAGCTGCTCACATCTGCTTTGGCTGCCAGGGGAGAAGCTGGAACTCTTAGATCTGCTGACTTTTAGACAACCAGGCTGTGCACTGTTTGCTTTGATGTTTTTAGGCTGCTTTCTTTGTGAACTGTTCAAAATCAGTGTAGGAAAGCTTTTATTAAGAACACAGCTTTGCACAGTCCTGTCTCTCCAGAATAGGTTTTTTTTTTTCTTTCTTTCTTTTAGTAACATGAGCTATTTATCTTCCAGCAGTCAGCTTTCAAGTTCAGATCCTAATATTGTGATGCCCTAAGTGATGGGGTGAAAACATTTTCCTGGTTGGTGCCACACATGGTTTAAAGCTGCCATTTATAATAACCAGGACCTGTAGCTTTAATTTATGTTCATGGTTAAAATTAAAAACCTGATCCAAGATCATCATTTGGTATCTCGGAAATCAGTGCCAAGGAAATAATGAGCTGTAGAAATTTGGGAGGTGAAATTAAGGGCCTTGTCAGAGTGGTTTAATCATGGGTAGAAAAGTGCTGCTGGCTAATACTGGAGTCTCTGCAGAAACCAGAGCTTGTAATAAGATCCAAGATAGTCTTGGAAAGACCTCAGTGTGCTGCAGGTACACAGAACACCTTCCCCAAATCCAGCCTGCATATTTAAGAAGGTTTATTATCTGTGTTGTTCTCTAAACCCACTCACTAGATGTAACATTTTTACTGAACAATGTTCTGCCCTTGCAGTTAAACATTTCCTCCAAACCCCATGCTGGAAGGGGATGTTGCTGCCTGCCTGTGCCTGGTGACTCACTCTCATCATTCTTAGAGGGAAAAAAAAAAAATCCTGTAAATAAAGTGTCAGTGCAGCTTCAAAACCTTCCAGTCTGTTCTGGATACCAAGGAGGCAGAGCAAGGAGAGCTGCCCAGTGTGGGCTCACGTGGGTCACCTGGACGTGCAGGTGAAGCTCAGCTGTCCTGGCTGGGCTTGGGGTTGACCCTGCTGCTCCACCTGCATGGTAATGAGTAGCTAATTGCCATGATTACTCTAGCATGATGATGATGGTTACAGAACACCTACACAGACAAAACTCACGTGTCTTTTACATCATGAAACCCTCTCAGTGTTTGTTGGTTGCTTTGTTTCAGGTGCCTGTGCAGTCCTGGTTTGATGACATGACAGACACAGAGCTGCTAGATCTTATTCCTTTCTTTGAAGGACTAAGCAAAGAGGAAGAAGTTTACAGTATGCTTCATAAACTCTGCAACAGGTAGCCCTTAACTCTGGCTGACTCCTGCTCCTAGATTGCAGTTGCTAGAGGCTGTCTCCATCTCTTTCAGCTCTTTCAAATGTAAGCTTGGGGAGGTCACCCCAGTCAGAAGTGCTACTCTTGATCTTCCTGTTACATTGGACACGAAGGACAATCATGAGTGATGCTATTAAGCCTTCAGAAGCCTGACTCCTAAGGTCATGTGTTCAGACTACTTTTTTAAAGGAAAAAAAAAAAAAGCTATTTTGAATGGGACTCTTTTAATTAATTTCATAAATGGACATCTTTTACTGGATCAGCTTTTCTTAAAACATGCCAAAAAAAAAGAAGCTTGTATTTCAGCAGTTGAATTTCTCTCCCTTTCTTCCCCTCCCACTATGCAGACAATTTTACCCCCCTGCTTAGAGCAGTTGACCTGACTCTGAATTTTTTCTTACAGAATGAAGTGCCTTTTTGAATGTTATTTTAAGATAAAAATTCATTTTTGTATAAGACGTATTTCCAGACATCTTTTAGTCTTGTATTGTCTAAATGCTTTAAAAGGAAAAAGGAAAAAAAAAATTTATAGAGCACTGTAATATATAACAAAGGAAAAAGTTGAAACCAAGATGCTGGGTTCCTGTCTCCACGATGACACTGAGTTGTGTTACACTTTGTCATGCTCAGAAGGTTCAGGCGGTCGTGGGAGGGGTGAACTGGGGTCATTAGCATGGTTGTTTCACTGATGAGGGTTTTGGGCACAGTTTTAAAACATATCTGCAGTTGTTTGAGTATTTAGGGAGTGATGGAGTTGAGGAAACGAGGTGGCTGATAGACCTAAAGCACCTTTAATTCCAGACAGATGAAGTTCTGCTGTCTCTGCTTACGCACAACTGCCATGCCTCCTCTTTTTTGGAAAACCATTCTCCTGGGAGAACAGCAAGGAGATCTATTTATTAGCTTAAGATTCTTTTCTCAAAACAACCCATCTGGGGAAGCTGGATCTACATTGAGCTGTTTGGAGTACTTTTTTCTTTTCATTGCTGCTACTGTATACTCACCAAATGGAGTTGACCATCGGCTGTTATACTGTTTTTGCCACTGTGCCTGTGCTATGAGACATTTTCTGTAAGCTGCAAACTTGGGCAATAAATAAAATGCAGGCTTCATAACCCACCCCCATGGATTAATCCATTGGTATCTCATATACCAGTTAAAGGTGACCTGTAAAGGATATTTTTTTTCAATTAAGATGAAGCCCTCTCCTTTCTTTGATACATGAAAATGCAGGAAGTTTGCTGCCCACACCTTTGATTTGTATTTCTTTTTCCCCAAGGTGTAAGGTGCAGATTATGAGCTGTATCAAGTCTTGCTGGAAGGGCAGAAGTTACTAGCCTAGACTAAAATTGGTCCTCTGGCTTTGGAGTTGGGTTACACTCATCTCTGAATCTGAGAGCCTGCTTAACATCTTCTGCAGTGCCATAGGTATTTCAGTGAATGATTTTTAAATATTTTATGCCTTTGAAGAACAAGGCACACCATTTTTTCCCCTCCCCCTTTCCAGTGTCACCTTGCAGTTATTGTCCACAGCAGAAATCTGCAAACATAAAAAGTGCAGCTGCCTTTGGCTGTCATCAGAGAAGACTAAATGGATTATTTGGTGCTTCTAATTAGCCTCGTGCTAAATTCTGAATTGTAGACCCCCTTTGCCTTTTCTCTTTTCCTCAAAAAGTCCCGATGGCTTGGGAAAAAAACAAATTCCTTTGCAATGGACCTGGGACTTGTGATCCTTGTCTCAAAAACATTGGTGAAGCAGCTTAACAAATCCACCTGAGAGGGGCAGGCCAGTCTGCACAGGCAGCGAGTGGGTGCTGGTGGGTGCAGTGTCACACTGAGCCCCCCTTGCAGTGCAGCTGTGCTCCAGCTGTGCTCCAGCTGTGGCTGGGCCCAGGGGTGCTGAGACAGTCCCATCACACCCGTGAGTCTGCAGGGCATCACCCTTTTCTTTCTTAACCAGCTGGCATCACCTTAGTACTGTATAAATCTGTGCCACAACAAAAAGACAAAGTGTCGAGCTTAAAAATGAAAAATATTTAAAAAAAAGCCTACTTTGTTTAAAACATAACAACAACAAAAAAACAAGAAGGACGTATGGATTCTGGTTAGTCCATTAACGTTTATTTTCAGTTTAAGATGGTTTAATTTTGTATTTGACTCCAGAGTAATGAAACTGTAAGCTGCCAAAAAAAAAAAGTTGTTCTCTGAGCAGTATTTTCAACTGTGCCTGTGGCTCCTGGGCCCCAGTGCAGTTTGCAGGGAAGTATTCAGGTTGTAGTTAGTCGTGCAGGTATGAGAGGAATGGCTGAAGAAATTCAAAGACTTTTTCTCGTTAGCATTAGACCAAACAATCAGACAATGAGTAAGCAGCCCACGAGACAGGGCCGTGTGACAGTTGTGACCTGTTGGACGTGAGACAAACCATGTCACCCGTTTGCATCTCTGGAAACAGTGATTTCATGAACCAGTTGCCTTAAGTCTGTGAATGAATGTTGATTATATTATTAAAGTGTCTTGTATTGTTTTCAAATCCACATAGAATGGGCAACTGAACTTCTGCACCAGCCTCTGGAGGAACGGTTCTGATGATGTTCTGTACAACCATACTTGTACTGTAGAATTTTGGCTCTTAAAACCCCCCCAAATTTTGAAAAACCCAACTTACTGTAACTTAGTACAGCATTAAAATGACACTTGGTGACAATACAAAGACAAAAAACGTAGCACAGCTTTGATCTCTGTTAGTATATTAAGAGTATTTTCTATAAGTTCTGATCAGTTCTATTTTTTTTAACCCACCCAACTCATATGGGAATAAAACTCAGAGTGCTCTGCAATCAGGTTTGGACTCCCCTGAGTATTCAGATTTGGCCAACAACTGTCACAGTTGTTTATTTTGACACTGTCATCATACTTGAAATTTCAAGTGTTGAGTTTGCGTGGATATACATACGCTATATATTTAGAGTTTCTAGATTCTACAAAAGCAATAGAGTTCTGTCCATAAAGTCAGAGAACGAGTGGAATGTTTGTAAAATTTGCAATACGGGTATTTGATTGTATTTTCAATACAAGATTTTAAAAAAAATTCAAATAGGAAAAAAAAAACAAACCTTGTTTCCTAAATCTCTTGCATATTTTGAAGTTCAGTTACTGCATGCAGGTTACCAGGGCTGTTCTAAACCCTGGGTTTCAGTTCTATTTCTGGATATTATAGAAACTTTAAAAGGTCTTTCCCAGTTGGTCATTCTAAAGACATGCTGCCTGGCCTGAAGTTCTGTTGTCCTTTTTATGTTGGGTTAAAAAAACGGTTTTTTGCCTGTATGGGTATTTTTAAATTAAGCTGTAAGGCAGAATGCCTTAGACCCTTGAAACCCAATGGAAGTATTAACAAAGAAATTGCCATTTGTAACCTTAGGGCTGTGCGCAGAATCCGTGCTCACACCACGAGGCGTGGCAGGCTGGGCATGGGGAGGTGGTGGCAAATGTACAATATTGCTCTGTTCATTTTAGGTAGCTTTGGAAGAATAATTTGTCTCTTTGTTTCGCCCTTTTGATCTTTATTAAAACAGCAAGAGTTATACGTGGAAGAAACTCAACACCTGGAGACGTTTTTGGTTGTCAGTGTACGCAATCACTTTTCTTACAGCATGATTTTGATTAGACTGGTTGGGGACAATAAAGTATCTAAATGACACTGGTGTGTGCTGATGTTGCAGCTTTTGAAATTTCAATGTTAAAAAAAAAAGAAAAAAAAACCAAGAAAAAGAATCTGTAGCTCTGTGACTTCCGAAGGCGTAACCCTCTGTTGGACAGATTGTTTTTAACCTAATAAACCACAGTTCCGCACAGCCCTATTTGTAAAACAAAAACAAGTTTGTGCCTCTGATTCCAAGGTGCTGTGATGTTTTTTGCCTTTGTGGGGCGAGGAGGGGCAGGTGAGACTGGCGTGGGGCAATTGCTTCAAAATCTCTGGGCTAACTATGCAAAACCAGCTGTCAGTTTTCTGTTTCACGTGATGTTGTAAAATCCCAGCTGACTCTCTCTTATTTCTTGTTAAAGATCTATTGGGAGCTCCTCAACAGAGGAGTAAGCAATGGAAATGTTTCTTTCTTTCTTTCTTTCTTTTTTTCCTTTTTTTTTTCCTTATGATGGAGCTGTTTACACTTTGATGCAATGAACAATCCAGCAATACTTGAGAAACACTACAGATACCATATGAGTGTTTGCAGGAGAGAGAAGTGTTGTCAATCAGGTATTGAATGGTTTCTTTACTGTCACAAATAAAAAAATTTTAACAATATAGTTACTTGTGCATGTAATACTTCTCTGGGAAAAAAAAAAAAGCATTTCTGCACTTCTCTTTCAGTAACAGGCACTGATTCAGCAGGGACTTCACTGCTGCTAATGCACATCCATGTCAGAGGGTAAAATCACCCATCCCTGTCCCACCCTCCTCCCCCTCTCCTCTCAGTCACGTGCAGGACTCCTCAGTGGCTGCCCTGGCACCTGCTTGTGCAAACAGAGCTGATGAACTACTGATGAACTCTGCTAAATAAATTGGTGGCGACTCTTGCAGATGTTCCAGCTATTTAGATCTCTTGGATGAGATCATACAATAATTTGTTCAAGTCTCAAAGCTGTGTGACTTCTTTTGAAGGGCTTACTTCAGCTACTTGAATAGCTGTTCTTAACATCACTGCCATATCCACATGAATATCTGAATAAAACACTTTATTTTGTCGGGAAAATCTATTTTGGGGCTTTTTATCTGACACAGTAAGACTTAGGCAGAGCCTTCCTTTCTAGGAAAAGGCACATATTATTGATGCTTTATGAGCAGAAAACCTCAGGCCTGTTGGAATTAGCAGCTGGGTCAAGATAGCACATTAGTTGCAATTAAAAATATTTCTTAATTAGTCCTATAATGGGTTGGAATTACCTGGCCTGCCTTTACTTTGTACTGGTTGGTCAGGTTTTTGATTTTTTAGGTTTGGTTTGGTTTGGTTTTGTTTTTGATTTTACCAATCTCTTTAGCTGCTACTTAGGATAAAGATGCCTTTCTCTCTCTTTTTTTTTTTTTCACTTGGTAAAACAAGTGTTTCAAAATTCATAAAACAGCTCATTTATAGTGGTGAGAAAGATCCTGTTGTTCTGTGCTGACAGAAGCCAAGTGTCTGCAGAACTGAATACACAATAGTCTGTACACCTATAGGCTTTCCAATGGGTTTTTTCCCCCTTTTTGTTCTCTTGACTCAGAAGGAAAGCCAACTGCTCTGCAATTCCCTGCAGGATGGGGTAGGGCTGCTCCAGGTGGGATGCAGCCTCCAGCAGTTTTCCTGGCAAGCAACATTTGCCATCCAGCCTTCCCACCAGCCCAGCCACGCTGGCAGGAGCCCAGGAACGTTCTGGGCTCCTCTGGTTCTGCTGGAGAAGGAGTGATCAGTGGGTAACCCACTGGTTTGGACAGGTTGGAAAGTTGAAGTGTTGGGAAGGAGCTGTGCTGGGAGCCTGGGAGAGCTGCAGTTTTATTGGGAAGGAGCTGTGCTGGGAGCCTTGGGGTTGTTCTGTGCTGACAGAAACCAAGTGTCTTCAGAACTGAATACACAATAGTCTGTACACCTATAGGCTTTCCAATGGGTTTTTTCCCCCTTTTTGTTCTCTTGACTCAGAAGGAAAGCCAACTGCTCTGCAATTCCCTGCAGGATGGGGTAGGGCTGCTCCAGGTGGGATGCAGCCTCCAGCAGTTTTCCTGGCAAGCAACATTTGCCATCCAGCCTTCCCACCAGCCCAGCCACGCTGGCAGGAGCCCAGGAACGTTCTGGGCTCCTCTGGTTCTGCTGGAGAAGGAGTGATCAGTGGGTAACCCACTGGTTTGGACAGGTTGGAAAGCTGAAGTGTTGGGAAGGAGCTGTGCTGGCAGCCTTGGGAAGCTGCAGGAGTTGTGTTGGGAAGGAGCTCTGCTGGGAGCAGGGTGTCCGTGGTTGAAGCCGTGTTCAGGGCATTTCTGAGGCACAGGACACTTGGGGATCAGTGGCTCCACAGGGCAGGGTTCCCTCTGCAGTGCACCCCAGTGTCAAAAGGTGAGGTTTGGCCATGGCTAAAATGGGATCACAGAGATTTTGGAGGTGGTGGCTGTGGCTGTGTCCCCCCGTGGTGCCTCCCGCTGCTCTCCCCAAACCAGCGTCTCTCAGTTTTGCACCCATATTTTGATTTCATGACATGGACACAGCTGGCGGGGGTGCAGAGGCAGGAAAAGCTGGACACGGGAACATCTGGCACCCATCAGCCTCCTCACCTCGGGCTGCACCCAGCAAGGACAAGGCTGCTGCTGCTCAGAGGGAACAGAGGAGTCACCGCTCAGCCAGACACGTGTCACCCCCTCGAGAACCTCTGTCCCTCCAGATAATGAGGGGTGATCCTTTTGTCCCTGCAAATGTGATGTCACCGCCTCTGAATTCCCAGCCTTGCAATAAATGTTGCACTCAGAAGCTCGGGGGGGTTGTTGGGGAGTTGCTGGCTTGACAATGGGTTGTTGTCTTTGATTTTAATGAGCTTTTGTGATGAAAACCAAATTTCTTTACAGTGTAACCTTGTAAATTTTTTTTCATGCTTTGATTCAGTTTGAGAATAAACTGTGTTATTGAAAACCAAATTTCTTTACAGTGTAACCTTGTAAATTTTTTTCATGCTTTGATTCAGTTTGACAATAAACTGTTATTTTTTTCATTCTCTTCATGTCTGATAAAGCAAATAGTTTAGGTCTGTTCCCAGAAATCCCCCTTTCTCTGTCCCCATGCCATTCTCTGTGGGGAAAGCATTGGGAGGGGGAAGCAAACACTTCAGAGAATCAGGCCAGAAAGTTCTTATTCCATTCTTCTCAACTCCTGGGAGCTGCTGGGCTTTACTAAAGATGAAAGCCTTGACTGCTGAGCACCAAGGCCTTCTTCCTCTGCCAGCAGATTTGGCAGAAAGGTTCAGCTCCTGTTCCTTTTGGTTAACCTGCTGAGGTTTGGATAAATCCACCTGGCTGCTTTCCAAAGCACTGAAGCCTGTAAGATGGAGCTGAGAAAGGGAGCAAGATCCTGGATTGTGGGAGAGGGTAAGGGGGCAGGAGGAGACCTGATGGTGGCTGGTTTTCTGTACAAACCCCTCCCAGTCCCTGCATGCAGCACCCCTTGTATGATGACATTCCCAGCATCCCTGAAGCAGTTTGTTTTTCACCTGCCTGTCCTGGGTTTTTAGGGATAAACGGGGCTGAGAGTGGATCAGGATCATTGCCTTTCTCCCAGGCTGTGGTGTCCCCTCTCAGTGGCTGCTGTGAGTGCTGATGTTGGGCAGCTGACCTGGCACAGGTCTTGGGTCACCCAGCCTGCAGCAAACCTTCATTCCTGAGGGAAGGAAGCTGGGGGAGCTGCTTCTGCTGGAGCTGGATGGGGTCAAGGTGCCCACAGAAGCAGTTTCACCTGGCACAGGTCTCCAGTTAGGTCTGCATGGAAGGATCAGGCTGAAGGAGTTGCAAGTTAAGCATTTGCTGCAAGACAAGCCCACAGAAAGGTGAAAGTCTGGCATTTTCATGTGTGTTTTAAATAGGAAGATTATTTTATAAATGCTGTTAGGTTTCTTTCTAGTCTCTCCTGGTTAATACCTGCTGTACCTTCAGAGACTGAGAACCAGAGATCTGTGTAAAATTTATCTGTGGGGATTTTAGTGCATCTTTTTCCTTCACAAGCACATGCAACTAGAAGAAGTGGGGAAGATTTTTGTCAAGAGCCATTTAATGACAGAATTACAGAATCATTTTGGTTGGGAAAGACTCACAGCTGAGAGGAACCAGGTGCTGTGTAGGAGTAGGGCTGGGGCTGAGCACGTACAGGTCCTGCCCTTGGCTCTGCATCACAGGGCTGGAGCTCTGTGACTCTTCATTTTCCTTCTGGTTTTTCCTCTCAGTAGTGAGTGGAGCCTTGGCCTCACTGGAATCCTGTGTACCAGATCTTAGTCACCCTGAGCAGGTTCAGATGAGTAACCAGCCACTGGTCTGAGCCCTGACCTGCTGGATAGAGCTTGGAATAACAGCCAGGGGGATCAGGCAAGTGCTCGGGGTGATGGTGCTTGGAAAACAAGCGGATTGTTGCATCCCAAAGAGGAGCATGAGGGAGGAAGGTTTGTGGCTTGGGATTGTGGTGCTCCAAGGTCTGGCAGTGGCAGCGTTTGGCTTTGATGTGTCAGTGATGGAAGTCTTGGAAAAAAGCAGGGTTTGAAAGGCTCTGGCCGTGCAGGGCTCGGTCACACCACGAGATGGTGCAGCCGTGCAGCGCTGCCCTTTAAAGGAGCCCTAGAGGAAATTTAAATGACATTTTTATCTCATGGAGCATCACCACAGCTTTGGATGTCTGAGTGCCCTGCCAGGATTGTGCTCCACAGGTCCATGGATAATGCCTTCCTTCAGGTAAAAAAATCTCTTTTGGTGCTTCACAATTTCTTCATTGCCCAATCATTCCTGAGTTCCTTTGGCAAAGGAACCAGTGGCTCCACACCTGAATACAGGGTAAGTATTCCTGATCATTCTAGTCACGGATTATTTTTTCTTCCATGAAAATGCAGAAATATGTGATCAGTGCAAGAAAATAAAAGAGGCAAATCAGCGTTTCTCAAATAGTTGAGCTCTAAATTATGGCCTTACACCTCCCCTAGTGTGCTAAACCATTTTTCCTCCAAAAGCTTTGCTGCTCACCTTTTTTTTTTTACAGTCAACATCATTTTGAGTTTTGGCTGAAGTACACAAGGAGAACTGTGGACAAATGTTGACTCTACAGGAGGGGGAGTCAAAAAAAAGAAGAAACAGAAGTGGTGCCAAGCTGGCAGGTGTGTGACAAGGACATTCCCCGTGCCAGTTCCGCTCCCTGCCCGTGTCCAGCGTGTGGGGGCGAGGGGACAGGGCAGCCAGGGGCACGGGGACAGGGGCCAGCCTATTCCAAAAGGGTTGGACCTTTCCAGGGAATGGAAATGGAATCTTTGTTAGTGACTGCAGCACCTGCTTTTGGGGTTTTTTTTGGAGAAGGGTGGGTTTTCCAAGCCATTGGCCACCCCTTTCAGCCCATCTCCTTGGCTTTCTGCTCTCCTGGTAAGGCTCCTTCCCACCTGGAAGCAGCTGCCCTGTGAGGAAAGACAGGAGGAGCTGGGTCCCTGCTGCCTGGGGATGGGAAGGCTCAGGGGGTCCCTCATCCCAGCAGCCCAGGGCTGGAAGGAGCCATAAAAAGGATGGAGGCTCTCTCCTCCCCTCTCTCTTCCCACAGAGCCATGGAGAAGACAACAAGGAATGGCTACAAGTTGCCCAGGAAAGGTTTTGTCTTGCCACAAGAAATCTTCACAGTGTGAATCATGGAAACAACTTCCCCAGGGATGTGGGGGAGTCCCCAAGGCTGGAGGATTTCCAGGTGGGACTGACCAATGATGGAAAGCCTCACCTAGGCTCCCTTTCCATGAGAGGCTGGAAATGCAGCCTGGAGAGGCAGGAGATCAGGATCTCTTTCAGTCGGGGCTGTTCTTTGATTCTGTGGTTCCCATTTATCACCCTCCCCCTCCTGGAGGCTGTGCCCAGGAATGGGGAGCCCATGGTAAAGCAGGGCTGCTCTGCAGCCCCAGCAGCTGAGGAGGAGCCACCCAACCTTGGCTACTCCCTTCTGGCTTAGATGGCTGTGGGAATCTGGTAAATCAGAAGGTTTTGGGAAAGCTGTGAAAGGCAGGCCTCAGAGACAGCAGAACTGTGATTGGAGCTAAGCAATAGCCATAAAATAAGTCAGCAAAAAAATAGTAGAAAAGTAAGGACAAATGGGACAGTGGTTTGTGTATTAATGCTTGTCTAGAATAACTCCCTAAACTGCAGAAAAGTATATCAAGTGAGATGTTGGGAAGTTCTAAGCTTAATAATGGAGATCTGTGCATTGTGTTTTAAGGTTCACAAACAGGTATTATATTGGAAATAAGCAAGCATTGTTTAACCAAAGGTAGGTGTGCTTATAGTGGTTGGATAAATCTACTGTCAATCTGCTTTTGCTTTCTGTGATTGGTCAAAAAACTTTTAAAGCGAGTTGTAACATTGAGTTCTTGGTGTGCTGCCTGGGATGTGAGCTGCTGGCATCTTCCCATTGTCATGACCATGGAATGAGGCTGATGCTGGAAAATAAAACAGCTCAGGACACGTTCCCAGCAGTCCCATCCCGTTTGTGATTTGTACACAGCCCCTGGCCAGCGATAGATGGCCTCTCCTCTTTTGCCTCTCCTTTAATTCATGAGGTCAAGACTGCCCTAAAAGTTAAATCCCATCAGGGATCCCTGCCTGGGCCCAGTTCCTGGCTTTTCCAGGCACAGCTTTGCCCATCCCAGGCAGCTCCAGCCACACAGGGCTCTGGGGCTGCTGGAGCTGCTGCAGGGAACTCCTGCATCTCTGCTAGCAAAACAAAGACATTCTTGGCTGCAGAAATCAGATTATCTGCAAATCCATGTTCCCCATGGGGTGCAGGATGAAGGTGTAACTTGATGAATGTAACCCAGCCAATATGGAAAATTTAAATTAAAAGGAGAAAAATTCCTTGACAGGCATTTCCTAACCTTTGCAGCGTGCCAGAAAAAGGTCAGGCTCCAGTTAATGACTTGATGTTAAACCTGGGTCCCTACAAGATCCAGTTTCTCCTCAAATCCTTTCAGTTCCTTGGATGCTGTTGGGGCACAGGCACTTCTCACCTTCACTTGTATGAAAGGGAAGGAAATTATCTATACCTCATTGTCCAAGGGGTAAAACCAAAATAATATATTTTCTTTTCTATCCTGTAAAGGTTGTGGCCTCATCTCATTTGATTCCATGTCACTCTTGTTCTCCTGAAAGTCTTTGGGTGCTGGGGGATAAATGTTTTTTATCTGCCTGCGATGAGTCAGCTACAAGGCAGCAAAGGGAGCCAGATTTTCTAAATTTCAACTTTACAGAAAAATCAAGTTCTTCTTTTAACTTTTTCATAACCAGGTTGTCAGCTGTGACACTTTGTTGTGATGTTTTTTAAAATAATGAATTTGATGTGCTTGCTGACAGGCTGGATCACACAGGCACTGGGTTTGTATGCTGTCACCCATTTTTAGGGATCTCACTACCAAAATAGGTATCAGCTCCATCCTGGAGACAGTCAGAAATGCTGAAGCAGAGCCACTAATTAGTCATAATGGTGGGTTCTTTTCCCTGATATCGTTTTGAGCTTTAGAGCAGGCACCTCCTGAGAACTGATGTGTGATTATCAGTGAAGCAGAAATTGGATCATTAAGAACCTGGGCAAACAAAGACAGCAGCTCATCCTGCAGCACGTGGAGCCCATCCTGGGCTGCATCACCAGAACTGGCACCAGCAGGGGGAGGGAGGTGATTCCTCCTTTCATGGCCCAGAGGAGGCCATGGAGATGTTCCAAGGGATGGAGCCAGGCTGGGAGAGCTGGGAGTGCTCACCTGGAGAGGAGAAGGCTCCAGGGAGAGCTCAGAGCCCCTGGCAGGGTCTAAAGGGGCTCCAGGAGAGCTGGAGAGGGACTGGGGACAAGGGATGGAAGGACAGGGCATGGGGGGATGGCTTTAAACTGAAAGAGAAATTTGGATTAGATATTAGGAAGAAATTCTTGGCACAGGTTCCCAGAGCAGCTGTGGCTGCCCCTGGATCCCTGGAAGTGTCCAAGGCCAGGCTGGACAGGGCTTGGAGCAACCTGGGACAGTGGAAGGTGGAACTGGATGAGTTTTAATGTCCCTTCCAACCCAAGCCATTCTGGGATTCTGAGAGATCCCACCTGCCATGGCCCTGCTGAGAATGACAGCAATTAGAGATGGGTCAAAGTGCTCTGAGTTGCCTTTTAAATGCCAATATTTTTTCAAAACAAACCTCAGCATTGTCGATTCCTACAAACTTTCTGCTCCCCTCTCCTACTCTTAGGCAGCTCTGGAACAATGTAAAAAAAAAGTCATTTTTTCAACAGCATTTTCAAAGCTCATAACAATTCTGTGATTATTATTTTATTTCCTTTTTTTTTTTCTTTAAATGAGCAGCAACTACAGCTTTACTGCTTTTATCAACCAACAGCCTTGAGGCTGATATAAAATAGCTGCACTGCTGTAATGAAAGAAACACAGATGGGAAAACTAAGGCTGCTGCTGTACTAGTGAGCTGTATGTGGCCTCTGAACATTCAATTTTAGCTTGCAGGTAGCCTAAACCACCATTCAAGGGAGGGAAGGGGAGAGAGAGGCTGAATTCTAAATGGTCCCAGTCCAGCTCTGTAAATTGTGTGAAAGCACAGGCCTGTTTTCCTAAATGTTCAGAGCTTATCCTGATGCTCAATTTAAAATTGCACAGTGCAAGGTGGGAGGGGAGAATGACTGTGTCAGGCTGAGGCAGGAGGGAGGAGGGGAAGCACAATCTGTCAGGGACTGGAGCTGCCCTCAGATCTCCAGCAGCAGCTTCAAAGCACTGCAACAAACCTCGGCCGCCTGAGCTGGAAAACATGCAGGAGTGGGGAAAATAACATCAGGTGCCTGTTCCACAGAATTCCCAGAATGACCAGGCTGGAAAAGACCTTCAAAACCATCGCTGAGCACAGGGGCAGAGTGACCTCCCTGGGAAAAACAGTGGTGGGAAAAACCTCTCTCATCTCAGGTCAGCCCAAGGTGGGACTGGACAAGAAGTCATTCACTGAATCCTGGAATGGTTTGGGCTGGAAGGGACCTTAAAGCTCATCCAGTCCCAAGGCCCTCCCATGGCAGGGACACCTCCCACTGGGCAGGCTGAGGTCAGTGTTTCCCTTGTGTCCCAGATTGCGAGGCAATGTGTGTATTCTATTGCCATCTGTCAGAGCTGGGGCAGTTCTCTCTGTTCATGGGGCAGTTTTCTTTCTCTCTCCCACAGCCAATCCTCCCTCCAGGAGATCTCTGCTGTCCATGGCCACTGAGTGTCCCTGCAGGGCTGATCAAATTCCAGCATCCCATGGGGAGATGCTCCGCCCAGGGCAGGAGCCAAGCATTCCTACCTGGATACAATCTGAGCCTGGAACAGCACAGCAGCCTTTGCCCACTGCATTCCCAGAGGAGCAGCTGCCTCTTCCACTGGAGCTTCAGTGGAAGACACCACCCTTCTTCAGGATCCCTGCTCCAGCAGAACCACACCTGACACTCCAGAAGGGCTGAGCCACAATTCCCATTGGACTGCTGCCAACACCCCAGCCCAGAGGGTGTCAGACTCTGTCAATGTTGTTTTGATTTACTGCATTGTTTATTTTATTTTTTTAGTTTTCTTCCCTAATAAAAGAGCTGTTATTCCTGCTCCCATATCTTTGCCTTGAGAGCCCCTTAATTTCAAATTTATAATAATTCAGAGGGAGGGGTTTATATTTTCCATTTCAGGGGAGGCTCCTGCCTTCCTTAGCAGATGCCTGTCTTTCCAAACCAAGACACCTTGCTGTCACCTGCTCCAGCTGATGTCTGTCTCCACAAGAGGTTTTAACACAGCTTTGCTCATCCTTCAGCTCCCCCAGCCTGGGCAGAAGTGCTGCTTACAGAAAATCTAGGGGGAAAATTGCTTTAGTCATGCCCAAAAGCCCCCTGAAAAGAGCTAAACCCCCGTCTCAAGCTCAGCTGCCTAAGCTGGGCGGGCTTGGAGGGGCTTTCCAAGCATAATTTCTTGCAGCAGTTTCCCCAAGGACAGCCCTTTCCCGTGAGGATTTGGTGACTGCCTTGTGTGAGCTGAGCTGTGGAGCTGCAGGGAGATGAAGGCAAGGCTCTGTGTTAGACACTGCTGCCATTTTAGGGAAGCTCCGTGCAAAATCACCTCCTCTGTCAGTGGATCTGTGGGTACAGCCACACCTGACTGATGCTCCCCCAGCCAGAGCAGGGAGGGGTCTCTGAAGCCAGGGAGGAACAATCTGCAGTTGAAAACCCAGGAGGAGCAGAAGAGAGTTTGCCCTGGGAATGGCTGAAATCAGAGATGTGAGCAGGGAGATCTCCCTGAGTGACAAATCCAAGCAGATCAAACACAGGAATAGAGAGCAGGGTGATAAAAGCAGGAGGTGATGAAGTGGGAGTTGGTCTCTTCTCCCACAGGACAAGAGGAAATGTCCCCAAGTTGTGCCAGGGAAGGTTTAGTTTGGATCTTTAGGAATATTTATTCACCACAAGGGTGGAACAGGCTGCCCAGGGCAGTGGTGGAGCCACCATCCCTGGAAGTGTCCAAAAAATGTGTAGATGTGGCACTTGGGGACAGGGTTTAGTGGTGGGCTCGGCAGTGCTGGGTTAAAGATTGCACTCATGGATCACAAAGGTCTTTTCCAAATGTAGAGATTGAATGGTCCTGTGCAATGAATGCCAAGGTCTGGCTGGATCACCTGTGCTGTGCTTCAGAAGGAAAAAATACATGAGTTTAAACCAACAAAGCATTGCCAAAAAAATCCCCATCTCATCTGAGGAATAGGGGTTTTCAAAAGGGGAGTTATATAAAAACTGGGAAATAAGTGCTGCTGCTCTGCTGGATGCCAGAGAGGCTTCCACAGAGCTGTGGCCAGTGCCAGTGGGCCCTAGGTCAGAAATCAGAGATAAAGTGGAGATAAACAGATAAATCAGAGATAAAGTGGGCTAGGAGTGCCACAGAACAGAGTGTGGAAAGCACAGGGGGAGAAAAATATCACAGAGAGAGGCTCTGCCTTCCTCTGGTGTCCCTGCCCATGGCAGGGGCAGGAACTAAATAATCTTTAAGGTCCCTTCCAACCCAAACCACCCCAGGATTCTAGAAGAGGGAGGAAGTTGTTACCAGGATAAATGCCTGGCTTTCAGCAGGATGTCTGATTTGTGTCATATCCAAAAAGAGGATTAATTCTCAACACAAAAATGAGATTTCAGCAATGTGCAAGGACAACCATACAGCTGTGGCATTCACATTCTCTGAGCAGAGAGAGATAATTCTCTCAGGGCTTTTACCTGCAGAAGCACAGAGAGAAAAGAAAACAATTCTTATCTCTACTTGCTGCTCCTGTTGTTTTTGCACATGTGGAATGTGTTAAGAAAATTATTTACCTGAAAAGATTAAGTAATTAGATTCTAGTAATAGTTGTTTTTATTAATTGGCCAATTAGGTCACAGCTATGTCCCAGCTGTCTGGAGACACTCATGGGTTTTTCTTTAGTAGTATCTTTTGTATAGTATAGTACAGTATATTTTTAATATAGTACAGTATAGTGTAATATAATATTGTTTAATAAAGCAATTGTGCAACCTTCTAAATCATAGAGTCAGATGCCAATCACTCCCTGCATTGGGGGCACCCTGATTTGATATACAGTTACAGCCTTCCTGCAAGGGCATGTGCTGCTTTTGGAGTGGATGATTCCTGTAGATCTTTTCCAATTGAAAACCTCTTCTCTTCTCTTCTCTTCTCTTCTCTTCTCTTCTCTTCTCTTCTCTTCTCTTCTCTTCTCTTCTCTTCCTCTTCCTCTTCCTCTTCCTCTTCCTCTTCCTGCTCCTCCCCACCTCTTTTCACTTCTCTCTCCAATATGAATGCCAAAGTGAGGTACCTGTAGCACCTGTGAGCTCCTTTTAGTGAAGATCTTGAACAAACCCAGCCCCTGGGCTCCAGCAGCACGCAGCTCTGCAGACTCCAAACACGGCTGGGCAGGAGCTGTGTGTCCTCTTCAGATTCCTTCATTTCCCATTTCCCTTGTCTGAGTGGGGACACCCCTGATCTGGACCAGCACACCCTGTCACTGTCACCGTGCTGCAGCTGAGGCTTCTGGCCACCCCTGCATCCCTGGGGTGCCAGAACATCTGCAGCTGCAATTCTCTGGCACAAATGCATCTGGACTCATCTCTAAAAGCAAATGTTGTGGGAGCTGCCAGCAGCCAGGAAGGAGCTACCTGCTGCTGCTCTGCTGCCAGGGTCTGTGAGGTGCAAAGCAGCCCAGTGAAGAGGGCTGGAGACTTTGGGAAATGTAACCCAGCTGGGAAGGCTGATTTGGGAGAGAAGAAAGGGGATGGAAGGAAATAACTTCAAGCCTGCGTCACTGGAGATTTGAAGCGGTTTGGATTTTGGCTGAAATGGCTGAGAGCTGGGGCGTGGGCTTTTATTGAATAATTGCCATTTTCTGTGCAAAGTGCAAAAATGTTCCTGAGAAACCTCTGGTGCTTCAGTTGTTCACACCACACATTTCCTGTGTGTAAAGTGTGGCCCTTTAGAAACGTCAGGTCCTTTGCTCCCTGGGCAGCAGCAATCCCTGTGTCCCTGCAGTTCCTCAATCCCTGTGTTTCCTGAAATTCCTCAATCCCTGTGTTCCCTGCAGTTCCCCAGTCCCTTTCTCCCTTTGTTCCCCAATCCCTTTGTTCCCTAATCCCTGTGTCCCTGCAGTTCCCAATCACTGTGTCCCCTGCAGTTCACCAATCCCCATGTTCCCTAATCCCTTTGTCCCCAGCAGTTCCCCAATCCCAGTGTTCCCCAATCCCTGTGTCCCTGCAGTTCCCTAATCCTTGAGTTTCCTGAAATTCCCCAATCCCTGTGTCCCCTGCAGTTCTCCAATCCCTTTGTTCCCCAATCCCTGTGTCCCCTGCAGTTCTCCAATCCCTGTGTTCCCCAATTCCCGTGTCTCCTGCAGTTCCCCAATCCCTTTGTTCCCTAATTCCTGTGTCTCCTGCAGTTCCCCAATCCCTTTCTCTCTTTGTTCCCCAATCCCTGTGTTCCCCAATCCCTGTGTCCCTGCAGTTCCTGGGAGGGAGCAGAGGCTGCAGCTGCCAGGACAGGGCAGGCAGAGATGTGCAAACACACTCAGAGCTGGGTGCTCACTGCTCTCCTTGCCTTCACTCAGCTGCCTGAAGCTTGCAAACCAGTCCAGCCTGTTCCAGTCCCCTCCTCCCTGGTTCCTGGCCTTCAGCTGGGCTCTTTCCTTGTGGGACTGGAGAATGATTCATCCACCAGCACAGGAATGCAGCCCTGGAGGCATCGTTTGGGGCCTCTCCCAAAATGCTCTTCTGGAGCTGGATTTCTGTGCAGAAGGAATGTGGACTGGAGAAGTCCTCCCCAGGAAATCTTTGAGCAAAGAGGAGTGGAGTCCCACTCTTGTCTGGTCCTCAGCTGTGGCATTCACATTCTCTAAAAAATCCCTTCACCCAGGATTTTTCTCCTGGGAAGCTGAGGAGCCTCAGAGAAAAGGAAAACAATTCTTACCTCATTTGCTTCTCCTGTGTTGTGCTCATCTGGAATGTGTTTGGAGATTGTTTACTCACTGGTGATTGTTACACTGGGTTCTGGTGTGAGTTATTTTCACTCTTTGGCCAATCAATGCCAAGCTGTATCAGGCTCTGGAAGGAGTCACGAGTTTTCATAATTATCTTTTTAGCATTCAGTAAGTATCCTTTCTGTATTCTCTAGTATAGTATTCTTTATACAATATAGTATAATAAAGTAATAAATTAGCCTTTTAAGAACATGGAGTCAGATTCATCATTCCTCCCTGCCATGGGTGTTGTCTGCAAATACAACACTCAGCCTCATCCAGATCCTTGCTGAGGAGAGAAAACATCCCAAACCCAGGCGTGGGTGCAGCAGATCTGCCTCAAGGGCCAGGACTCCTGCTCAGGTGTGAGTGCCCTGCCCTTCCCTCCTCCCCTGGCTCCTCCTCCTCCCTCTCCCTGTTTGCAAAGGGAGTGATGCCTCTGTCTGCAGGCAGGCAGAGCCTGAGACACAGGAGAGAGCCCAGGTGCATGGTGATGTCACTGTGCCATCTCTGCCTGTCCCCAGGCGGTTTTGGTGAGCAGGGAGATTGCCTGGCATGCTGTGTTGTGTGCTCGTGCCCCTCTGCTCCACTGGGTAATGTGTTTAATCCAAATTAAACACAGCCAAGCCCTGGGCGTAAGGAGAGGCAAGTTCTGCAGCTCCTCGTGCTTTCCCCTGGTGCCAAAAATAGGTGAGATAACACTGCCCTTTGTAGGACAAGCTCCCTGAGTGAGTGCTGCTGTTCAGAACAGCCTGGAAAAGTCAGGAGACACAATAATCCAGCCAGTTTCTGTTCAGTGTGGCACAGGGATGCCCCTGGAACAACCTCTCACTTGTGTCAGAAGGAGTCCCATCCCACAGGGAAGTAACGTGAGCTTCTTGTTTGGTGTTCAAACACAGTAACCAGAACTTCCTGGGAAAAGGCTCTGGGCCCATCTGAGCTCTGAGCTGGCTCTGGGTCGTGCCAGTGTGACTATTCCAGTTATTCCCATAGGATAACCCCAAAAGGTTCCTGGGAAGCACTGGGTGTATCAGCCTTGTGGCAATGAAAGCTGGAGGGTTTCAGGCAGCAGCCTGTCATGCACAGGCTGGGGGTGGCTGGGGACACCAATCCTTGCTGGCACCCAGGACTGTGGCTGGCCTTTTATCTCCACGTGCAGCAGGGCAGGAGGTGGCCCAGAGGGGACAGGGGACACAGGAGCTGGGGGTTCAGCTCTGGTCTGGACTCTGTGGAGATCATTTCTGATAAGGCAGCTGAAATCCATAGACTGTGATGTGTCCTAAAGAATGGCTGCTTGAATTCTTCACCCATTGAAAAGCTGTAATGGTAAAATCAATCTTACACTTTATCTTGGGGGTATGGTTTGGTGGTAAACGTGGCAGTGCTGGTTGGACTCAGTGACCTTAGAAGTCCTTTCCAGCCTTAGCTATCCTATCTTCCATTTTTGAGAAGTCCTGTGGTCCCAGCCCACCTAGTCTGTGATCCTCGGGCTGATCTACAAGAAGGGGGTGCAGAAGTGTGGGGGCCACACGGGGAGGTGTGCACAGCACATCCATCAGCTGAACCAGGCTGTGGTGGGATCGTCCCCTCAGGTGTGGGCAGCAGGGCTGGCAGAGCTGAGTGACCCACATCTGCTGGGGGGCAATGGGCCAAGGAAGGACACCAGGCACAGACAGAGCAGGATGGCATTTTCCCAGCCTTTAGGGGTGGTGGATTTTTGTTGCTCCTTCCTGGTTGGCACAGGCAGGGCTGCATTCCTGCAGACAATAGCTCCACCCGGGCAGCCCCAGCCCTGCTGTCCCCTGGCCATGCAGGCACAGCCCCGGCTCTGCCTGCAGCTGCCAGGCTTGCAGGGTTTGTCCTCATGCTCCTGCACCTCCTCAGAGCTGGATTAATGAGCTCTGCTGGCACACGTGAACAAGAGCAGTGATGAACTCAACTCAGCTGCCAGACTGCCCATCCTGGAAAAATCTTTGCTCTGTTTTGGGGAAAGTCCCTAAGAAAAATCTGGATTCTCTGTCAGGGCACAATTCCCACCTGACACAGGAAAAGGCCATCCCCTGTGCTCCCCAGACTGGCAGCTGCTGTGCTGCTAACAATTTCCTGGGAGAGGCCGGTGGGCCCTGGCAAAGGCAGGGATTCAGGATTTCATCCTGACTCCCCCAGCACACGGTGACTTTCTGTACTCACACGTGCAGCCTGGTCACTGAAATGAGACGGGTTAAAAATTAAATTTGCAAGGGAGGGTGGGGTTATTCTGTGGGAACTTGGGTCACCAACAGGAGCAACCAGGTTTCCCACAGTTGTGAAAATTTCTGGTCTGCCTGAGGAAAAAAGGAAATAAGGAAAAAAGGGAATAAACAGTGAGGGTGAGAGCTCCAGCTGCCTTCACCAGTAAAGCCAACCTGTTCCACAGCTACCTCAGCATCCAGTGATCCTGACCCGCAGTGAAACCACTGGGATTAAAACCCACTTGGATTACTGAGTGCTAAAGAAGCAGCCTTTTACTCTGCAGGAGAGAAACCCAGGCTACCTCTCCTGCAGGATGGGCATGAGCTGTGGGGAAACTGAGACAACTTTCTGGTTCCTGCATGGACATCTCAGGTAATCTTGTCCAAAGGGCATAAATAACCTCTGTTTGCCTCATCTCCCATGGTAGAACAAGGTATTGTTCTCTCATCTCGCTTGCTTGTGGTGTGATTCCCATGAAAGGACAGTTCCAAGGAACCTGGACCTCAAGGGCTGTCCCTGCCACAGCACAAGTGATTTCCTCCTCCACAGGATGCCATGGGATGACCTTTGCCAGGCTCACACACCCATTAACCAGCGCTGGGGTTGAGCCTCCCCTGCCTGTGAAATGTCTCCTTTCTGCTGGACCCAGCTGACACTGGGAATGGCAGAGGCTCTGCCTGATGACCCTGACCAAAGTGTGCTGGAATTTGCTGGGTTTCATAAGGTTTCCATTAGGGCTGTGAGAGAGCCCCTGAGGTTTTGTGGAACTCCTAAACTATCCATGCAGTGATTTGCAAAACTGTTCTCTTTGCAGGGGCGTTGGTTTTTACTGATCCTCTCTGCTGTTTTTCCTTCCTCTCCCACTGTCTCCTTCTTCAAGGTGTAAACATTGCTCTGAGGGAAACATCTGATCCACACGAGGGCTGAAAGGGTGGCCAGGCATTGGCACAGGAAGTGGTGCAGTCACCATCCCTGGAAATGTTCAAAACCACGTAGATGTGGCACCTGGGGACAGGATTTAGTGGAGGACCTGGCAGTGCTGGACTCAGTGATCTGAGAGGTCTTTTCCAGCCTCAGTGATTCTGTGGCTGAGGGACAGGGTGGTGACAGGATGATCAGGAGGAGGTTGGGTACCATTCCCAAGTTGCCAGGCTCGTGTTTGGGTGATCTGGGTTTGGTTTTGCTTTTATTACCCAGTTCCCAGTGTATCCTGTGCTCTCTCCCTGCTGTGTGTATCCTGTGCTCTCTCCCTGCATCATCCCTGTCAGGGCAAGCAATAATCCCTGCTGCCTTCTTAAGGCAGACATGGGACAGGAACACATCTCAGTGCAAGGCTCCCACAATGCCTCACCTGGGATTAAGTCCTGAATCAGGATTTAAGATCCCTAGAAGACTGCAGTTTAATATCAAGAATCAGCAGGTGATAGTCCAAATGGCTCAGCCAGCTGTGGCTTGAGTACAACTGAGAAAAACCCTCAGGAACAGGAACAGCCCAGCTTTGCTTTCCTGCACAATGTTCCCCCGTGGTTACTCTGTGAAGCTGCCATCAAACTCACCCTGTCAGACTCCATCTCTTTCCCTAAAGGATCAGCTCCTGCTGAGCCTTCACTGCCACCAAGCACTTCCCTAAAGTTTCTTGGCATTCTGGAAAAGCCTCTGGCTCATTTTCATTTGCAGTAGCAAAGCCAAGTTTTTCCCAGCACAAACCTCATCCATCTTTGCAGACAGTGAGATAACCCAAAGAACATCTTGTGCCCACCAGCATTAGGAGCAGGCTTTGACAGCAACAAGGGGGTGATGGCTCTTGGGGGTTTGGGTGCTTCTGGAAGTTTCCCCAGATAAAACAATGGTCTGAGCACATCCAGATCTGGCCTGGGGCCCATTTCCTGCATTCCTGGAAGGCAGCCAGGGCTGCCACGTCAGAGTCCCACCTGGGCTGTCCTGTTCCCTCTGCACCTGCTGATTCCTGGCTGTGGCGGGCGAGGTTAAAGGGGAGAGGTGCAGAGGAGCCCAACCCACAGTGCACACAGGCTGGGCAGCTGCCCCTCCTCTGCCACCTCCCCTGCACCCAGCAGCTGCAGATTTACCTCCTGCAACGGCAGGGCAGCTCTTTTGCTCCAAGACAGAAGCCTGGAACAAACCTCCTACTCCAAAGACTGGGAGAATGTAATTCTCCCAAAAGTAATTTTGGAAAACATGCTGCTGTACATCCCTCTGCAAAAACTCCAGCCAGAGCTCACAGGGACAGACCAAGGGACACAATACAGCCATTCCATCAGTCTTGCTGTGGTTATATTCATTGAGGTATTTCTCCTGGCTAGCAGAGACTTAGAGTGGTGCATCCCACCTCCAAGGATGGGCTGTAGACATTTCAGGATGTAGAAGAGGGTTCAAGACTGACCAGAAGCCCTGGCAGACCTTGCTGGCAATGCTGCAAGAAGTCACCACCTCTGTCACTCTCTCAGGGGGTACTTTTGCCCATAAGCCTGAGGACAGACGAGCCCCACCTCTCCAGTCCCCAGCCCAACACAGATGGCTTAAAATGGATTTTACACTAACGTGGCCAAGTAATAAACTGGAGCAACAGCTACAGGTTTGCTCCATGTCAGAAACTGCTCCTGTCTCAACCTGCTGGGAGCTGGAAGGGTGAACTGCATCTCCAGAGCTCTTGCCAAAGCTGCTCCTGCCCCAAACAGGCATTTACCCTGGTGCCCTTGGCTTGCCAAGGCTGTGCCTTTCTCCAGAACGGGGCCCATCCTGCCTGTGCCTCCACAGAGTCTGCAGAGCACAGCAGTGCCCCAGAGCTGTGCTGGGAGGGCTCCTGAGGTGGACTGAGGGTTCTCGGTGTGCAGGGAGCCACTGACTGACAGGAGGTGACCAGGGGAGGGTGCAGCCACTCCCTGTGGCTGGAGAGGCGTGTGACAGCACTGCTGTGCACTGCAGCACAGCCACGCTCCTCACCTGAGTGCCCAGGCACCTTCTCCTGTCCCCAGAAGTTCCCACCTGCTGCTGTTCACCATTAACCAGCTGCTGCCCACAGAGCTCCAGAACATGACCACAGGATCATTTGGGATGGAAAAGACCCACAAGATCAACTGTAAACCCAGCACTGCCAAGGCCACCACTAAACCCTGTCCCCAAGTGCCACATCTCTGTCTTTTAAATCCCTTCAAGGATGGAGACTCCACCACTTCCCTGGTCAGCCTGTTCCAATGCCTGATAACCCTTGTGGTGAAGAAACTTTATTCCTAATATCCAACCTCCTTTGGCACAACTTGGAACCACTTCCTTTTTTCTTTTGTTACGTGGGAGAGGAGACCAACCCCCAGCTCCTGTCAGGGAATGATAAGGTCTCATCTGAGAGATGATCTGGCAGTCGGCACACAAGCATTTGTATTGCCTTCTCAGCTTTTCCCCCACACCCAGGGGCACAGGGGGTGAGGGAGCAGCAGGTAATAACCCAATCCTCCTCTGTCAGAGCAGCAGTTACACCTGTAAGGGGCACTATGCAGATTTTCATTTGGGCATTATGATTTTTTAGGGCAGGGAAGTGCCTGAATGAGGCTTGCAGTGAAATGTCACGTGAGGGACTTGCAGTGAAATGTCACTTGCTTGGGTTGTGGGTCAAGGAAAGCTCTCCTGAAAGCTTCTCAAAAATTCATGCAGTGCTTTTGCTGTTACAGGTCAGGGTCTTTAGCCTCAGACTGATGGCTGAAGCACTGGTATTTGAAAAGCTTGTGAGGGTTTTTTAACTCCTTCCTTTGCTTTTCCAAGGCAGGAGGCCCCTGCTGTGTTATCTCATCTGCAGGGCTTGGCCCTTCCCTCTTCCTCCCAGAGCTCCAACCCAAAAGAGAGCTGGAAATGCCTTTGGAAGGTGTCACTTTGCAAACACATCCTTGGCAGAACCTGTTTCCCCGTGCACAATGTCAACCCTGTCCACAGGAACGTGGGCTGCTCCAGGCTGAGGCAGATGTTGGGCCATTCTGCTGCCAGACCCTGAGCTTGCAGTTCTGCTCTCTTCCTCCCAGCAGCCTCTGATTTACCCCAGCATGGACCTGGACAATGCTTGCAGTGTCTTGGGCTTGCCTCATCTGCCACCTGCAAGCACAAAAAAACCCCCAGACCACAAGGTCTGTGAGCTCTGGGAATACCAGGGCCAGGCTTAGCACCAGGACACGAGTGCAGCAAGTTGAGCACATGGGAAGCACAGCTGGACAGGGACATCTCAGCTCAGGTTTCAGTTCTGGAAGTCAGGCTAGGCTGTTTTCCACCACTACTGAGTTAAACTGCTCGGAAATAATGTTTTCTGCTCTATAACCCCATGGCATGACCAGAATTAGCAGGAAGCAAAAGTGCCTACAGCTCAGCACTAAATGAGTTTTATGACGAAGATCTTCTTTTCCCTTGGCATTGACTGTTCTAAACTGCTTTGCACATATTTCTGCAGAGTTGGGCTCCTTAAAAGCTCAACAGGATGATTTAGTGGTTTTTCACTGTGGCACTAATGGAGAGGAGGAGAGGGCAGCAGCTCAGGCATCACCTGTGTGGGAGCCTGAAGTGCATGAGCAAAGCTGTGGGTATGGCAGTGACAGGCTCCATCCCAGAGCTCAGACTCGTGTAGCCACTGCCATGGATGTGCCTTGACTTACATCAGCACCAAAATACACCCAACTATTAATTAAATACTTGGTTCTGGGGATAACAAGTCCATGTGGCAAAAAGGGAAGGGGAAACCACCATGATTTGGTGCTGATCCTCCAAGATTCCAGCTGTTTTCACCCCACCTCCCAATGCCTGCCACCAGATCTGCTGGAGTGGGACCCTCACTGCTGGGCCAGCTTAGGGTGGGCTCCAAAGATGAAAGCAGACCCTGTTGCAGGTCCCCATCCTCTGTGGACTGGAGGAAACACAAAACATTGTTCCTCTGTCCCCTGCAACAGATGAACACTCTCAGCATGGTGAAATGAAAAGAATGGCATGAAAATAATGAAAAATGAAAGGTGAAGGCTGTTACAGGTTTATGAGCCATAGCCTGCAGACATGAAGGGAGAAATCACTTGTGAGGAGTTGGGTTTGCATCTTAAACTGTGAAACTCTGGTCTCTGCAGTGATCCACTCAGAAATGGGCACACCCAGGCTGAATAAGCAGCTCCAGCCCACGCCCTGGTTGGCAGCTCTCTGTGGTCAGTGGCACACCGGGCTGCAGGCAGTGTCACTGGTATTTTGGGCACCCCTCCCACTACAGCTCCCTGAGGTCTGATGGTGGTCAGTGGATGAGACCTGTGGGAGCTGTGGTTTAAACCTATTCAGCCATCTGGTTTAGCTGGTGAGCTGATTCATATTTATTTTCAGATTGTGGGGGCTAATCTAGAAAATTAAGGAAGTGACAAGGGAAAAAAAATGTATCTGAAGGGAAGGCCTTGGGTAGCTGCCAGTCCTGAGAGGTTGTGTGTAGTTTCCACCCCCAGAGAGGTGCAGAGCACAGCTGGACACAGCCCTGGGTCCCCCAAAAGCCTCCATCCTCAGAGAGGTGCAGAGCACAGCTGGGCACAGTCCTGGATTCCCCAAAAGCCTCCATCCTCAGAGAGGTGCAGAGCACAGCTGGACACAGCCCTGGGTCCCCCAAGAACAGAGCTGGTGGCTGATGACAAGGCACCATGTGGTGCCTCCTCCAGACAGGGATGTTCCCTCCATCAGCAGCAAATGGCAGGCAGGAGCAGCTGGGAATGCCAGGAGATGTTTTTTCCTCCGATCATCCCCAGCCAGCTTTCAGTGGTTGTGATATTACAGTTTTTAGGTATTAGCCATCCTTCACAGGTAATTTTTTTCTCAGCAATGAGCTATAAGTGTCCACACACAGAGCTTTGTGCTGCTGAAGGTGGCTCAGCAAACACTGCTGGGCTGTCTGGTTTATCATTACTCCTCTCCTGGGAGGGCAGCCCAGTTAAACACTCCAATGCTCTGTTACATCCCCGTTCCAGGCACTAAACCTGAGGGCAATCCTCACCCAGGGCTCCTTGTGAGCACAGGGACACCCAGCTCGGCCTTGCAGGGAGAAGAAGAGCTGGGATCTTCCCCGAGCACTTTCCCCCTTGGAACAGCTTTGCCAAAATTCGGGACAAGTCAGAGCCAGCGATTGGAGCTGGAATTCTTTGGCCCCAAGGGTTAACACGGCTGAGCAGCACCGCACCTTGCTTTGAGAAAAGGGAGGAAAAAAATCCCTGCTAACCTGGACAAAACAGGTTTTTAATGAAAGCAGCACTTAATCACTATTCAGGGAATTCAGAGCGGGGGACATCTGATGCAAACAGAGTTGGCTGAAACTCTCCCGCACCGGCTCCCTCTTTGTCCCCCCGTGAGCCGGGGAATGGGTGTGATCTCCGGGTAGGAGTGTCTCTGCGGTTAAGTAGAGGATTGAATTACCGAGCAGTGCTGTTCCCCGGCTGACAAGGTAGCAGAGCAGTGAACAAAAGTGCCTTGGAAGTCGGCGGAGAGGAGGAGAGGGAGCTGGGCTTGGAGGAGAAGGGACACCTGCGAGGACAGCGCGCACTTCAGCAAGGTAAGCCGGGTCCCTGCACCCTGCCAGTGTCAGTAAGGCCAGAAATGTTCCATGAATTTATGTGGGATGGTAACAAACAAAAAAATTAATACGCTTCATACTTAGAAAAAACGATGAATTAAAAATCCTGCCCTGTTGCAAAGCAGGATGGACACATCTGGAAGGAGCCCACCCTGATTTACATGGTCTGGGGATGGAACAAGCAGCTCTGAGCTTGCCAAGAACCCATCCCGGCTCCCTATCAGCTCCGAGGACACAACTTTTCCTTTAGCTCTGCACAGCCTGGCTTTGATTTCGTGCAGCAGCCAATTAACAGCGTTTTGTCCGGGCCTGGGTTGTTTTAGTTTTGCTGCCGTGGGGATTTCCAAAAGCTCGCCTGGCTTTGGGGTGCAGTTACGGGTCCAGGCAGCCACAGAAAGTCTTTGGAAGTTCTCATGGATGGGTTTTATCGTCATCTGATCGACAGATTGCTAATGGCCGAGCTGCTGAGCTCTGCAAATAGAATGTTTTCTCATCCTGCTCGTTGGAGATGCGAGCTGCACCGAGATAAAATTGAGTTGTAATGGAGTGGAGCTGCTGGCTCGCTTGCCAGTATTTTTCTTAGGCGTGCCTATTAGGAACATAAATATTTAACACAAAGGAGAGCTGATATGAATTAGCATCTGTGGGAGGTTCACGCTTATTCAAGGCTGCCCCAACGCAGATGTAAACAAGTGTTACAGCAGCTGAAGCAAACCCGCCCCGCCAGAGCAGCCCTTGGATGGTGAATCACCCAGGTGCTTTTTACACACCGCAGCTAAATGGGCTGATTAGGGCCTGCGAAGGAGAGATTAGACAATCAGAGGGCACTGGCTTTCCCCTTCCTCGGGGTTTTACCGTTCCCCCGGGATGCCAGGTGGAAGGCAGTGCAAGGACTGGCAGAGCAGAAAAATCCCTACAGCCGTCTTGCCTCACCTTCCTCCTGGCAGAGCCAGGTGAGCCTCCCCTCCTCCTCCTCCTCCCTGCACAAACAGGATGCCTTTATCCTCCTCCAGCTCCCTTCTCACCAGAAGACACAGAGGTCTCATGATGTTTTTTTTTTTCCCAGGCACGATTTTGAGGCAAGGTCTCCCAGCTGGGAGCAAAGGTTTTGTGCCATGGCTGTGAGCAGTGTCTCCTGCCTCCTCCTCCTGTACCTTGGGGCTTCCCCTTAGGCTGAGTCAATAAATCCCTGCTCTTGCATGGCCAAGGATGCTGAAGATGTTTTTCTTAGGAAAAAAAAAATTCATTGAAAGAATAATAAAGTACTGGAATGCTCTTCCTAGGGAGGTGGTGGAATCACCATCTCTGGATGTGTTTTAAAAAAGGCTGGGCATGGCACTTGGTGCTATGGTCTAGATTCTGAGTTGAGGTGTTAAGACATAGGTTGGAATCAATTATCTTAGAGGTCTCTTCCAACCTCATTATTCTGTGATTCTGTATGTTCACAGCATCTCCTGGTCTTTTCCACAGAGCTGTGCAAGTTTTTTCTGCACTTTGAGCATGGAAGTTGTTATGTTTTCTGTTAAGGAGCACCCATCCTGTGGTGATCCATCCCCAGCTGAGGAGGAGGCTGGCTTGGGCACCTGCCCCATGCTTGGAAATGGAAATGTGCTGGGGCTCAGCTCCATGCTGGGCACGAGCTCTGTGCTGGGCACATCCTGCTGCACCAAAAGCCTTCCCTCAGTTCCCAGAGTTAAATACGTGGTGACCCACTTGGAAGCAGAGCCCTGAAGTGCTCAGTGCAGTGAAGGCAGCTCAGGGCACAGCCAAAACCTTGGTGTTACCCACCCCAGATGTGTTTTTGTCACCCCTGGGGAGCACTTGTGCCACCACTGACCCTCCTCAAGGTCCCTCCTTCATGACATTTTTGTGCCAGCCCTCTGAGGCTCTCACTGGACTGGCACAAGCCACAGGTTGGGCTTTCCATGTGTGAAATGTGCATCTGCCAGAGGAAGGACTCCAGGGTAGCCACACCACACCCCAAATATCTCTTTGTTTATTCACATACATTCTTCAGCCTCTGTTGTCCCCTCAGAGGAGCAGATCCTTCAGTCACAAAGGGAAACACTCTCCCACAACTCATTAAAACCTCTCCTCTCATGAGCTCTCTCTCCATACAACACAACCCTGGAAATGGGCCTAATTATGGTTTATCCTGGATGATATACATTTCTAGTGTATTTTCACCCGTTCTGGGTGTGAAAGGGATGCAGAAAGGGGTGAATATTATCATTTAAAGTCTTTGGCATCTTTCACTCTGAAAAGTCCAGGCATCAGGTGATGTGCATCCAATTCAGCTACCTTGATTTCCAAGGATCTCTGCTTGTAACAGAAACCCTCTTTTTGTTATCTGCCTTTACCTGAGCCTCTTCAGGCTTATCTGAGGCAGAGCTGGGTACAGTAACAGTGGAACTTGTTATTGCCTTGTGTCCACGTCAGGGATGTGACACGTGGGGGACCTTAAATTGCATGGTTGGGCTCCATCCTGGGCAGTTCTTGTGGAAGGAGCTATTCACAGCAGTTGGCCTCTTCTACCTAAAAATGTCGTGTTGCCATGCCCTGGGATGAAAGGAGAGGTTTGTGCCTGGCCCTTTATTTAAAACTGCTCTTACAAAAACAGCTGCACCGGGTAGGAAACAGGCAGTGCTGGAAATCATGTTCTTTTTTGGGTTAGAGACTATCTGGGTACCTGTCTTTCCTCTGGGAGTGTGCAGAGCCTGAATTACTGTCCTTTGTGGCTATCCCACACATCCCAGTCCTTCAGATGCCTGGTTCCCTTCCTGGTGCTCAGACAAAACTGCCCTGGGCAGCTCCAGGTGGAAAAGGTTGTCCAGGATGAGTGACTCTGTCTAAAGCAGTTTTTGAGCATTTTCAGGGGTGTTTTACTCACCTGCCTTTGTGCTGGTGATGTGCTTCTCTCTCTGCTTCCATTCCTGCCCAGAGGAGCTGAGTGGCCTCTCCAGGGTCCCAGGAGAGCCAAGAGCAGCCTCAGAGCCCCCAGGGCTGGAAGGGCTGGGTGACACAGGGACAAAAACACCTCAGGTGTGGGGTGAGCACGAGCCTGGAGGGCAACCCTGCTGTGGGTGGTTGCTGCCAAAAAGGTGTGTGGTGCTGGTGTTCCACTGAGAGCAGATCCTGGGGAGGGCTGGCTCTGCTCCTGAGACCTTAAAGCTCAGAAAAGCCAACTCACAGCCTGGCTCAGGACCCATCCCAGTGGAAGCTTGGGCTGGGTTAGCTGGTCCCCTTTTGTTTTGACACAGGTCTGTCTTTCATTAGAGTTGTGTCAGCCAACACTCACAAGGGATGAGCTTCCCTTTGCTGCTTGAGAAACAAAACTTCCCCCTGAATAAACATCTTTTACATCTCACTGGGCCAGAGATGGAAATGCAGAGTCACCCACAGAGCACCTGCGCAGATCCAGGGCTTGTCATTTGCAATCCAAAGTGGAAACTGTTTGGGGTTTTGGTTTTATTTTCTTTTCTTCATGGAAGTCCTGGGTTTCTCTTCCCAAGCTTGATGTCATGCTTGCAGTTCTGAACTGGGACAAAACTGAAACCTGCTTTTTGGTAGTTAATATTTCCACTTTCCACTGGGAAGCCAGTGCTCTGGAACCAGTTCTCCAGCTGGTCTGAGGGAGGCAGAGCATCTCCCCTGCTCCATCACCACCAAAAAAAGGTCTGTGGGCAAGGGCTTGTTCAACTGCACTCATTAAACTGTGCACCAGGGAAAAGCTGCTCTTGGTCTTGCACACATACACATGTGTGAATTCTCACAATAAATATAAAATTGCTACATGCAGCAGCAAAAACACTAACTCAGAGTTGTTTTTTGAGAAGGATGGGCCTGGTGGGCACTGGCAGCTGGGTTTAGAGGAGATTTATTTATAGTATTGTCTCAGTTCATGCTGGCAGAATGTTGGGGCACAGTGGATGGGACTGAGCCCCAGACTCTGGGAGAGCAGCAGGGCAGTGTGGCACTTCCCAGGCTCTCCACCCAGGGCTTTTCCTGTTAGGCCAAGGGAACAGCAAGTCCCTCCTGCCCAAGATTCACTGGATCTGCCCTAGAACAAGCACCAGGATGAGGGGAAGCACCCAGGGAAAGCCCTCCTCAGACTTGTGAAGCTGGAACTGACGCCCAAGGGAAGGTGGATAAATCCCAGTCTCTAACCCCCTCTCTTCCCCTTCCTCCAGGCTCTGCATAGGAAGTTGTGGCCTTTTCCTCAGTTTCAGCTGAGAAGATGTATTCTTTTTTGAGGTTTTCCCCTTCCTTTAAGCTTTGAGGAGCACGTGCTCCCCAGGATCCTCTTGCACAGATGAACAAACACACTTTCTCTCCTCCCTGATGTCTCAGCTCTGGTTTTGTTTAACCTGCAGCCAGGGGTTAAATAATGCTCTGTTAAAATGCTGATGTGGGAGAGGGTGGTACCTTTTTTTTGTGGAGGTGGTGAGTAATTAGGAATTAGTTAGAACCTTAAGCCCTTCCCTGGAAACCAGGAAGAAGAATTGAAATGTCTTTGCTTTCCTTCTGTGTGCATCTCCTGCCCGTGCCTTTGGATGCAGGGCTGGTCCTGAGCCAGGAATCTCTCCCTTTCACCAGAGGAGAAAGAGCTGAAAGAAAGGAGAGATTTTTTCCTGATGAATTGGCAAGCTGCCTGCTCACCTTTCCCTTGGGATGGCTCCGTGGTGTTGCTGGCTCACAAACCCCACGGAGAGGGGCTGGAGGTGCAGTGGACACCTCTGAAGTTGGTGTGCACCCAGCTGAAGTTTATTATTTGGTAAAAATGCACCTGGCACCACACCAGCACAATGCTGCTGCAGTAGGTTTGTGTGCAGGTTTTTAACAGCTTCTTGTGCCTGTTTTTTGTTTTTTTTTTTCCCGGATGGATTTTCAGAGAGGTGGGTTTGCACAGCAAGAGTTTGTTACCAGTCTCAGGGAGAGCTTCCTGCAGCTCAGCCTCTGCTGCTGCTTGGGAAAGCTTTGAATCTTTTAGGGCTGCCCTCAGCCTGCAGAGATCCTGCCTGCCTGGAAGAGCCTCCTGCTGTCAGAGCCATCCTGGGGAAGGAGGACTTGCTGGGAAGGAATTCAGGCAGGAGCTGCGTGGGTGCTGTGACCTTCTGTGCAGGACAGCAGGGCCAGCCCCACCTGCAGCCAAGTGGCTCTGCCTTTCCCAGAGCTCTGGGCTCCACGTCCAGCCTGATGGATGTGGAAACTCAGGCCACATGACTCGGGAGCTGGGGCTGAAGTCAAAGTTCTGATTTAATTGTCAGCGCATTGTTCCCACATTGGCAGAAGTTTGCTGGGACAATGCAGCTCCATCGTTCCCAGGACAAGCAGTCAGCTGGTAAAATTTTAGAGGGAAGACTCAGAAATAGCAGCAGTTTGGGGAAAAAAACCAATCTGCTCTTACAAATCAGTTTCCCAAGACCATCTGCTTAAAGATCAGGCTGCTGGAACTCCACCAACAGTGAGATAAACAGGGGGGACAAGGGGGATCATGAAGAGAGGTGTGGAGAGATGAGAAATATTCCCTGGATGGAGCGAGGTGTTGAGCTGGAATTTATGGCAGGTGGAAATGCAGCTGCAGGGACAAAATCAGAGGAGATCAATCATGAGATGCCTTCCCTTCTAAATCAGGAGGAATTTGAAGAGGAAGATGAGATACAGATTGAGGGCTAGTGCAGGTGGGAAGGTGGTTATTTCCCAGCAGCCTGGTATTTCCTTGTGCTCTCTGCTTTTATGTTAGGAACAATGGAAGGACTGGAGGATTAGTGCAAAGTCCATCCTCACGAGGAGCTGAAAGGTAAAGCTCACAGCCTCAGTGGTTTTCTGGGACTGATCAGCTATCAGCTGCTAAGTCTGAGATGCCAGAAATGACCAGGAGGGGAAGGCACAGGTTGGAAGAAGCCACACTAAGCCAGAGGTCTGCTTCTTGTCAGGCCTGGGTTGGTGGTTGGAGATGGGGTAAGTTTCCAGGGTTCAAGGGACAGAGCATCTGGGTCCCAGAAACACTGGTCAGCTTTTTTCAGACAGGGCAAAATGGTTATTGCCCTTTCAGAGCCTGAGGAATTCCTTGGCTAGGTGAATGCAGGTCCCTGCATCCTTTGAATTCACTGGATAGGGAATTGAAACCTCTCCTGGTTTCAATCTGAGAGGCCATCATTAACATCAAAGCATCTCCTCATCCCATGCTCTTAGATCCTCACTCACATCAACCTCAGCATCTCAGCCCAGGAACAGGGAACAGAAAAGACCAGTCTCCCATGGTAGCTTGTTGTGTGGTGATCCCTGGAAGCCACTCATGGAAAAAGGGGAAAACCTGCCCCACTTAAAGCAGTGAAGTCCCCTCTTACCTCCAGAGCCACTGACCCCAAGGAGAGGAGCACAATCTCCAATGCCACATCTCGGGTTTTGAGCCAGCACTACTTAAGTCTAAAAAAAACCTCCAAGCCCTTTCAAGATCCATCCTGATGATCCTGTAGCATGGACAGGGGGATCTTTTGTGGCCAGTGGAGGTGTCTGAAGCACGAGGGCCATTCCAAGTGTTTGCCTTATTGCCAGAGCCATGGGAAGGAGCAGCTTGCTGGAAGTGCAGCACCTGAGCAGCAGCTCCTGGCCACAGAGCCCGAGGAGCTGAGCCCAGAGAGCTCAGCCCAGCCATTCACCCCACTCATTTCAAAGACATTAAGTAAAGCCAAGCCTGCCAGCTTCCCTAATAAGCTGTTCCAATGTTTAATTGCCCACCATGATCAGAAATAGCATCTTGTTTCAAGGCCTGCTTTACGTAATTTTAGCTGCCAGGCAACAGCTCTTTCCAAGAAGGCTGAAGTGCTCTCTGTGGTCACCCAGGCGTGTCTGGGCAGAGCCCTGTCCTTGGCTTGGGGGCCACACTGAGCTCCTGAACCTGGACCTCACAGGACTTGGAGCAGGAGGATGAGCTGAGCTGTGTTTTTCCTCTTTTGCCATCCCCACAGTGCATATCCTGTTCCTTGTCCTCACCACCAGGCTCTAGCACATCCAGCATGGTTTGGAGGAAGGTCTTACAGCTCTGAGTGTGTGACAACATGAGAGAGTAAACAAGCCCCATAGCTGGCCCTCCCTAGCCATGATTTTCCTGTGATATATAAGCTGCTTTTTCTCCTCTTGCAGCAGAGAAATAGAAGACAGCTTACCCAGGCTGAGTGCTGAACTTCTGGGCAGTCAGTGTTCCTGAGCTCTGGCTGATGAGCCACATGAGGGAACTCCAGTGTTGAATTTCACTCCTGTGGGCTAAACAAGAGTTAACCACTGTCCTCTCTGCAAACAAAAAATGGCACCTACTTGGGCCCAGATGCCCAACTACAGTGGAGACAATGAAAGCAATTCAACAGCCCCTGCTTTACCTCATCTAATGCCAGTCCAAGTATTCCCAATAATTAGGCCTTTCAGCCTGGAAAGGCTGGAGCCACAGCTGCTTCCTATTTTCCCAAAGCTGTACAGAGCATGAGTCATTTCACTGGGGCTTTTTTATTGCCGTGACTGCAGCCCCGAAAGCACGCGCCAAAACCCAGGCCAGCCTGAATTCAGAGAGTGCTTCAGGAGCTGGAAATGCTCCCCTGTCCCCTTTCTGAGTCCTGCTTTTTCCCTCCCCACCCAAACAGCCCAAGACTGCCTGGAGAAATGTCCTGCTAGGTCTGGGTTCCCGGCGTGGACCGAGCTGACCCGGTGATGGCTGGCACTTCCACCCCAGCCATTAATCATTAACCAGCCTTGGGAGTGACCTTGACACTTAATTAGTCATGTAGTCCTTCCTGAAGGCGAAGCTTTTCCTCGTGCTGTGCTGGTTGGAGAGGGGGCGAGGGTTGGACTTAGCAAGCAGGGGTGTTGCTGTGGTTTTGGCAGTGCACGAAGGGCAGTGGGGGTAAGGGAGACCCATCTGCCTTCACCCACCAGCTTTGTTGCCTGGATTGTGACAGGAGAAGCTTTGATTTTTGGCTCTGGAGGCTCCAGGGGCCCCTGGCTGTAACACCCAGTCAAGGGCCAGCCACCGACGTTCGGCTTCCAGGTTCTCTGCCCTCAGTCAAGAGCAGCATTTGATCTTTGCAAATAGCACCTTAACCAAGTGGTTAAGGCCAGAAGCTGCCTTTGCTATGCAGTGGCCACCTCTCAGCCCACATTCAAGGGCAGAACTTTTCTCCTCTTCCCATCAGAAAGGAAGATTTCTCTGGAAATGGTGGCAATGGGAGAGGCTGGCCCTGGAGGTGGAAATTGAGTAGCTGCATGTCATTAATGTGGGGGCATACAGCTGCTTCTCTCCTCCCTTCACAGGTAAAGCTGTGTCTGCCCAAGCAAGCAAATCCATCCCCATAACCAGTGATTTTCCCTGGTGAATTCCTGCCCCTCAGGTGGTTGACTCACACTTCTTGCCAATTTGCATTTCACCTAATGCTGAGCAAAACTGGTTTGACTGAGATAAGGGCTGCCCCAGACACTGCTGTTGAAACCCCACAGTGAATGCCGCAAGACTCTTAACATCCCTGTTTTTCTTCTTTTTAAATTCTAAAAGTTTCTGCCCTTCATGATTTCAGCACAGATGGGAAGATTTCACTCCATAAATACCAGATTTCATGTCTGGACAGGAGCTGAATTATGGGATCATTTGATTAAAGCCCCACATTAAATCATTAATGAAATGAGCTGTTTGATTATATAAGTCACATTCCTATTACTTCTAACTTGGCCACTGGCTGAAAGAAGCTGGAAAGTCTAAAGAAACAGCCAACCTTGTCTGTGATTCACACTCCCCCAGCTAAAGCACTGAGCAGAAAGGGAGGGACACCATTTCTCAGAAGAGTGGGGAGTCAGCACTGATTGTGAGGGTTCGGATGGAGAAAGGATCCCCAGGAGTGAAGGAGATCCAAGATCCTCATTTTCAGTTAAGTAGGTTTGGCTGGGGATCTGTGGAGCACTGCTGGCTCTCAGAGGGCTCTGTCCTGCACCACTGCTGTGCTCAGAGGAATCTCAGCATCCTTTGGGTTAATTTTTCCAGGAGAGGTTGGGATGCTGAGAGAAGCAGGGATCCAGCTGTGTCTCACAGCTGGCCAGCTGCTGGTTTCCTGAGCTGTTAGCAGGAGAGCGAGACGCCTGCTGCCTTCCACAGGGAGAAGTGTCAGCAGTGCTAAAAAGCTTCACTGCCCTCAAATATAAATGTCTTTAGTGGCTTTCTTTTCAGGTTCTTCCTGTTTTGATGCTGGAAGGAAAAACCCCTAAATAAATTAAAAAGATAGCTGAGGGAAGGAAGCTTCACTTGGGTTTTTCTGTGATAGGGACCTTTTGAGTGTGATACTAAAAGAAAGGAGAGGTCTTTTGGCTAAAGATCTGAACTAAGACCATGTTTCTGTGTTTAGTTCTTGATAGCCCTGTACCCCAGGACTGTAGAAGAGTCAGGACACCATTTAGAACAGTGTCTCTCTCCTCTGTGGACACTGAAATATCTTCCTGGATCTGGCTTTTAATCTGCGTGGGTGTCAATCACCTTTCTGGGAACTGAAGTGAAAAATGTCTTTTTTGTCCTTGCTGTTTGTTTTCCTGCCTGGAAGCTCTCTGGAGGACCTAAGAGGGAGCTGAAGGTTGCTGAATGTGTTCCTGAGGCCACATGGGCTCAGTCTCCAGCAGTCCTTCTGTGTTCAGGAAGGAATGAGCCCTTCTGACTGCTGCTGCTGGGCACTGCCAGGCTGTGCCTGCTCAGGGAGCAGAGAGGTGCTGGGGCCGTGCTCAGAACACCCCAGGAAACATCTGCACCTCCCTACTGCCTGAGCAGGGAGCCAGGGTCTGGGAAGTCTGGATGGACCAATGTTCTGCCTGTGGCAGCATTTTTTGTGCTCTTACTTACTGTTCAACCTCGTCAGGGTGAGCAGCACTTGCTGCTCCCAACACGAGCAATGAACACCTTCTGGCAGGGATCACACCTCTGCCCTTCCCTCCTTCAGAACAGCAGAGAGCTGTTTTCTCTGGAGGCTGGGCCTGGGTTTGTGAGCAGGACTGGCTCACTAAAAGGCTGGTGTGGGTTGTGCCCCTGCACAAGCACAGCCTGTTCCGTGGCTGCTGCAGCAGAGCCAGCTCCCACAGGATCTAACTGCACGTCTCTATGGACATTGCTTTGGGATTGCATTTGTTTCTGGAAGTTGCCCTGTAAACAAGCTGGGTTCTGAAGTTGTTTCTTGGGCAAAAAACTCAGCAGTAGGAACAGGGAGCATAGCTAAGGATAGTCCTTTATTTTCCCCACATCTGGTAGGTATGATAGAGGATGGATGGAAAACCTCCACCCATCACAGGGAGAGCTGAATACACAAAAACTATCCCAAATATTCTCAGACACCTTTGTGTGGGCAACCCGAAACCTGCTTCTTCCCCATGGAGGCAGCAGAGCTTAGGAAGGTGCTGGGATTTGTGTAAAACAAATTTTGCATTGTGGTTATTGACTGGGTCCCTCTGTGTGCTGCTGTGCCTGCATGGAGCTGGCAGCCTGGTGCCCTGCCCTGAGATACCTGTCTGAATTTACAGCTGAATGTTGGCCTGAAGTAGAAGGGCTTCATTCCTTGGGCTCCCAGTGCCCCAAGGCCAGGAGACCTGACCTGGCCTGGCCTGGCCTGGCCTGGCTGGCCCAGGGGGGCACAGGACTCCTGGAGATCCTCTCATGTCTCCTCCACCCCTTGTGCCATGGTGGGAACAAACCAGTACTGGTGTCAGGTCCAGCAGCCCAGTGGATCCTTTCCACCTGTTCAAATCCAGGTAAAATAATCCCCCACCCAAGCAGCAGTGTCCTGTCAGTGTTTGCTGGGCTGGGATCCTGCACTTTGCTTGGCCCTTCATGAGCATGGATGGCCTGGGAATGGGGGTTCACCCCACCTAAGTGTTGATAGCAAAGAGAGACACTTCAAAATGTGGATTTTCTGTATTAAACCTGCTCTGATGGCAAGAGGAACCCAGCACACTCACTGTTGCATCTAATTATATAATTATTTTGGTTTTTTTCTTCTTCCTTTGCCTTCTAGCTCAGCCTGCAGGATGACAGACGGTGACACAAACCTCCCAAGCATCGAGAGGAAGCTGGGACTGCAGATATGGGGCATAGAGGTAGGACAAGAGGGATGGCACATGTCCTCTGTCACAGCCATGGCACATGGCCTCTGCGCAGCTCTGTGTTTATGTTTCAAGGAAGATTAATTCTTGCGGTAATCTGTGTGGGAAAAGAGGGTCCTAAAGATAAGGTACAGTGGGAAACAGACAGAGTATTTCCCCATGAAATGTTCAATATGTTATTGTTTTGGTTTCCTGCTCTGTAAAACGGAGATGATAATGTTTGCAAAGGAAACAGGAATGTGGTGGGACTGAAATAATTCCTCCAGCACTGGAGGCTTTCTCACCCCTTTTTGGAATCGATGCAAGGCTGCTTTAACACACCAGAAATTCCCTGTTTCACCAAGGTGAGTTTTCCATAGGTAGCCTTAGTCCACACCAGCAGCTGCCACGGGGAAGACACCAATTTTTGCAGCAAAGGCACTCCATGGAGTCTACTTGTACTTCTTCCTTGCCTTTCCTACTCTGTGTCAGTTCAAGGAGAGATGCTGCAGCTTGTAAGGATGCCTTTTTGCTGGTGGTGCTGTCTGATTTTGGATTGGACCCAAGCTGTGCTCAACTCTGCCTTTTCTGGCCCCATTTACCAAGAAAATTTCCATGCAATGAGAGTGGGTTTAGACTGAGGTGCAGAATCCACTCAGGGCAGCAGTGGGAAGAGGCTCCAACATCTCAGCAGGTCACAACCATGTTCCCAAATATCACAGTGCCTTCACCTTTCCATTTCTCTGCAAAGCACTGCTCTGAGCTGCTCTCAGAGGATCTGTAATCAGAGCTCTGTGGGTTCACAGGGGTCAAGCTGGTATGCTGGGAGACAAGTCAGGCCAGCAGAAGAATGCTTGGCTCTAATTTCAGGGAACCTCAGAGCCAGCTCCAGCCCAGGAGCTGCGTGTGGACTGGTGGGTGGCACAGCAGGCACCTGTGCTGGGCAGGCATGGCTGGTTAATTATGCACTTGTGCCAGAGGAAATCTGCAATTAGGGTCTGGAGGGATGAGGGACCATCAGTGTCCTCTGCTCAGTCTTTTCTCAGCTGAACCCCTAGCAGAGTGATTATCCTCACAAAGTGTTGAAAGTACTCAAAACTAAACCTGGGATGAGATATGCTCACTCTCCTGGGAAATTCCCTACAAATGCAAGCTCTGGAGCACTTCAGCCTGAGCCCCAGGTGTAGATCTACAGGATTGCACAAGGGCAAGGGCACTAAAATGTACTTGTCAGTCTGTCCAAGCAAAATCATCCTTTTCCATTCCCACTCCTTAGTACTTTGAATATTTCCTCACAAATTCACCCTGATTCTTCCTCCTCCAAACCCTGATTGTCACCTCAGTGCTTTGTGCAGTCTAGCCTGTCCTGTTTCATGCACACCACACATTTCTGGCTCTTCACTTTTAGCAATGACCCCAACTCTGATTTCCTTGCAGAACATGAAGATGGTTCCTGTACCTGAGAAAGCTTATGGGACTTTTTTTGAAGGAGACTGTTACATCATTTTGCATGTAAGTAAGACAGCAAACACTGCTCTCTGTTGGGCAGATGGTTCAACCCTTTTTATTTAGATCTGCCTTGGTTCCTAGGTAACCTGTCCTGTGGAAAAAGCTCTGTTGAAGTGGTTGTGCATGTGTGCTCACCATCTAATCATGGATCTGAATTTCACGTGGCTGTTGTGACAACACTGCCTGTTTAGTAAATCTGAAGTTCAGAGGAGCCATTAACTTCGTAATTCATTAAAAGTGTTTATCTTCCAATCAACTGAGTCATGCCCAGGCATGGCAGAATGACCAGTACATTCCTGGAAAACTCAATCAAGGCTCACATTTGAATGATTTGTGGGAGTCCTTGGGGGATGTGGGATGTGACCAGCTGGAGGGTCTCATTTTTAGCAGGTGATGTGGGCCATGAAGATGCTCCATGTCATGTGTCACGTAAGCAGCAGAGGCTTTGCAGCCCATCCCATGTCCCCATAGAGACACTTCAGCCCCACCCAAATTTGGTCCAGACCTATCTGCAGCCAGCTGAAGCTGAGCTGGCTGTGAAGGATTGCTGAGAACCAGCTCTGCTCTGTGCAAACTGCCTTGTCTTCTCAGATTTTGGCAGGAGGATGATGTGTTTCACTCACCTCCTAAAATCCCATCCAAATCTTTTCATCTGCCTAGAGCAACCCCGGTCCCATTGAACCCCAACCCATCATAAGGTGGAGACCAGAAGCATTTCCCACTTTTTGGGTCTGAGTGTGCCTCCTGCAAACATCTCTGTCTGGAGAGGCAGCAGCACCTGCAGTGCCCCACAATAACCAACTGTGCATCCCCCCTGTGCCAGGATGGGAAATCAGGCTGGGATAGCAGCACAGGGTGTGTCTCCTGCTCAAATGCCCCACACACATGCCTCTAGGGTACCTTCTGAGTGCTGAAAGCCTGACTTACAGGCCCACAAACACATGCTTAGAGCAGGATACTGGAGTCCTTGCAGGGAGCTGGCAGTGTAAAAATGGATTTTGATGCTCACAGGCTCAGCTTCTGTTGCAACAACTTCCCCAGGCAGAAGAGCCCTTCATCAGCCCACTATTCTCCTTTTCCCTGGAAGACAGGAGGGTAAAAACACTCATCTGTGCATTCTGCTTCTTTGCTGGAGCCTTTCCAAATAACAATTGTCCGTGGGACAATGGGACTTTGATCATCTTCAGTAGCAATGTATTAAATTGAGTGATTTTTCCACAAATTAATTTTCTGTGCCTGAGGAACAGAGCTGTATTTTATTCAACTCCTTCTGCTGTGTTTCACTGTGGTATCACTGCACAAAGCAAATAAACAGAGTTTAGTGTCAAATCCAGCTTATAAAATGAGCTTTTATTACCTTTCCCAGGTGTCCACAATGGGATTTAACACAGTGGGTGCTAAAAAATAACTGGCACAACTCAAATAACACTGAGCACACCTTCCTCTCAGCCTGCTTGCCTCCTTTTTCTAGGCTGCTGGGGTTTTCTGTAATAAGATGAATCCCAGCATGCACACACTGGCTCAGCTTCGTTTGGAGTTATGTCTGTTTTGCAAGTCAGCAGGAATTCCGAGGCAGTTTGTGCTGCTCTGTCATGTGCTGTGAGAACAACAACAGGAAAGAAAGGGTAGCATCTCCAGGCAAATAAATAACAGCATGTGTTGCATTTCAAAAGGTGATCTATTAGAAGAATCTGCTTTAAGTCTTAATATCAAAATGTGCAAGAGTAGGACAAGCTGAACACATTAATTGCCGGGCGCTCAGTTTTACTTGATAATGGGAGTTATAAAAGAATATCAAACAGAATCATCCTTCAGTTCAGTTTACAAAACCCATAAATTGCTCTGCTGTATAAGGAGAGCTGAGCTCCCAGGGAGTATCTGAGGCTCTGTCCTCTCTCCCCTTGCCCAGGAGAAAGGCAGAACTGGGAAAGGGCTCTGTGGTCACTTGGTTCTCCAACACAAAAATGGGCTGTACCTTCACCTGAACTTGTCCTTCCCACCTCTTCCAGACCAAAAGGACCTCCCGTGGCACGGCCGTGGATCTGCACTACTGGATAGGCAAGGACTCCTCCCAGGACGAGCAGGGAGCTGCTGCTGTGTACGTGACACAGCTGGACGCGGCGCTCGGGGGCAGCCCCGTGCAGCACCGCGAGGCGCAGGGACACGAGTCCGAGACCTTCCAGAGCTACTTCCGCAACGGCATCATGTGAGTGGCTCCGAAGGACCACAGCGAGGGGGGTCGTGGCCCCTGGGGGGCCTCTGCTTGTTTCCACGTCTCAGAGACATCTCAAAGATGTGAAAAATGCAGAATTCCCAGAATGACCAGGTTGGAAGAGACCTTCAAGATCATCGAGTCCAACCCAGCCCCAACAGCTCAACTCAACCCTGGCACCCAGTGCCACATCCAGGCTTTGTTAAACACACCCAGGGATGGGGACTGCACCACCTCCCTGGGCAGCCATTCCAGAACTTTATCACCCTTTCTGTGAAAAACTTTTTCCTGATACCCAGCCTGTATTTCCCTGGGTGCAGCTGCAGGCTGTGTGCTCTGGTTGTGTCAGTGCTGCTGGACACAGAGCCCAGCCCCAGCTGAGCACAGGCACCTTTCAGGAGCTGTGCAGAGTGATGAGGGCAGCCCTGAGTCTCCTTTTCTCCAGGCTGAGCACCCCCAGCTCCCTCAGGGCTTCCTCTCAGGGTTTGTGTTCCCAGCCCCTCTCCAGCCTCATTTTCCCCTCTGGATGTGCTCAGGGTCCCAAGGTCCTTCCCAAGCTGAGGGGCCAGAGCTGGGCACAGCACTCCAGGTGTGACCCCAGCAGTGCAGGGACAGAGGCAGAGTGACCTCCCTGGGTCAGCACAGATGCTGATTAAAATTCAGAGCAAAGAATTCCCATTTTGAAGGAATGACTTATTCAGTCTGGAGCTGTGGCATTCTGTTCCATTGGTCGTTTTCCCAGATATTTGCAGTAATTGAATCTTAACCTCCCTTTTGTTCACCTGAGGGTCGTTGTTCCTCTCCTCCACAGAATTTCAAGTGCTCATTCAGAGCACTTCAGACTAATATCCACCTTACAGTGAAGTGCTGATTTGGCTCATACTGGGTGTAATATTTCTGTAGTGGAAGGAAGAAGTGACTGAACTTCTGTCATCTAAAAGATACTGTTGAATATGTGATATGTTGATATATTGAATCCAGTCCCAGGGTCTTTGCCCACTCTGGGGTTTTGGGAAGGACTCCAGTTACTGTCCTCCAAGGAAGAACTTCACTGGCAATAAACAGCCTACTTGCTTTGGTTTCAAAAGCTGAAGGAAACTCAGATGATCCTGGGTCAACATCCTCCATCCCAGTCTGGATTGATATCTCTGTCTTGTGCATCTCAACAACCTCTCATGAATCGCCTCAGAACTCTTCTGAGGAGAAAAGTGCTTTTAGCCTCATCTTGAAGTTGAGTAGGGGACAATGAAGAACTGAAAATCAGACCCTCAAAACCAGTCTGTTTGGAAACCTCTCTGCCTCTGAAATCAGCATGAATTAGAGTTTGTCTGGGTCTAAACCACATCCCTGTGGTCAGTGAGGAAGTCTGAGGCAGAATGAGAAATTAAAGGAGGCTCTTGCCACATCTTGGCAGGTGGACTAATCACCACAGCATCCTTCTGTGGGTATCTAAACAAGTCTAGAGTGCTGTGAGTCACATTTCTGACCGCTTTAGCCAGTACCTTTCCACCCAAAATAAAATACATCTATTACCCACAGGGCAAAAACCACAATCAACAATTGTCCCTTTTCCCCCCCTAAATGGCATTGTGTCAGGTATTACTGTAATATGAACAATGGATCTGTTTTCTAAAATGGTCTAGGATATGTGAGAGTGGCTTAGACTTACCCAAAAAACATTGAAAGGGCTGTGGGACTTCTGTGGGGGGCTGTGCCCTCTCCTGATTGTGCAAAGTTGCCACAAGAGAGGGGATGGATTGTGGCATGAGGTGATAATAGTGCTGAGAGTGGCTACTGCAAAGTGTGTGTTCAAGGATGGAAGAAAATAATTGGGAGGTAAAATCTGAGAGAAAGACAATGTCCTATATGTGTTTACAATTTTGTTCTGCTTCTAGCCACAGTTTCCTGTCTAAGCTGCTTTTAATAAAATAACTATTTTGAAGAAAACAAAATTTTAGCAAGAAGTTTGTTTTCTGCCAAGTCAGATTCATATTTTAATTGAATGCTTATGGAATGTTTCAATTTTGGGATGCCACTGCCATGGTCAATAGGATTTTCAGTTTGGTTGTGTTACAATCCCTTTGCCATCCCTGACCTGCCTGTTCATCTTCTCCCAGGCTGTTTAATGCTTGGAGTTTATGATCTTGAAAGTCTTGTCCAACCTAAATGATTTTATGATTCTATAATGGTGTGCACAGCAGGAACACAACACCATAAGAGGCAGACAGACACCTTGATAAGGACCATGAACAGCAGTGAGGCAACGCAGCACTTGCCACTGCAATTTTAGGACTCTGAGATTATTTTTCCTCCAGATTTTTTAGTTGCCACCAAAATTTGGGGATGTTCTCAGAGAGTAGAAGGGAAGGTATTTTCTAACCAGCTCTAACTCTTTATTCTCTGCTACACAACAGCTACAAGAAGGGAGGAGTAGCCTCAGGGTTTAAGCATGTGGAGACCAACATGTACAACATCAAGCGTCTTCTTCACGTCAAGGGCAAGAAGCACGTGTCAGCCACAGAGGTGAGAAGAAAACCCTGCTCTTCTTATGGATCATTTCTCCTTCCCTCTCCTCCTACACTCATTTTTGCGGCGATTTGCCTGGGGGGTATCTCATTTCTGCTCAAGAACTTGTATTTCAGGACAGTTTTCAAGTCCTCACTTGAGGGTTTGGTGTTACCACTGTGCTCAGTGAGGAACTGAGTGCCAGCAGAATGAGCAGTCGCTGCAAACCTGTTCTTACATCCCCAGGGACAGGTTGGCATTGGCTGTGGCTTGTCACCTGCAGCTCTCCTCATCCTCCCCACTTTGCCAAACTCTCTCATTTCCCTGTGACAGGTAGCACTCTCCTGGGACAGTTTCAATAAGGGAGATGTTTTCTTGCTGGACCTTGGTAAGGTGCTGATCCAGTGGAATGGACCCAGCTGCAGCATTGCTGAGAAATCCAGGGTGAGTACAGGTGAAAGCCACTTGGTTTAAGGTGGCAATTTTTGATGCCTAGTGAAAAAAAAAAAAAGAAAAAACTCACAGTGTTTTCACAATGAAAGTCTTACGACCAGCACCATAGATATGACCAAATAATCATAAATTTTCTACTTGCCCATCTGCTGGTTTTAGATGCCCATGGAATTGCTTTGCCCCAGTTCAGACCTGGCCTCAGATTGCATTTCACAGGCAGCCAAGGGCACATCACAGGTTCCTGCCCCAGAAAGTCATCCAGCTCCCTCTGGAGCTCATCTCCATCCCTCTGTGCCCAGTTGTTTGCAAGCCATAGGAGTAGAAAGTCAGCAACTCCAGTAGGTTTAGCTGCAGTAGCCACCCCAGGGTAGATTAATTTTAATTTTAATTTTAATTTTTTGTTTACAGCGTCAGCAGGGAATTCTGGCTTGGTCAGTGTGAGACAAGCAGGAGTACATAACCCAGGTTCTGATAGGTCAGATCTACAGCTCTTAAGGCACTTTGCAAAGGCATCATTACCCTTATTTTACTGATACAGGAACCAAGACACAGAGACCTAATAAAGCAAGATACAGCAATAGGTCATCAGCAAAGCTGGTGGCCAAGCTTGTGGTCATTATAATATTAAAAGGCAGGTGGGTCTGCTCTGTGTGTGGTGTCCCCTGATGAACTGGGAAAGGGGGAATCTCCACAGGGAATGCCATTTTTGGGGCACAGTGGAGATCCTGAGGGTGCTGAAGCAGGTACAAAGCAATCCTCAGCAGAGGATGGGGAGCAGGTTTGTGGCTGCTGGGTTCATCTCAGGCCTCGAGCAGGTCATCCCCTATGGCTGATAAAGAGAGGAGTCTTTCAAAGCTATTGCAGTAAGAGTCATGGGAAGAAAAAAAATTCAATTGAAGGTGGAGATTTCAGCCTAATTAGCTGCTTGACATTTCATGCTGCTTTCCTCACAGAAGACATCCACGTTTTTTGAGCACTTGAAACATTTAAATGTAAAACGTCACCGTGGGGCGGCCGGGGTCCTGCAGCTCTGCAGCATCCTGCCTCGTTGGCCTCAGCATGTGTTCATCTCTCCCCCAGAGCATCCCACGGGACCACTGGACCTGCTGGTGCACAGTCACACGCAGGCAGTGCCTATTGTGGCTCCCACAAGCCTGTGCCCTGCGGGAGCAGCGTCAGCAGCGACTACAATTAGCAATATTTTCCTCTGAGTTAGTTAATAATCAGGCATTACAGACATATCTGCTTCTTTAATAGCTAAATTTGGAGGGCTCTAGGGGCTTCAGAGAGCTGTGGTATCCTGGCTTGGTTCTCAGTCAGTGTTTGGGGTCTGGGCTCGCTGGGTTTGGGGTGTGTGTCAGGATTTACCCCTGTGGCTCCTTGTGCAGGGTCTTGCTCTGGCTCGGAGCATCAGGGACAGCGAGAGGGGCGGCCGTGCTCAGATTGGCATCATTGACAACGAGAGGGACTCCCCAGACCTGATGCAGATCATGAGGATGGTGCTGGGCGAGAGGCGCGGGGAGCTCCGCGACGCCGTCCCCGACACCAAAGCCGACGAGCTGCAGAAAGCCAACGTCAGGCTCTACCAGTGAGTGCTGGGCTCCAGACCCCATCCCTTCTCACAGCGGGGCTCTGTGGGGTCTAACTCAGCTCGGTGGCTCTGTCTTGCAGTGTCTATGAGAAGGACAATGACCTGGTGGTGCAGGAGATCGCCACGCGGCCCCTGACGCAGGATCTGCTCCAGCACGAGGTGAGACAAAGCCAGAGAGGCCTTTCCAGTGAGAAAAGGAGGCTGTGGCTCACTTTGTTTTCAGCTGAGCACCTGTTTCCTGAAAATTATCAGGCCTTCCATCGCTAGGAGAGCTTATCCCTGCTGTTAGGTTAGGACAGCTTAGCCCTGCTACAATCTCAGCAGCCGGAGGTAGGTGGTGTGTTGAAGCTGTTCCAAGAAGAGATGGCAAATTGATGCTCTCAGCCAAGGATTATATTAGCTTGGCAATCACAGTGAGGGAGAGCTGCATACCAGGAATAAATTCCAGACGGAATGAAGGCTTCTTAATACCTGATGTTCAAGGATAGCCTTCCCTCTGCTGACTCCAGAGCAAATAAATACTCTGCTCACGGAACCAGGGAGATTTGTTTTCCCGTCATAGCAAGTGGCTGGTCTCAGTGACCCACCCTGGAAGGAGATTTCCTGACAGACCCTCTGTGCAGAGTTTTTCAGAAAACAGAGGCTTTTCCTCTGACTGAAATTTGGCAGAGAATTGCTCATCCTTAATTCTCTGCAGTGCAGACCAGCCTATTCCAGCACAGCGCTGTGCCGCAAGGCTCCCACTCCCCTTTTCATCCTGATGTCAGCCTTGTTAAAATCTCAGCCTCCCTTTGCAGACATGTGAATCCCTTTTTCTTCTTTCACAGTTCAGTTTGAAAAAGGAGCAGCCTTTGGTCCCACTGTGTGTTTGGAGCACCAGCTGTCTGCTGGGCTCAGCACACCCCTCATCCCCTTTGGGTTTGGGATCCTGCTGCGTTCACAGCAATGCAACACTGAGCTCCAGATCAGGGGTCTCCATGAGGACAAAATATTCATGCAAAAGATGTCTAACTTGGACCTTTCCTGCTCCTTTAGTAGCAGATTTGGGCATAAATGCAGGCAGCAGCAGGCTGGGGTTGATGTTTCAGCATACACTTCTCCTGGCCCCTTTTAGAGCTGGTGGTGGTTTTGGTTTGAGAACACCTCCTCTGAGGGGGTAATAGACAGTTTTGATCAAAACCTAAGAAAAATACATACTTCAACTAGTTACAATTATAAATCAGCAGCCTGGGCCAGGTGTGCCCACACCTGTGAACCCCTACCCTGTGGGGTTGGTGGTAGTTGTACTCCATTTATAAACCATAAGAAATTCATTTTCTGTCACCTCTAATGATGGCTGCACCAGGGTAAGAGCTCTGCAAGGCAAAGAAATGAGCTGGATATGCATCTAACTTAAATCTTCAACAAGGATCCACCTGATTGGGCTACAAATGGTGAGCTTTTCCTGCACAGAGTTTTAACGTTTGTTTTTTTCCGTTTCCTGTTTTTTTCGGTTTAACCTCAGGACTGCTACATTTTAGACCAAGGTGGCTTCAAAATTTATGTCTGGAGAGGAAAAGCCTCCAGCCCAGAAGAGAAAAAAGCAGCATTCACTCGAGCTGTGGTGAGTTGTAATAGAGTGCAGACGATGTCGTGGGTGGTTGATACGTGCTGATCTAGATCTGACCACTAATTACAATTAAGTGCAGGTCCTGGGGAGCTGGGCTGTGTAATAATAGAGAGAGAAGTTGAACGTCTGGGAGAAGCATGATGACATAAGTACAAAATTGTTAGTCATCAAATTGTGCTAGGATTAAGACCTGCCACTAAAACTAAGAAAAAAATCGTTAAAGAAAATCAAGTATTAAAGAAAATACTTTTCTACGTGGTAGATAGTGAACTTCTGGGAGCTGTTGGTTCCAGGGATGGTGGAGTCAGAGAGGATCAGCAGGGTGAAGAATTTGACCAAAAAAGGTGCATAAACAGATAATAAAGGGGCTTTGACATCCATGTGTTATTTTCTGTCAGAGCATTCGTCAGCTCTTCCTCTCAGAGAAAATTAGCCTCAAGGGAACCTGAGCAAGTAAGGTATTTGGTATTTTTTTACAAGTTAGCATGTTGAAGTGAAGGCTATGAGGGAACATGGCTTTTAATTAGACATTTACTTACGGGAAGACCATAAATGGCTTTATCTTCCATGAGATCTAACTAGGAGATCCTGAACTTCAGTGGGTCCACCTTCAGTAAGGTCCTACCTGGAGACCTCCAGCTGCAGTAGCATTGCACCTATTGTCTCAGAGAAGAAAAGCTTAAAAATGCCTTAAAACTTATCTCACTGTCCTCCCAGCTCCTTTCAAGAGCTTGACTCAGATTCATTTTAGTAGGCAATCATCTCTGCAAATTCTGGCCCTGAGCTACACATGTAGAACAAAAGATCTGTCTGTCTTTCAGTGTGGCAGGTGGGAGGGATGGGAGAACCATCTGCTCTGCTTTTCCCTGAGGGCAGCGTGTGGCTGCAGTTTTTACAGCAGAAGTTGGATGCTCAGAAAGCCACAATCAGGCTCCTTCCCACAGCTGCCAGCCCTGCACATCCAGGGTCATCCTGGAGCCTTCTGAGATAAACACAGGAGCAGTTCCCAAAACTGAACAAGGATTTTGGCATTGTGGCAGAACACAGAACGTTTTCTGCTCACTCTTACTGTATCAAGCACCTCTGTTGAAGTAGTCTTTTAACTCAATGATAGCACTGTTGCAAAGAAATAATATGGGTTTAGGGAAAGAAGTAGAAGAAAAAAGATTTGTGAGAGTTTAGTCTCTTCAGAACAGACTTCATGCTCTGTGGGTGCTGGGCTGCCTCCACCCCTTCATTCCCATGCTCTTTACCAGGGTCCAGGCAGAACAGTTTTCCTGAATTAGAGAGGGAAAAAAAGTTTGGAGAAATGGGGTAGGGCAGGGTTCAATCCCCTAAAGACAGAAGTAAACATGGATACTGCAGCAAGAGCCTTCAGTTACTTCTGATGGGTTTGAATGCAAATCTTGGACTGAATCCTGCCTTGTGTTCAGTGAGGGACACTCTTCAAGCTGGTTCAGGTCCACATCCCTCTTCTCATGTCTGTAAAAAGCAAAAAGCTCACTAACAACCTTTCTGAACCCCACCAGGGTTTTATCCAAGCCAAAGGCTACCCTTCATCCACCAACGTTGAGGTGATCAATGATGGGGCAGAGTCAGCCATGTTCAAACAGCTGTTCCAGAGGTGGACAGAAAAGAACGAGACACAAGGGCTGGGCAAGGTCTACACTACCGGCAAAATTGGTGAGCATGTTGGTCCTGGTTTTGTCTTTCCTACCTGGGCTAAGCAGTAGCTGAGGGAACATCGTTCACATCAACTGTCTCCTGCCTTCAGGATCGCAAAAATCTAATGTACACTCTCCTAGTGCCTTCTGTTTTCCATCTTCTCTAGTAGATGGAAAGGATTGATGAACTGAATGACATTCAGCTCTGCTGAATTTTCTTATATGAACCAAATTGCCACTTAACTCTGAATGTAAATGTTGGCAGAGAGTCACTCCTCTCTGAAGAATTGTATGCAAAATTTCCCACTTGCAGATCTCCCAAATTTCCTTTAGAAAGGGCTAATGCTAAGCCTGATAAGGAGTTCTGCTTTCATTTACACTGGCATCCATCCAATCCCCTCCTGACGTCAGTGGAGTGATGCTGTATTTGCACTGAGTGTAAATGGTGTATTTATCACACTGCTGAAGGGAATATTACAATGCATTAACCCCAAAGACTGAACAATTCCAAAGAGAGAGAACTTGTTGATGAATGATGGGAAGGTGACAGAGATGCTGAATGTCTCCATCAATAACAGCTTGAGAGCCACAAATCTCTTTCCCTTGCAACTTCTCTCTTTTCTCTTTCCCTTGTAAGTTCTCTCTTTTCTCTTTCCCTTGCAAGTTCTCTCTGTTCTCTGTTTCTCTCTGTGCTCTTCCTAAATACTCTCTTTTTTTGTAATGAGCTGGAGAAATGTGGGCATTTTATTTCTGAAATCAGCATTTTAAAAGGAGGGAAATATTTATAGATTTGGAGAAAAATTAAGATTTTTCATTCAGGAGACCAGTAATATTTTTACCAGCTAGCCATCACTGGAACATGCTGTGTGGCCATGTCCAGTCTGTCCCAGGTCAACACTGGACTGGCTGAGCTCTTGCATATCCCAAAATCAACGTTGGTTTACTGGGGGCAGGAGCGGCTTTTTGCAAACCTGGACTGGGTTTTACTTGCTGTACAGTGGTTGTGGGTGATGATGATGGGAGGGTTTGTGCTGTGCACTCACTGGGTTCTTGTTTTTGTTCTGCTGGCGCACGCAGCCAAGGTGGAGCAGGTGAAGTTTGACACCACCCAGCTCCACGCCAGGCCTGAGCTGGCAGCTGAGCAGAGGATGGTCGATGATGCCTCTGGGGAGATCGAGGTGAGAGAGCTCCTTTGGCTGACAGAGGGTGCAGTAACCAGCCCGTTTCCAAGCATTACTTGGTTTGTGCAGCTTGGGGGAGGCTGAGGATGGACCTCATGGCAATTTACAGCATCCTCACAAGGGGCAGGCACTGGTCTCTTCCCTCCAGTGATGGGACCTGAGGGAACACCTGGAGCTTCAGTGGTGTGGTAGCCAAAGGGTTGTGCTCTCTCCTCACCTTGACTCCACTGCTGCTCACCAGGATGTGTTTTGCTCCCTAGGTGTGGAGGATTGAGGATTTGGAAATGCAGCCAGTCAATCCCAAGATGTACGGGCAGTTCTACGGGGGTGATTGCTACCTGGTCCTGTACACCTACCTGAGGTCAGGCAGACCCCACTACGTCCTCTACATGTGGCAGGTAGGTCAAAGCAGAGCAGAGGGCACTGTGCTGTGCCTGCTGTACGAGCCTAAAGCTGAAGGAAGCAATTGCACACAAAAATCCCAACCCAAGCACCCAGAACTCAAACACACTTCGCTCACCAGTTTCAAATATCCCAAGCTGTCCTTTGTAGGTAGCATGGACTCTGATCCCAAACTGGCATCAGACTGAACACCAGCAAAATCAGACAAAAAGACTGAAGAATGATGGAGCTTACAGTGCTGAGGTCAAAGTTTGGAGTCAGGCTGTCCCTTAAAACCTCAGTTCCTAGAGTTCTGTGGGTAAATGGATACCTCTGCTTTCCTTTTTGAAGTATATTTTCATGCAGAGAGAAGCTTCAAAAATGGGACTCTAAACTCTGCAAAACCAGAATGCAAGTGAAATTTAAATATCTGAACGTTTCAGCTCTGATCTCATGACGTTACACACTTCGGGATTGGCAGGTGTCGAATTGTGCAGAGGTTTGTACCCTTGCTCTCATCACGCTGTGTGTGTCACCCCCCTGTCCCCCAGGGCCGCCACGCCTCTGTGGATGAGATCACTGCCTGTGCCCTCAATGCCATCGAGCTGGACAGGAAATATGGGGACGAGGCCGTGCAGGTGCGGGTGACAATGGGCAAGGAGCCCAGGCACTTCCTGGCCATCTTCAAGGGCAAGCTGGTCATCTACGAGGTGAGCTGGCTGTGGGAGGTGGGAGCACCAGTGATGGCTTGGCAGCTGCAGTGGAAGCAGTCCAATAAAAATGGGCTGATACTCAAGAAAGGAGCCTGCCAGCCCTGCACAGGCTGGCAGAGGGGACATTTCTAGTATTCCCCAAGCAGTTTGAGCACTGTTGGAGTAAACACAGTCCTGGATTGACCCAACTCAACTGAGCTCCATCTGTGTGAGGTTCATTCCGGCCCTGTCCCAAAATATTTTGCAGAGTTAGAATAAGGCAGTTGTCCTGTGAATTACCAATGCTGCTATCCAGAGAGGGTCTTTCAAAATATCCTACGAACGTGATTTGAATTGTCCTCATCTGAATTACATCACATAACTTCCAACCCACTTCACTTGCTGCTGTGACATCTGTGATGGAGAAATTCCACCTGTGGCTGTGGGAGAGGGGGATTGCCCTCAGCTCTCAGTGTTGGTCCCACTATGTGGTTTCCTTGGCAGGTGTTCAGTTAAGATGAGCACAGCTGGAAATCAGGGTACAGATGCCTTGCCCAGTTTGCATGGCAAATCCTCTGCAGACACCAAGATCTTGAGGATCTTGATAGGAGCTGGTCAGGACTCTGTAATCAGGGAGAAATGTGGGAGTTGTGCCATGTAGGTTTCATTCTGACCTGGAATCAGTGCAGAACCATGGTCCATCACTGCAGCAGTGGGCAGGGCTGCGAGCCCAAAGCCTTCCTCAGAGCAGTCACACTGTGGATCTGTGTCCTCCTCACGTCCACCCTTCCCTCTGTCCTTGCAGGGCGGCACGAGCCGGGCTCAGAGGAGCAGCCCCGAGCCAGCAATCCGCCTCTTCCAGGTGAGGGGCACGGATGAGGTGAACACAAAGGCCACAGAGGTGCCAGCCCGAGCCTCCTCCCTCAACTCCAACGATGTCTTCCTGCTGGCCACCAGCCAGGTCTGCTACCTGTGGTGTGGGAAGGTGAGTCTGCAGAGACACGCGGGGAGGAAGACAAAGGGATCTGAAATGGGTGAGGTGGGGCTTGAGTCTCCTGCCTCTGCTCGGTCATGGAGATGAACCCTTGGCCCATTAATTCAGTGGAGAAACAGCCTCAGGTTGTTCCAGGGGGTGTTAATACTACATATTACAAAATATTTCTTCACAGAAAGGGATGTCAAGCACTGGAACAGGCAGCCCAGGGCAATGGTGGAGTAAAAAGTGTTCAAAAATGTGTGGATATGGCACTTGATGACATGATATAATGGTGCTGAGCTGATGGTTGGACTTCATGATCTTAAAGGTCTTTTTCAACCTTAATGATTCAATGATTCTGTGAGGAAAGTGCACCCAGGAAAGGTCTCTGTCTGTGGAGGGTCAGCAGTAAAAGTCTTCTCTACAAAAGTAACCCATGTTGGGGTTCACCTCACCTCGTTGTAGGTGTTCATACAGCTTTCATTCAGATAAATAAATCATCCCAGATTTCCCGGCTGCAAGAAATCAGGATGAGAGCAAATTCATGTGTCTGGTTTCAGTCATGTGCCAGGATGAGATGGTAGATCAAACCAAAGCACAAAAGTTGTCCATGTCCCATCCCTGGAAGTCTTCAAAGCCATGTTGGATATGGCTTGGAGCATCCTGTTTGAGTGGAAAGTGTTCCTAATAATCTTTAAAATCCCTCCCAGCCCAAATAATTCTGTGAGTTTTGCTCTAAGTGACTTTGGCTGCACTAAATGTCCCTTCAAGGACTAGAAATGGACTCTGAGTGATCAGCTCAAGAGCACTCAAAAACGTCTGAAGCTCTCCAGGGGACCAAGCCAGCTTTTCCCCATGGATAATTTTTGCCAGTCTGCCCCTAACTGCACCTCCATCTTTTATCCTGGACACAGGGATGCAGCGGAGATGAGCGGGAGATGGCAAAAATGGTGGCTGACATCGTTTCCAGGCGGGACAAACACACCATTCTGGAAGGACAGGAGCCTGCAGAGTTCTGGGAAGCTCTGGGAGGCAAAGCACCTTATGCCAGTGAAAAGAGGTAATAGTGGCCTGCTTGTTCCTCTGGGCCTGGCCAGGGGACATTAGGCAGGAGATCAAAACTTTTCAGGGAAGTGAATACTTTGATACTGTGTCCTCAATAAAGGGAGCTCCAGGCCAGAATATCACCAAGATCTTGGTCAGAAACCACACCAAGGTGTTTCTTTCCTGGCTTTTGGGCCAGGGGTTCTCCTGAATTGGGAGCTACAGATCCAAAGCCTGTGGACAAGGGTGTGCTACATCCTCCTTTCTCCCCAGTAAACCTATCCCATATCTTGTCCTGAGGGCTGCAGGAAACACATGCTCCATTTCCAGCCATCATTAGCAGCAGCCCCAGGAGAATAATGAGACTAGTTCTGCTTTTGGACAGCATGGATTCCTCCAGCCCTCTGGGCCGGTGATGGTTTCCTCTGCAAAAAGTGATCTGGTGTGGCTTTCACCACAATGAGCTGACATCAAGCTCATTGCCACAATGAGGGAAGGGTTCTGCTTTTGCCTTTTTGTGTGGAGAAAAAAATTACCTTTGAAAGTCATTAAAATGGTCTGAGAATCCCCTGCAATCTGACATTGCTGACTTCCAGGCCTTTAGATGAGTGTTGCCATGTTCCACCTCTTCCTTCAAGGCCACAACAAGTAGCTTCAGGGCCCTGCAGTAAGCCAGGAGGGAAAGATTTCCACCTGTGTTGCTTTTTCCCTCCCCTGCCATGCATGAGGCAGGTTCCAGGAGCAGGTGACACACTACCAGCCTCGCCTCTTTGAGTGCTCCAACCAGACAGGTCGGTTCATCATGACGGAGGTGGTCGGGTTCTGCCAGGAGGACCTGGATGAAGATGATGTCATGCTGCTGGACACATGGGAAGAGGTCAGAAAAAGCCTCCTCCCCTTCTCCTCAGACATATTTTCAAACAGGTTGTGGCTTTAGTTGGTGTTTATTGAGTTGGATCTTGGCCCACAACTGGGTTCAGCTACCTTGAAATGTACAAGAGCTGTCACCTGGAATATTTATGCTCCATGCAAAAGCAAAATCTTCCTTGGCTGGGGGTAAATTTGGGCTCAGAATCACAGGGGAAAACACGTTTCCAGTCTTTTCTCTGCTCCCACTGGCAGGGGAGAACAAACAGCTGTGTCTGCACAGGTTCTGATGCCTCACTGACCGTCAAACCTTCTCCCCTTGCAGATTTTCCTTTGGGTTGGCAAAGCCTCCAATGCCCAGGAGAGGAACGAGGCCATTGCCTCAGCTAAGGAGTATCTCAAGACCCATCCAGCTGGGAGGGACCTGGCAACTCCCATCATCCTGGTGAAGCAGGGCTATGAGCCCCTCAACTTCACAGGATGGTTCAACGCTTGGGACCCCTACAAATGGAGTGTAAGTTGCTGGAAAAGCCCTGTGGTGTCCTCAAGGGTGTTGTTGTCAGTGATACAGGATGCACAGAGTGAAACCTCACTAGGAAATGTCCTGAGTTAACAAAATCATGGGATGGCTTGGGTTGGAAGGGGTCCTAAAGATCATCCAGTTCCAGCCCCCTGCCATCTGCAGGGACATGAGTTCCTGGTGCTGTCTGAGCAGCTTCTGCTCCTTCACCAATAAAAAAGTACCTGTGTGGTGAAACAGAGGCTTTTGCAAATGAATTCACAATATTCATATTTTCATAAATATTAGGTTCCAAATCAAGTTTTCTATTTAATCCAGAAAGAGGTGGGGACTATGAGCAGTAAAATCAAGTTCAGAGGGAAAACAGACACACCCACACCATAAAGGGGAAAAAAAAAACCAAACCAAAGTAACTGAAGTTTTTTGTTGAAAGTGCAGCCACAGAGGCAAATTTATGAGCCAGCTTTAAGGGCAAACTGTGATGAAGTGAAAGATGTGAGCAGACAGGTCTCATGTTCAGGTTTTTGGAAAGCCCATCAGAGCTCAGGAGCTCCTGAGCAAGGTCACCCTGCAAAAGCAGAGTTACAAATACCAGCTCCTCTTTATGTAGAAATGGAAACCTGCTCCAAGAGATGACTGGGAAGGAAAAATTCCTTTCTCCCCTCTTTCCCCAGGAGTCCACACCGCAGGAAAACTCTTACAGAGATATTTTATTTCCTGTATCTGGGTTTGCATTGTCTTTCTTCCCAATCCATGTGGTGGTGGATCCAGTCTTGACAGCTGGATCTGGAGAGATAAGACAGCAACTCACAGTGACCCTTAAAATATTTTGATACTTAGAACAAAGGTCAAAACTTGTGGGCTTGTTTTATTTTTTTTTTTTTCCTGAGAACTGCTGAAAAACAAGGATACAGCTCATAAAATATGTGCCTCTAAAAATATCCCCTGTAGGCAGCTTCAGCAACTACAGACAAGCCATCCAAACTGTTGACATCCCAGAAACATCTGGTGTGTGTTCTTTGCTCAGTTTTGGGTCTAAATCTGTTTTCTCTGCAGTCCATGTGTTTATGTTGCTTGTTCTTGTTGGGAAACTTTGTTGGATGATTCTGTTAAGAACTGACATCTCCTGGCTGCTTAGGAAAACACAGTCATGAGCTTTGCCAATTTATCTAGCATATTCCATTTTTTTAAATAAAAAGTAAGAGGTATCTGGCAATACATGACACCTAATTACAAGCAGTAAGGACTTGAGGCTTTGAAAAAATATGTTGTTTGAGCTAAATGAATCAGGAAAGTTGGAAAAAAGGAATACTTTCAGGCATTGCAAGATTCATCAAAAATGTAAAAGGTTTAAATCCAGCAGTGAATATTATTTCTCTTCATTTGTCTTCTGCTCCAAAGTCTTTACATTTCCTGGTTTCACCTTTTATTGTACAACTGAAAAGGCTGAAGTCCATTTTTTTAATTTGCTTTCAAGTGAAAGCTCAGAATCTTCTGATTGCAGGGGCTGGGGTTTGCAGGAGCTGCCACACCAGTGGCCATCACTGGGCTTTAAAATTCAGGGTCTCCTGACCCAGGAGTGTGGACTTAAGACCCAGGAGTGTGTGTTAGAGACCAGGAGTGTGGGCTAAAGGCATCCATGGCTCTCACAACTTTCTCTTTCCCTTTAGGATGGCAAATCCTACGAGGAAATGAAGAACAGCTTGGGAGACGTGTCGGCCATATCCGAGATCAAAGTGGTGAGTTGTGTTGTAGCCATGCAAGTAGGAAACACCTGGGTTCACACACCACCACATCCCCCAGCCTGTTTGCACCAAGGAGGGGACACCAGCATCGGGGCAGGGATGGGAACCTCAGGCTGCCAGCATCAGAGCTGTGGGAAGCAGAGGGAGATGTGATAAATTACCCATAAATACACCCAGACCTGCTGGGCCTTCTCCAGTCCTGCCCAGAGGCATCTGTGAGCAGGACATTGTCCAGCTGCTCTAATGCAGAACAAATTAAGGTGTGTGCAGCTCTTAGAGGGTGTAGTTAAGTGTTTTGTGAATAGTTTACAGTGGTGGAGCCCCTGAGACCTCAAACAAGAATCCCCTGGTCAAGAAGGGCACGGCCCAGTGGGGGATCCTCAAAGTAAATGAGGTCCCAAAAGTCCCAAATGCCATTGTCACATGGGTCAGTTCTGCCCTGGGCAGGGTCAGGATGAAGGCTGGAAGGAAGTGGCAGGTTTGGATGAGGAGAGATGGCTCATCAGGGAGGGGTGTGCAGGTGATTTAGATGTTTTAGACATGGTAGACATCTAACCTCACCTTCTGTCGTCCCACATGTGCCTTCCCCTGATGTTATCTTGAGAAGAATGAGACTGCTGTAAGTATCCTCAGTTGTTTGTAAGAGCTCTCATTAGTGTGTGCTTTTAGCAGTCCTAACACCAAGGTGTAGCATTTACAGAGGCACTGCACTAACACTTTAGTTGGGACTTTCCCCTTGCTGCTTTGGAGCTACAGATAGTCTGCGCCAGAAGCAGTCTCCCTCAACCCCAGCAGGAAGATCCTGGGCTCATCCCCAACTTGCTCTGCCAGAACATCTCATCATGACGTGCTTTCCTCCGTTTGGCAGGACCTGAACAACCTCAGCCTGAACAAGAGAACACTCAGCACGACCAGCCTGGCTGGTTCAGCCACAGCAAATGCCTCCTCGGAGTACAAATCTCACTTCAGCCACGGCGACAGCAACAGCAACAGCTACAACAGCAACAACTACAACAGCCACAGCCACAGCAGCCCTGCCATGGTGCCCAACGGGGAAGGGGTTTACTCCCGAGAGGTGCTGATGCACAGGACGGTGGATGAGCTTCCCGAAGGCGTGGATCCCACTAAAAAAGAGGTGACAGCTTTGCTGCCTTGGTACCTTTCTAACTCAACCTGCAACTGGCTAAGCGTGCTTTAGGACACCCAGCCCTGCTCAGACTCAAGGGGACACTGGCAGCACACACAGGTGTCACCAAAAGCAGGAGATTTGTGTGAGGAAGTTCATAGGACCATAGAATGGTTGGGTTGGAAGAGACCTTAAAGATGGTCTAGTTCCAAACCCCTGCTGTGGAAAAGGACACCTTCTGGTGGTTTTAGCTTAGTTGAAGTAATTTGGGGTTCCTTTGGCAGAAAAAAAAGAAAAAAAATAGCACCAAAAAAAGAATTTTAGGTAGTAATTTTTGAAAAATGTTTTCTTCTGGTAGAATTGTTTAGCTCTGCCACTCAACTTCTGTCCTCAGAGGGACAGGGGGACAAGGTGACAGAGCTGAGAACTAAGCCAGAATTTGCATTTTACTTGAGCTATAGGTGAGTGTTTTCATTTGAAACTCCTCCCAGAAGAGGTTTTTTGGTTTTTTTTTTAATTGTCAGAGAGCGTGCATTTCAGTGATTTTCAATTTCAGAAGAAATTACACATCCCAGATTTCCAGTCAGCCCAAGGATTTTGGCAGTGTCTGCAGCTGAATCCAAGCAAGCTGAGGGGGGTACAGAGTATTGATTCCCTCTATTCCCTGTAATCTTGTTTGACCAATGTCTTGCCCAACAGATCTGGCAAAGGCCAACACCCACAGCCATGATCCACAGCTGGGCTCTGAATGGCTTCTTCTACCCAAAATACCAGGAAAAAACTCAACCTCCCATTCCCACAGGGCCTTTGTCAGCATCCCTGATGAGCCTGCTTTCTGCAAACCCTGTATTTCCAGCAATGGGAGTGAAGATTTCCAGTGAATATTTCAGGGGAGGGGACTGAGTGAGGGGGAGATGCTTTCACTGTGAATCACTGCCTAAAACTCTGGCCAGCAGAGCTTCCCTGGTGGACCATAAATTGTCCTGGCCACAGTATGAACAGCAGGGGCTAAATTCCAGCCAGAGCAAGATAACTCCTCAGAACTGGAACATCTCTTTGGGCTGATGGGTTTTTATTCCCCTGGTGCTTTGGGAAGTGGGATGAGGAGCAGTGGGCTGGGATGTTGCATTTCCCAGCACAGAGAGGACAGGGAGCTGAGCAGGAGCTGTTGGTCTGGAGTCAGAGGTCAGCACTGGCACAGTGGGGAGGGGATGCAGCCATGGGGGTGTCCAGGCTCTGCCAAAGCCAAAGCTGACCTGTCCTTTCTCTCTCCTCACTGCAGTGCTATCTCTCCGATGCTGATTTCCACGATATCTTTGGGAAGTCCAAGGATGAGTTCTACCAGATGCCAAAATGGAAGCAGCAGAACGAGAAGAAACAGTTTGGACTCTTCTGAGACTGCAGGGGGCATGTGATGACTTAGAAGCTGCAGGAAAGAAGTGCAGGCATTTCCTCAGTGATCCCAACCCCGCACCCCCATCCAACGCAGTTATTCCAGCAGCCACTGTTCAGGGCATGGCTCCTTTCTCCCTGCAAACCCAGAACCCCAGGAGGAAAAACCTTTTTCAGGAGCAGCTTGACAAGATGTTTTTGCCTCTTTCTGACACTTTAATGCTGATAGCCATGAAGACAAGTACGTGCCACACAACTGCATTGTAGCCTCATCTTTCCTCTCCCTTTTTGCAAATTGCCACATGCACGAGGCCATGATCTTCCTTCATTTGTAGAAGTTTAAAGTTAGCCAAGACAAAGGCCATTTGCAGCTGCTGTGTGAATTCTGGGGTGGGAGAGGATGGGGAAGCCCTCAGAGGATGGAGGGGGAGCCTTGAGGTCAGGAAAAAGCCAGATGCCTGATGAGGAACTCTGTGGAGTGACACCAGACAGTTCTGCCCTTTCTCACCTTGTAGAACAACTGCTCACCAAAAAACAGCAAGAATCAGTTCTAGATTAACATGCATAGCCCAGGGCAGGTAAAACACATGACAACCTGGTTTGGAGAAAAAAGCACTTATTATGAGCATATTTATTGGCATATTATTAGTTTCTAGAGGATGACACTGAAGGTTAGACACAAATATCAATTTTTGACTGCCAGACAAGATTCTGTCTATATTTTTTCTCATTCAGACAGCATCTGCAATCTCACCTGGCCTCCCTGACTGTGGCCAGGTGAATGTCAGAGTCCACCTGGCCACAGACCAGAGGCTTGAGGAAGCCAGGAGGGTTTTGGGTATGACCTGAGGCAGAGGGTGTCCTACTGAAGCTTTTATCAGGGCTCCATCCCTGTGATGTCCGTGGGGCTGAGAGTGCTGGTTCCACACTGTGGGATCAGTCTGACTGGGGAGGGCAGTGGGAAATGTGAGCAATCAGTGATTACAGGATAAAACTGTAAGCTAAAGGAAGAAACACCACGTTAAAAACTCAGACAGTGTGGGTTTGCAGCTTTACTCCATTTCCAACCTGATCAGTGATTCCAAATAAACATCCAGCAGCAGCACTGTAAGTGTCCTTGATCAGCATGGGGATTGGGATGGCAGCAGATAAAAAGCTCTGCAGGGCCACAGATTCTTCAAACACCTGGTCATCAATGGAATTTTGGATTTTTTTGAAAAGAGCAAACTGAGGAGGTGGGGCCCCTTCTGTTCCCAAGCTCCAGGTAGCTCAGGCCATTTGTCCCCCCATGCCCACGTACCCTGCTCCTGAAGCCCTTGTTGGCAGCAGTACCTGGCAGTTCAGCAGCTGGCCTGACTGCCCAGCCCTGCTGCAGGGGTGTGGGCATGGAGCTGGGGAGCTCCAGGCTGTTGATTGAGGGGCAAAGAGCTCTCACTCAACATCCAGAATCACATCATTGTGCAGAAGTGTCACAGTCTGGCTGGGCTGGAGAACTGTGTGTTTAAGAATTGGTAGTTAACTCAAATAAACCTCAAGCCCATTGTTTTGGTCCCACTTCATCCCATTTCTGCTTGAGAGTCCAGCCCAAAACCCACTGGAACGCCCTGTGCAGAGTAAGTTAAGCACCAAGCAGAGACACAAATCAGCTGAATTACCTGTGATTGCTCCTGTTGTGTTCACAAGAGATGCAATCAGTGCACATTACCCATGTTTCAACCTCTGTTGGCCCTGCTGGAATCAGCAATATTTGCCTTGCCTCATTGAGGAGTGCTGCTGCCAGCTCCCAAATTAATGAGTTGTATGTGCTCCTCAGTAAGATGCAGGAATGCCACCTACCTGTGGCCCTAATGAGCTCCACACAATCACAATACCAGCCAAAATACAGTCAGATTATAGAGATTAGGCCAGTTTACTGCAAATTCCTTTAATTCCTGTGGCCACCACACTCACCAACAGAAGTGCTCCTGCCAGCACTCGGGAACCAGCCTGGGATTTCACAGACCATGGAGCCTTCTGATACCTGGGCCTGATGGAAACTGCTGCTGCACTCCTCTTCTCATGGGGGAGTTGCTTTTACTCCCACCTCTGATTTCTGAGAGATCCTCTCCCTCCTCCTCCCTTTGGTGCCTTTTGCTGGGATGTTGGTGGCCATGTCCTGTTTCTGCTGCTCTTTTCCTCAGAGCTCTTCCCTCCAGTGGGGCTCCAGCACTTTCTGATCTGATCAGAGATGAGCTCACGTGATAACAACATGGACATGTCCCTTCCTTTGGGGAGAGAGACCTTGCAGCATTGTCACCATGTCCTGCCCACCCCATCTCCATCTCAGCTCATTTCCCACCTGGCTATAGTAGCTTTCCCCAACTGTTCTATTTTGATACGGGATGTGTTTTCATCCTATGGATCTTGCCTACCTTTAAGTGCAAAACAAGCAGAGGAAAACCTCTGTGCAATCCTCTCTGTGCAATCCATCCAAGCTCACCCTGACCCTGGACCTCCACTTCTCTAGTGCTGGCCACATCAGACAGGTGAGGGCTTTAGCTCAGTAATCCAACTGAAATCCAACCCTGCCACCCAAAAAATGCATGTAATAAATTCACAGCCAATCCAGCAGGCTGATCTGACCTCACAGAGGAACAGAATCACAGCATGGTTTGCATTGGGAGGGACCTTAAAGATCATCCAATTCCAATCCCCTTCCATGGACAGAGACACCTTCCACTATCCCAGGTTGCTCAGAGCCCGTGCCAAAGTGGCCTTGAACATTCCCAGTGATGGGGCATGCACAGCTTCTCTGGGAAACCTCTTCCAGTGTCTCGCTGCTCTCACAGGGAAGAATTTCTTTCTAATTTTCCCCACAAGAGCTGGTGTTAATACGAGTGAGGGGGCAGGAACATTTCTCACCACCTTCACCTCTGCTTTTCATCCCATGGCTCCCTAAAACAAAGTGCTGAGAGCACACTGGCAGCAGGGACCAAACTCAGGCTGTTCCTGCATGGGAGTCAAGGGTGTTCCATCCCTGGCCTTCAAATGTGTCCCCAAAATGTGCCAACGTGCCCCATTCCAGAGGTGACCTGGGAGACCTCGTGTCACTGCAGGGCCCCCTGCTCTGCCTCACTGCCCACTCTAGAGCTCTTCCAGCTGGCTGGTTGTTAATGCAATATCAGCCCTTGAGGTGTGGGTTTAATTCACATTTAATCTGGCAATGGTTTACATCACACAGTATTGTAGTCAAGAGGAAAAATCAATGTGTCCAGCAATGTTTACTGCAGCATAACAAACTCCAGGGAGGGCTAAAAGAAACCCAGCTTTGCAGAGGGCCTAAGAATCACTAAATCCAGGCTGTTTTGGACTAAAAATATAAGACGACCAGAGTATGCTGAAAAGGACATTAACATCTTTGGTATCAGCCCCTTGTCTTCACCACCAGGGATCAAAACCCCAAGGAATCCTGATAATTTAAGAAATCAAGCAGGTCTATCTCCAAATTCATGCATGCTGCATTCAAGTAGGACAGAGAGGCAAATAGTGACAAGTAATTGAACGCTTCCAGAATTTGTTTTAAACTTTTAATAGTCTAACATACTGTTAGCAACACAGTTGGCACTTCAAAATATATATTATTTTATTTCAACAATATTCCCTTAACTCTCTAGTTCTACTTGAAGACAAATCACTGCTTGCCATAAATACTGTGCTGTTCTCAAAACATTCTCGTGCTGGGTTACCTCTGCAGTGCAACTGGGACCTCCTAGCACTTACAACATTTACTTCCTCTCTGTTAAAAAATGACATTTTTTCTGTAAAAACACAAACAAAGTTTCACTGTATTAAAAAAAAAAAATAAGAAGAAGAAAAAAAGCCCTGCTGGCAGTAGAGCATATTCCCACTGTCTTTGGCAAAAGACCTTCTCTGAGGTCCCTTTGAGTGGGTTTTATTTTGGGTCAGAGGGAAATCTGCTCTTCGGCAGCTTCTTTCTCCTTCACAGGGTGAGAGCTAGGCTTTGAATGCAAAGTGGCCTGGCTGAGAGCCAGGCACACAGGCAGAGTAGTGCTCATGTATTTTTTATTACAACACAAAAGGAAACTCGGGTTACATAACACGGGGCTTTGTAGTGCAGCTTTCTTTTTTAATCTGTAACAGAAAGGAGGGGAATGGTGTCCCCGTTCAGGGCTTCCTATGGTGAAAGATGGCTGACACCTGCAGTTGCAAGCAGCTACCTGGCACCTGGCCACTGATTGCAGTGCTGAGGGAGACTTTTCCTTGCACAGATGTTGGGGGCTTTGCCCAGATGCCTGACCGAGCCCAACCCAAGAGCTGTACTTCACTAAAAAAGGAGTCCCTATCCTCTCGCTAAAAGCAACATTAAAAAAAAATCGAAATAAAGTGAACTAGAACCACAGCTGGATTGGTTGAACAGGTATAAAAGGATTAATCTCATCAGCAGCATTAGGATGTTTCCAGCAGCAGGGAGAAGGTTGTTTCACATCGGGGATCCTACGGAGCACCGAGTGCTGCTCCAGGGAAGGTGCTGGGGACTGACCCTGGCACTGGCAGGGCTCACACACTGAATTCCTTCCAGGTCTGTAAGGAGGCTGTCTGTGGCCTGGAGGAGCCAGGCTGCTAATCACAGTCCTGGATGTTGACGTAGACAAAGAGGGTGGAGGAGGAGTACGGGTCTCCGTTCTTGGTCAGGAGATGGATGTGGCGGTAACCTGGAAGCAGAGACACAGATGGAAAAAGGTCTTCGGTCCATTTGGTAAAGTATTTGCTCATGTTTTGTCAAGACCCTGCACAAACATCTCCCTGTCTCAGAGCATTTTGTCCCCATTTCCCACAGGGTCCTGAACAGGCAGGTCCCAGAGGCACAGCTCTGAGCATGGGTAACACAAAGTGCCCAAGGCCTCTGGTGACAAAAGACAACAAAAAATCCACTCTGACCCCAGCTGTGATGGATCTGGACCACTCATCCAGGACGGTGGAGCTCCCCAAAGGGCTCTGTGGCTGTGAGGAGCAGGCAGCAGGGCCTTACCTTGCTTCAGACTCGTGAAGGGAAGGGTGTACTGCCCGATGAAGTCATTCTTGGTCGACATGTCAAAGTCCTCCACCACAAACCGGACCAGGGCAAGTGCAGGGATCTCTATGTCAAATGTAAACTCTTCATTCCAGTTTGGGTTAAAGCCTGGGCAACACAGACAAGGACGGAGGTCAGAGATGTCAGCAGTAATGGTGGTCTGAGGTGTTTGCAAATGGATGGAGACTCTTCCTGACTGTCAACCTAATCTGACCTAGACCAAGGCTCTTAGGAGGTGCCAAGAGCCTTGTTCCTAGCTTTAATACTGGGATTTGCTGCCTGGAATTAATAAATCCTTCAGCTTGGCCTGTTCACTGCAGACCTTGGTCCTACTAAGGAGTGAGAAGCAGGACAGGGGAGGAACTCAGCTCTGCTCCACAGGCTCTTGCTGGGTGGTACATGGATGTCTTTGGTTGCCATTGGACCAGATACAAACTTTTATAGCCCTAACTCAGAGGAGGGAAGAGAGAAAAGCTGTGCTTTTATATTGAGACAGCCTTCTGGGGCCTTAAGCCTCTCCAACTGCTTGAGACAATCCATCTAAGCACCACTCTGTGCCCCAATTTCCCTGTCTGTAAGAAAAGTTAATGAGGAGTGTCTGATTACAAAAAGCATAATCAAGTCTGGATAAGGGTCACGTGGTCCAGAATCACAAAGCAAACAGAGCTGAGACCGACACACATGAAATGTAGAGCAAGCCCAGTGCCCTCTCTCCAGGCCATGGCAGGTGCAGTGTCAATAAACCACTCCCCAGAAGCAAACAGGAGAGAATATCCTGCTGGTAACCCTACTGCCTGTGCAGAGCAGAGACCAAGGACTGCAAAATGTCACCTGAAGCCTGCTGGTCCTGCAGGGCTTGTGAGTGATTCAGACAGTGATCTTTCATCTGGCCCTGAAGGTGCTGAGATGGGCCTGGGGCGTCTTTATTGTTTGATCTGCTTTCCACAAGGCAGAACTTACAATTCCAGCATCATTCCAATATTGTTCCAGCTAGAGAAGGGCTGGCCATGGGGCTGGGAGTGCTCAGCAGCCCTGAGGAACAGGCCTGGCAGGTCTGAAATGTTCCCTACACAACTTTCACTTGACAGGCTGTAAAAATTATTGTAGGTGACGGAAATGGCCATGAGCTTTAGGAGCCAGGCCAGATTTATTCAAACAGGAAAGAGGAAAAGGGAAACATTGTTAGCAGGCAGGAAAATATGCACCAGCTTTCCAGTGCTTGGCTCTTACTCCACACAGAAAATAAGAGTGTGTGTGTTTGTGCAGAAGGCCATAATATTCCAGCCCTCAGTGCACAGAGGGAAGTCACAGCCATGTCTGACTGGTAAGAAATGGTCCTCCAACTTCTGAGATATTCAAAATTCATCTGGGCAATGCCCTGAGGAGCTTGATTAAACTTTGTATGGCTCTACATTAGGCAGAGGCTGGGACAGACACCTCTGAAATTCCTTGCAACATCAATCTTTTGTGAGTTTGTGACAGTTTTGGGGTGCAATCAGCCCCACAAGGAAAGCTTCCTCTGGGAAGATCCTGCACACTAGGTCTAATCCAACTGCATGGAGGTAAAGAGCACTTCCAAAGCTCTAGCTCTGCAAATCTGGCAGCCAGCCCCAGACAACCCATGTGGCTGATGTTGTTTTACAGGGAATTTCTGTCTCCAAACTAAAGAAGAACAACACCTCAAGTATCTGCTTAGTGTGGGCAGGATTGGGTGCCCAGGCAGGTGTGCCCACAGGGCAGCAGCTGGGAAGATCCTGCACACTAGGTCTAATCCAACTGCATGGAGGTAAAGAGCACTTCCAAAGCTCTAGCTCTGCAAATCTGGCAGCCAGCCCCAGACAACCCATGTGGCTGATGTTGTTTTACAGGGAATTTCTGTCTCCAAACTGAAGAAGGACAGCACCTCAAGTATTGCTTATTGTGGGCAGGATTGGGTGCCCGGGCAGGTGTGCCCACAGAGCAGCAGTCTTGCCAAGGAACAGAAAGGTTCCTGCTCATGGGAGCAGGGCTGGGCGGAAATTCCCTCACCATTATTCTCGATGACTTTGGTCTGCTTCTTGTTGTTGTCCTGCTGGACACCGTGGATCTCTATCGTCACCTTGGGATCCACAATGGAGTTTTTGCTTTTGTTCACCTTTGGCAGCTGCTGACCAGAGATTATCTGTGGAGGAAAGAGGGGAAGAGGTCAGGACACCATTAGGAGAGGGGCTCCCTGGAGGATTCCCTCTCCTTCCCCAGGAGTGCAGGATCTGCTGTGGGAGGCTGGTGCTGCCCTTTCAGAGCTGGTGCTGTGACATCCTTCAGAGGAAGCTGTCATGAGCTAAAGCACCTAAGGAACCCTGCTCCAGCCCAGCCAGCTGGCTTTGGGACAGGCAGCTTTTCTGAGTGTCCCCACAGTGCTCAGCTGGTACTTGGGAACACCAGAGGTGATTGCATGTCTGCCTGCACAGTTCTGGAAGGACAGCAAATGTTGTCATTAACCTATTGCCCAACATTAAACATCTGAATAGATCCCTGGAGGGTCCAAGTCCATGAGAGCCCCCAGATGTGGGAAGTCAGTAGGGTTAGACAAGATTAAAGGTAGGACCAGAAAAAAGAGAAGATACAACCTACACACCCCCCCAAAAGTGGATGTTACAGAGATGTTTTCCAACTTCTATTCTTACTTTAAGCAGCAGCTTCTTCTTTGTCCCCCACGTTCCTTCTGTGATGGATTTTGGATTGAATTTGGTCTGTTCATCCCGGAGGAATTCGGGCTTTAAGACATACCCAGAAAAGCCATTGTCCTGGAACCGGCCCTGGTACACATCCATTTCTGTGCCTGCTGTCTGGAAATTTAGGGCAACTGCAACATAAACAAATAACTTCAGTCACTCAGATAAATCAATAGGAATCTTCTCATGCTAATTCTGCTCACATGAAACTGCACTTCATGGACATAAACATTGGCTTTTCCACGCTTCAAAGAGCAGTGGTAAACTCTGACCCTCACAGCCTGCTAGCCCTCAGGATTTCTTGCATTCAGAGATGACAGAGATGGGAGGGGCCATTACAGCCATCCTGCTTTCCCCAGGATCAAAAATTGTCCTGCAAGGAATTTATGCTACCTGGAACAAGTGCATCTTTTAGATAAACCTCTTCATTTCTATGCTGAAGGAGCTCTCTCCTGCAGTGAAGCCAGCAAATCCATCTCAGATCATTTCTCTGGCTACTTAGCCTCATTATAAAATCTCCTTTCCAGCCCAGAGCTGCCTGTTTTCATTTGCCATCCCGAGGGGCATTGATGCCTCTGTTGTTTGGACTGGAGAGCTCCTCATTGTCTGAACTCCTCAGGTGGCAGCACAGAAGCTGTGATCAAATCACCTCTTTACTGTCTACTGCCCAAAATAGATTAAGCCTCACTGCTGTCCTAACACCAGGCACAGTCCTTGTATTCTTCCCACTTTGTCGATACCTTTTTTAAAGGCATTGATGTAAAACCTGGAACAGCCTCACTGATACCACACAGGGAGTGCACATGGACCCCAGCAGCTCCTCAGTGCTCCCTTGATTTCCTCAAGGATGATTTTAAACTCTTTAGCAACATCTAAGACATCTCTTAAGACACAGAATTTTATCCTGATTACATTTCCTTCATACATGGTCATACTTGAAGGCTGAGAGCACTTTAAGGCCCTCTCCTATTTTTCCACCTGCAGCAAGATTTTGATAACTGCAGGACACTGGTTTTCCTGGGAGCTGAAAGTACTCAGGGCTTCTAGAAAATCTTATTTTGCATGTGGAGTCAGGTCTGGCCTTCCTGTATCCCATGGGAAATGGTGGTGCCTCCCAAGGACTGTCCTGAGGCCATACAGGGGTGCTACCTGTGCCCAGGGGGCTGCAGGACCTACAGAGTTCATGCTCTCCCCTCCTTTGTTAAATGGCAACAACTCTGCTGACAGTGAAACTGCAGGGATTTGCACATTAATGTGCAGAAAAGCCTCTCCTGGTTGATTTGTGAGACAGAAGATGGTCCATGGAAAGTCACTGGGCATTGTATGGAAAGCTGGTCTCTCCCAGTGACTGCTGAGCCTCTGGCTGAGATTCTGCCTCAGCTGGAGCCCCTCCCCAGCCAGGTCACAGGTGACCCCCTCCAGCCTCCCAGAGACACCCACCAATCTGGCAGCCAACATTCCACAGGTCCACGGGGCTGTAGTTGGAAGAATCCGTCCTCCAGCCTGCAGGGTAGATACGGCTCAGGTGCCTGATGTTGTGATGAATAAAACTGGTTCCTACAGAGAAAGGAAAAAAGAAGAAAACATCAGTTTCAGTGGTGGGGCTACTTTTATCTCTTCTTGCTGCTGCTGTGTGCTCCCCTCTGCCTGGCAAGTCTGGCTGAATGGGAGCCACCTGCAGAAATGCCCTTCTTGGTCACAGCCTCGAGGATATTAAATTCTTCCCACTTTTCTCAGTGACATGCCTGACCAAAGAGATCACCAGCCATGTCTTTGGGGTGTATTTTCCACCAGCAGCTGTGCCTTTCTGGGGAGCAGGGACAGAGGAGGGCAGAACACACATACCAGACTCCTGGGCCAGCTTCAGAGCTTTGCTCTCCGAGAACGATGACATCTCGTAGAAAGCCCGAGGATGGTTGGGGTCATCAAAGCCTTCAAAGTGGACACTCTTGCAGTAGACAACTGTGTCTGACAGCTCCTTGGCTAGCTTCAAGGTGTCACTCTAAAAACAGGAGAGCGAGAGGTTTGTGGGGAGGTTTTGCTGTCGTGCTCAAAACTGGTAATTGAGTTTTCTCTATAGAACCCCTGGAGCTTCCCTTCTCCACCACTTCCAGCAGGAAAAGATGCACACTCTCAGTGGCTGCTGGTGTGCCTTCTGTGTCACCCTGTGCAGGAAAAGTTGGAAAAGGATTCCCCCTTTTTTGGTGGAATACCCTTCCTTGCTGGTCCCTGCAGGATCATTTCTATTTCAGCACCCACGTCTGTCTCCAGGTGCTAAACTTTACAGCAGAGCCTTAGCAATGACTTCCATACTGTCCTGGTCCCAGGCATGTAAATATGGAAATAAAGGGAATAAAAGGGTGTTTGGCCTCCACAGAGCTTGGGCTTTTCTTCCCCTTAAACTAGGAAGTTGTCACAATGCTTTGATGACTCCAACTCCACAGCCACATTTATTGGTGCAAGTGAGAGTCCTCAGCTCCCCTCAGGGGCAAGAAAGGAAAGTGACAGATGTCAAAATAACGTACAGGTTACTGACTAGAGATCAGAGAAATAAATAAGACCTGCAAAGAGTGAGCAACTCATCAAAGGGAAACATAGATCAGACTGGATCCAGAGGGAACACCAACATCTTTGCCATCAGTGGGGCTGAATGTGTCTGTGTCACCTTTGAAGCCACCCTGTGAGGGATATGGGCTCACAAGGACCTGCACACTGGAAAAATCCATTTCCTCACAAGACGGGGCAGAACACTTGTGTAAAGGCCAGCCTTTTCCTTCCAGCATTCATCATACAAATTGCATTAGTAACTGGCCACTCCTTCCCCATAGATCTTCCCTCCCTCTCTCCCTCCTCTAGGTCAGAAACAAACAGCCAGTGAGGCTGCAGGGATATCCCAAAATGTGACTGGAAAAGCCAAAGTCATGTCTGCCCAAAGGCAAACAGATTTCTGGAAATAAAACAGAGATTGAACATGTGCCCTTCCACTGCTTCCAAAATTGCTACATGGTCTGTCCTTGCTGCAAGGTCCTCCAGTCTCATTTTAGAGAAAAAAGCCAACCTTTGTGCTTGGCTGGCTCTGCAAGATCTCTGTTTGTGCTTGGGACAGAGATCATTAAGCTGGGCAAGCACCAGGCTCCTCAGCCCCAGCAATTTCAACAATTCACCCTTACATATCCCCAGCTGAGTAGCTGAAACCACACTGAGACCTGTCTTGGCTGGGAACAAATGAAAAATTGTATTTCAACTGCTTTTCTTTCTTTACTTCTTCAGGTGTGGTACAAAACCCACCTAAAAAGTGATTTCTCAGTGATTTCTTCTTTCACTCACCTTTCCCTTCTGCTCTACCTTGGTCTTCACAGATTCATCTTCAATTTCAGCTGCTTCATCTTCATCTGAGACATCCTCAGCCTCCAGGTTGTTGTTCCCATTGACAGGGTCCTCCTGCCTGCTCAGCTTCTTGCCTTTCACCAGGATCTTCCCTTTCAATTGCTGCACAAGGAAAAGTGGCCACAATACCTGGTGGTTAGAGGAGGCTCTGGCCTACCCTGAAAAAGTCCCTCAGCTTAACCAGTGCTTTTACAGTTGCATCAATGGCTGGCTATTATCCAGAGGTAATAATAAGGTAATAATAAGTCAGGTAAAAATAAATCTGTTTTTACACTGGGGCTCTGCCCAGCCTCTGAGACCATAAGCCATGAGTCTGAAAACCCCAGAGAGCCCAGTGATTCTCCTCTGCTATAGAGCTGACCATCCCCTCAACCAGACAACTGAAACAGTTGTGCTGGTAAAGACAATTAAAATATACCTTTTTTTCCCCTCATGACTGAAATGTTGCTCAGTAAACAAGGCCAAGCCTAAAGGTCTGAGCAGCTGGGAGAAATTTGTGGGACCATTTTTGCCCCTCTGTATGGCCTGTCATTTAATAAATTTATTAAATATAATATGTTTATTAGTTAATACATTTATTAATAATTTTACTAATTTATTAATAAAATTATTTCTTAATTTGTTAATAAGTTTATTAATAAAGTTTATTAACCACCCCTAGCTCTGCAGTGTGTGGTTATAAAGCTGTGCACAGCTCTGGAAACTGTTTGAGATCCAAGCAGGGACTGAGGCAGGGCAGCCACTGCTCCACAGACATTTTATGGGGAGAGAGCCCCAGTAAGTTCTGGACAGTACCTCATGCACAGCAAAGATGGAATTTTAACACATTTGGCATTTTGCAGTGAAGCCTTAGGGTGCTGACAGCCTCAGGAGGATTTCCCAGACCCTCTCCAGAGCTACCTCCTCTTCAGGGAGCAGCTTCTCCTGCCACTGCTCCGATGGCACAACACTGGGCACACCCAGCATGTGCCAGTGCACCACAGCTGGGTGCAGAGGGAGAGCAGGGAGCAAATTCCCTGTGCTGAATCAATTCTCTCCAGCCTCTTTCAAGGTTCACAAAGCCCTTGTTGGAGCCCTGGCTGCTGGGAATTTCAAACTTTCTGTGCTGCCAGGCACTGACCCCCAAGAGAGCACTGCATTGACCTGAGGCCGTGGAGAAGCTTCCAAAATGGAATGACAGAACTGGGATTGTGGGTGTGGAGTTTGAATAGAAGTGTGTGATATCACAGGGTGGGAAACTCAGAGTTTAAGCTTTTAGAATACAGTAACATAGATAAAGCAAGATGGAGGCTTTGGGGTGGAGGCTGGTCCTTCTTCTTCACCATCTCCATGGTTTGGGTGGTTTTGTGTCATTGGATCAAAAAGTCCCCATTGCAGCCATGGGTGCTTGGTTATTGGGTTAAAAGTAAAAATAATTTAGGTGTAATTTCTTAATTGGACAGTTGATCCTTCAAAGGCCTTGTAGAGAGAGAGATGGGGCTCCATTTTTAGTTTGTCAGAGTGCAGTGCTGCAGAACTCAGAGTTTGTGAGACTGACATAGATAAGGACTGCTAAACATCTGAGTCCAACAAGAAATACCATCTCACACATTTAATCCTGACCTTGGCAAAAAAGAAGCAAAGAATCCACAACCCCTCACCACTGCTGTATCCTTTGCACAAGCCCTGGCTGTGGGAGGAAGGCTGGAGCCTGGACAGGGATGACTTAGAGCCCAAACAAGGCAGCAGCAGTGCTTGGGACAGGGAGAAGTATTGGGAAAGGTGACTGGGGGTGATCTCCAGGTGTGTGGGTTGTGCCTTAAAATCAAGAGCACCACTAGGCCTGGCAGCCTCCAGGAACAGGAGATTTGCTGCCACCTGGATGTGTTTGGTACTCCTGGCTTTGGAGGGTACAAGTTATTCCAGAAAAATGCTGTCTTGGAATTAGCCAGTACAACCCCTCAGTCTGTGTAGCACATTCCCCTTTCCTCAACAACATCCTGTATTTACCTTTTCTGCAACAGCAAAAGCAACAAAACCCCACCATATTCAAATTACAGGACTGTGAAAAACCAGGAATCTTTTATAAATCAACACAGGCATTTTCAAAGGACACCATTCCCCCCCTTTGAACCCTTTGTGGGTTCAAGCAAATTGCATCACATCATTACAGAGACCAACCCCTCTCATCACCACCTGGCAAAGCTCTGGATGAAGCTGGGCTTGAGCAGAAATCTGACACTGGCACCTGAGGCAGCAGCTGAGAGCATTTTAATTCAGCTACCACAGATGGGCTGTTTACAGTGGGGCACTTTCCCTGCCACTCCAAAGAGCACACAGAGCACAGCAATGTCCTCCTCCCCATCCCCAGCCCATCCTCCCAGACTGGGCTGTGCTCTGCTTCTTCACACCCATGCCTGGGAGATGAGTTGGCTCATCTTCAGAGCCTGACTTCAGCCTGCTGCTCCCGTGTCCCTTCCCACCCTCCTGCCTCAACACCAGCTCCACTCTGTTCTTCCACCACAAAATCCAGTTCTGTGTGAGCTTTTAGGCTCTGCTCAGCACTTGGGGTGGACAAGCCTGGAAGGATTGTGCTGGGGACAGTAAGGAGTGATGCCTTAAGTTTTAGCTTTCCTATTTTTCAGATTCTGTGCTGCTTTAGTGTGCACTTCTTCATTTTAAGGGTGGTAAGCTCTCTGCACAGAGCAGGGAGACAAAACAATTCCTGCTCCAGCTGGGCACCAAGGACAAATGATCCCAATCTCAGCCCAGGAGCACAAAGCCCGTGGGCTGCAGAGAGAAAAACAAGCAGGGTGGGACTGCAGGGGCTGCAGTGGGATTGGACACTGAACTGCAATGTGCACATGGAGCAGAGCTGAGCCCAGGGAGAGACCCCGGCAGCGCTCGTGCATTTTGGGGCCATTTGGGTTCATCTTGGGTGCAGCCCTGGCTGGGCTCTGGTGCTGCCCAAGGTGGATCCATGGAGGAGATCCTTTGAATAAATCCCTGCTTTATTCTTTAACTCTGTCTAGTCTCTGTTCTAGGTCAGCCTTCTCAAGGTATCAGGAGAGGCTGAGAGCAGCCACTCTTGTCCCCTGCAGGCTGCAGATACCATCCTAATATTTAATATATTATCTGCCTCTGCTTTCTAATGTCCCACAAGAAATGTTACTGCCTCCCCTCACAGCTCAGCAGCGGAGAACTAAGGATAAGGTATTTGGGTCAGCCTGCTTGATTCTTAATTACCAGTAGGTAATTAAGCTTTTTAAACCTTGTCAAGCCTCTAATGGGGGGAAATGATGCCTTAAGTTTTAGCTTTCATGTTTTTCAGATTCTGTGCTGCCTAGGTGTGTAGTTCTGAGCTTCATATTAAGTGCTGGTGAGCTCTCTGCACAGATCAGGGAGACAAAACAATTCCATCTCTAGCTTGGAACCAAGAACAACCAATATAAGTTTCAGGCCCAAGAGCAGAAACAATGTGGACTGAAGAGAAAAAAACAAGAAGGATGAGACTTCATAATCTGGAGCTGGAATTGGACAATGAACTCCAATATGTAAACAGACCAGAACTTATAAAAGCGAGAGACCCCATGAGTGGTCATGCATTTTGTGACCATTTTGGTTCACTTTGGGCTGGGCTCTTGTACTTGGCCCTTAAGGCCATTTAATAAATGTCTAATCTATTCTTTAGCTCTGTCTAGCCTCTGTTCTAGGTCAGCCTTCCCAAGGCATCACTCCCATTCAGCCTGCACAGCAAGTGGGAGGTGCAATTCCTGGCACAAACCAATCCTACATGGCTGAAGAACATCACGAGGGAAGGCACAGCAACACAGCCTCCACTGTGTCTCCTCACCACAACCCATTCCAGGGCTGCCAGCAGCAGGTCCTCAGTGCTGTGTTATCCCATCTAGCCTGTGGTTCCTCTGGGAAACCTTGGATATGGTGCACATGCTCCCCATGGGCACAGGACACTGCTCCTATGCCTACAAAGGAGATGTGCCAGCCAACTCAGAGGAGATCCATCTGCTTATTTGTCAGAAGAAAGGGTGAGACTCACCCCAGAGAGAGGCATTTTCATCCTCATTTCCTGCAAAAGGTGCAGGAAAATGGGGATGTAGTAGCACTGCAGTGAATCCCCCCTGCAGAGGAAGCAAAGTCCTAAATCTGAGAGTTTATCTTCTCTACTGAGGTTTTAAATAAGCTGATATAGACAGTCACAAACACATACATGCCCTTGCTCCATCTCTCCTGGTTCCCCTTCATGTGATATTATTAAGTATTTCTAGCCTGAGGCAAAAGACACTCAGCACATCAGTTCAGCTCTGTTGAGCAGATCCCTTGTCTTAGGAGGAAGCAATAGCTGAAATACCCAATAAATGTTCTCCAAGTAGACCATAAAGCCATTCCAGCTGTCTATGGGAAGCCCAAGGTGGAGTACAACCTCAGGAAAGGCTACAAGGACATTGGACTCCACTGAGAACACACAGTGGAATGGCTGCTGGAACAGATGCAACTCTTGCCCTTCTTCACATATCCTATAAATGGCATTCCTCAGTCCCCCTGAAGTGGAGCTCATCTGCTCTCCCACCTTTTCCACTGCACACTGAACAAGCTCAGCTCTGCAGGTGAAATGGTTCTGACAACACTGGGATATGGAAACCATCTTAAAGGAAAGCACTGATTTTATCAGAAGCAGCAGAGCTGTAATGAGCAGAGGGTTTTAAAAGGTCTGCACACACAGGTTTATCCTACCTGAAAGCTTCCTGCCCCTAGGAGCAACCTGAGAGCCACAGCAAGGTCTGAGCTCCAGCTTTCACCTCAGTGGGAATGAAGATTTGTGAAGTGATCCATCTCAACAAACTTTCTGTGGCTTCAACACCTCCTTTAGAGTCAACAGAGAAAACCAAACACTCCCAGGGTGTGATCCCTCCAACGTTTGGACAAACACTGAGGAGGAGGTGGACTACATCTCAACTCCTCTGACTGTTTCTCCAAAGGAGTCCTCAGTGAAGGGCTCAGGTACACAGAGACAAGGGTCTGAGCACTTCCTCCTGACATCCCACTCTCAGGATGAGGATATCCACCTCTGCAGACTTCTGGGAGCTGTGAGGAATGACATGTTCCCATTCCTGAGGAGATGTGCAGATCAGATGCACTAACTGGTATCACATCTCCATCTGTGCATGTCCTTCAGCTGCAAACTGAAGTGTGGCACCAGAGGATGAAGAGAATCTCCAGGAGAGGGGAAGAAACACATTACTGAAGGAGGTTTTGGAGGACTGAAGGAAAAACTCAGCTCAAGAAATTCAGGCAAGAAGATGTACTGCAGACAAGACTGACACAAGCTGGGCTAAGGTTGGAGAAACAGAGATGTGCAGATGGACCTGAAGCCACAATGACACAAAATGTGTGGGTAATGCCCAAAGCCACTGTCCTCATAAACAGGAATTCCAGGAACAAAGAGCTGTAGGGGTTTCAGACACCTGGATACACTGAATAGTTCCAACACTAGGAGCAGTTTTAGTCTTATTCTAGGACTGTGACATTGCAGCATTTCTATCTGGGATGTAGGGACAGGGCCAAGGGGCCCCTGTGAAGATCAGGGATGGGACAGAAGGACAAGAACCCACCAGCAGCAGAGACTGGATCAGCTCCTCCCCACAATCCTGGTGCTGCCTGGAGCCTTTATGTGGTTTTTCACATAATTCACTATTGGGACCTAAAGACAGCAGTTTGGGGGAGATATTTAGATAATCTGTGTAGCCCAACACTGCTCCTGAATGGAACTGAATAAATCAGATTCCTGCCCCGGGCTGTGGTGTGGATCGTTAGCACCAATCCAAACCGTGTCAATCTTCCTTTAATTACTAACCTTGCCATGCTGACACAATCGGCAGCAATCCTTCCACTGTTTTGTGTTTACAGCCTCCAGCACTTTGCCTAGTGGCAGCTCCCACCCTTTTCCTGGTATAAAAAATACCTTGTTGTCCCTGGTTTCCTCATGTCAACAAGGGAGGGAAAAGCCAAGAGGTTCCTGGTTTGTTTGTTTGTTTTTCCCTCACGTTTCAGTTTCAATGTATTTACACCCAAAATAATCAGCATTTCAGCCCTTTGCATGGTCCTACTTCACAGAGCAGGAAGGCAGAGGAAAAGTACCAGAAGGAAAAGGATAAGTGTTGCAACACTGGCAATTTTTCTGTGTTTAAACTAAATGGATCAATCTCTGCAATGGAGCAGATCAGCCCAAATCCTTTCCCTAGGGTAGATCTGGGCACTGTGTTCAGCTGGGGCCAAGTGTCTTTTTGGCAATGAAAATCAGGCTAGACGAGCACAAGCATGGAAAAAACATCTTTGGGAAGTTGGGGTCATCCCCTTCCACTCACAAATCACACATTGCTTTGCTTGGTGTTTCTCCTTTCTTTCATCCTATCATTGCCATCAGCTGAAAAGCCATCAGCAGTTTTCCTGATCCTGCACCAGGATAAATAACAAGTCAGGAGGGGACACTGAAGACGTATTTTTCCAACTCAGTAAGAGCCTGCAAAGATTGATCTCTGTGCTGGGAGTGTCCTCACCCTGGGAGAGTCACTTCTCCCATGGAGGCACCTTGTCTGTGCCAGAGCCAAGGTCCTGCTGAAGCAGCAGCAGTAAAAATTACAATTCATCCTAATTTATTGCCCTGGTGCTTAGGGACCAGCCCAGAGCAGCTTCCCTCTGTGCCAGGCATTGTATCAAACGAGGCATGACACTCCTGAACAAAAGGGGAAAGTCAGAAAGAGAAAGGAGATAAAGGAAGAGGGAGAACAAATACAGAAGATATTCTGGGTGGATTGTTTTCCTCTCCTTTCTCCCCTGCTGATTGCCAGCTTTATCTCACCCACAAACTCCTTCCAGCTCTGACTAGGCATGTTCATCCAAGTTTTGGAGAATGAGCAAAGAAATGCAATTTAAAGGGAACTGCAGCTAACTGTACAGGAGTCTGTTTCTGCAAAGTGCAAAAAAAGACAGAAAGAAAGACAGAAAGACAGAAAGAAAGACAGAAAGCAAGCACAAACCACATGGGTGGAAACAGATTAATGTTTCCTTTTGGCTCCTGTTTTGGAGACATATTTTTCATATCAAGATTCCATTTCCAGTTTTTCCTGTCAGCTAATGATTTCTCATGATTTACAGTGGTGAACCACTGTTGAGTGCTGTGTATCTCTTTCCTCTTGCAAGGCTAGGGCTCAGCTCCCAGCCTGCCCTGCTTCCTGGGAATAAAAGGGGCATCTCTAGGCCATCTCCTGCTTCCCTTCTTCCTCCATGGACACCTCCAGACCCACCCACCCAGGCCATTCCCAGTGGCTCCCCCAGGACACTCTCAATGGCAGGACACCTTGTGTTTAATACACCTTCAGTGTATTAACCACCTTGCAGTGGTTTTCCCCTTGAGTTTTGAGCTTTGCACTCAGCAAGAAGAAAAACTTCCCCTCTTGTCCAACCCTCAGGAGGCAGAAAATGCTGGAGTGGCCTTGCTTACCTCTGGGGAGGGGAACTGGGACTTGTTTCCATCGACTGGGGCAACCAAGAGCATGTCCTGCAGGATGGTGGTCATGTGCTGGGCCATGACCTTCTGCTGGTCCACGCTGCAGTGGTTCTCCAGGGAGATGATGACGGGGTATGGTGAGGTCTGGAACAAGACAGCAACACACACCATCAGTGACCTCTGTGCTTTCACCAGTCTACAGCAATTGGTATGAGCTCCAGTGCTGCTCCCTCTGGGAATGAGTGTGCCGACAGGAGGGTCTGATATTCTGCTAAAGCAAGGATTTGTTAAAAATGGAATTTGTGAAAAATTTAACCGTGCGGTAGTTACTCAGATCTGTGCTGGTGCCTTCCAGGGATGATGATCCAGTGGAGAAGGCACCAGGATGGGTCAGGATTGCCTCTCACAGACGTTCTGGGGCACTCCCTGTGCCTCCATCTCCACTTGCACTGTTGGCCAGAGCACCTTCCTACCCACCTTCAGAGGAAGGACTGGGAAGGGGGCTTTGAAATCACCTCACTTAAGGGTTTGCTCAAACCCTGGAGTGATACAAATCCTTCCTCCATTCCTGCATGGGCCTGATCTGGTTCCCTGTGCCCCCCAGGTCATTTTGTGTGCTGAAGGCATTGTCATTATTGTCACTGTCACTCCTTTATGGCCCCAAACAAAACTTGGCACCAGCTCCCCAAGTGCACTGAAGGAAAGCAGCAGAGTCCAGTAAGTCTGGACAGACTTAAGATTTTCTTGAAGTCAAGAATCCAGCCCTTTTCATCCCTTTTAAAGCAGAATAAAAGCAGTCCTTCACATCCAAAACATGCACACTGGTTCCTCTAAACAAGAAACAGACCCTGAGACATCAAAGCCACACAAATCATGGGCTTGCTGGTGTTTCCCACCAGGTATGCTCAAGATTATGAGCATCATTTTCATTGTAGTGTGGTCCAGGATGCAGCTGTGCTGGCACAGGCTCAAACTCATCCTCAGATGGTGCTCTCCCTGTGCAGCAACCCCCAGGGATGGATCTCTGCAGGAAGCAGAGCATGGATGCTCAGACAGAAGGAGCAGGAATTTCTCTTGTCCCCACGAGGAGAAGCTGTCATTGCTTCTCCTCTCTGCTGGGAGCGAAGAGCTCTACTGCCAGTCCTGGGTTGTGCAACATGAGAAAAAGTTCCTCATGCTTACTTGGAATGCATAGTTCTTGATGGCCTTAATGACATCGCTGAAGAGGATCTTGGAGGTGAGAGTGTAGCCGTGATAAATGACGGGCTCTGAGTTGGGGCCATCCCAGCAATCCAGCTCCACACAGCGACAGCCTTTGGTGAGGGCTCTGCGAACAAAGAAGGACTGGTTGGGCTCTACACCTCCTGCTCCATCTCCAAGTGAGGGTACACCAGGCACAGGCACTGCCTGGGAAGAATGGAAGGAAGTTCAAGAGCAAGGGAGAAGAAAGGAGCTTGGAAAAACAGGGAAGCAGATAAAGGATGGGATCAGGTGGAATCTGTGTCAGCAAAGAGAGCTCAAGGTTGAGCAAGGAAAGCACAGAAGGATCTGAGAAATAAGGTACTGAAAGTCCAAGGTAGAATTATCCAAAGAGTAAGACACAGTGAGTGCCAGATGAGAAAGGACACTGATGACTGTCCCCAAGTCTTTCAGAGAAGAGAAAGAAGAAAAGAGAGGAAGAGAAGAGAAGAGAAGAGAAGAGAAGAGAAGAGAAGAGAAGAGAAGAGAAGAGAAGAGAAGAGAAGAGAAGAGAAGAGAAGAGGATCAAGAGAGGCTGCAGTGGAAGAACGACAGTGAGCCTTAGAAGCCAGGTCACAAAGTTTAGATGATGTGATTTCTTCATCTAGATCTGAAATGACATGAGGGATGAATCCTCAGAGCTGGGAGGGAGGGAACTATGGGAACTCCACCATAGCTGAGGAGCAGTTTCCTAAACCAAGTCTACAGACTGAATTTCCATGTGAAATTCCTACCTCTACATATCCATGCTTCCATTTCAATTTATTTTCAAATATAGATTCCCCCCATCTATCTAGGAGGTGATCTTGCCTCTTTTATAGTAATTCTCTAAATATTTCAGACAAAACAATTCCTTTAATTCATTGCAATAAAATCACAGAATGGTTTGGGTTGGAAGGGATCTTAAAGATCATTCAGTTCCAACCCCCTGCCATGGGAAGGGACACCTTCCACTAGACCAGGTTGCTCAGAGCCCTGTCCAACCTGGCCTTGAACACTTCCAGGGATGGAGCATCCACAGCATCTCTGGGAAACCTGTTCCAGAATAATGGGTTTGTTTTTTTCGTACAACCCAAACATACATCTATAATTTTAAGACTGTAAGATGAATTCAAAGAGCTACTGAGAAGTAACCTGTGCCAGATTTCACTCTCAACACTTTTGACCTTGTGACTCCAGTCAGCCATTGCTCCTGAGAATGAGATAAGTCATAAACAAAGGCAGAACTGCAGTCATTGACTGGCTCATAAGGAAACACTGTCTCACCTGATAAAAACAAGCAGTAATGTATTGTGGGTGTGCAAATTACTAAAGGTCACTGCACCCATCTGGCCCTGAGACATCAGCCACTGTTAAAGGCAGACATAGGCAACACCTGAAGCTCAGTGCAGGGGTGCTGTGGGAATATCTGAGATGACAAAAAGGCACCAGGTGTGAGTTCTGCTGATCACTTACCCTGCTCATATCCCACCTCTGTTTTTTTTTTTTTATTGTTCCAATGAGGACTCTCCAAAATAAACCCCAGCATGTTGTGGGGACAGTCCCTGCCATGGGCCTCTCCCAAAAGGCAGAACAGAGCATAAGCACCATGACACTATGCATCATTTTGGCTTCTCCCAGACCTGCAGCTCTATCCCAATAATATTTCCATCTTGTAAGCTCCTTGCACTCTCTTGTGCCATATTTTGGGGAATGCAGCATCCCCTCAGCATCATGCTTTGAAAACACCAGGCCAGAGGGCTGTAACCCAGCCTCCAGTGACTGCAGATTTTTATACTGCTTCCAAATGTAATAATTATACATCCTACACTCAGGTGTTCCAGCCTCCAGTGACTGTAGATGTTTTATACTGCTTCCAAATGTAATAATTATGCATCCTACACTCAGGTGGACACCAGATGAGACTCAGGTCAAGGAGCTGTGACAAGGAGGGCACAGCCAACCTGGTTTGGAAACAGCTCACCCTGGAAACTTGGGCTGGTGGGATATTGCTTCTTGACCCCTTGCATCCATCAGCACAGACACTCATGTCTTCCAGAGGTTAACCTCCCAAACACACACACTCTTTACCTGATGTAGGCCTCTGTGCTGCTCGGCCCTGTGATCTGGTCTTCCATGAGATAGGTGTTGTGTGAGGATGACACCAAGTAGTGGCTGAGAGGTTGGGTCATGTCCTGGTAAACTTTCCGGTGGGAGGGGTTGAAGATGTTCCCCTCCTCTGACAGCAGGTACATCAGGAAACCATCCTTGGTCATGGCATTGCCCCTCTTGGCTGTCAGGTAAACAGAGAGAAAACCCCACACTGAAAATGAGATGCCACCAGGTCGTGCCACCACCCTCACCACGGGGCCTCTGCTCTCCAGGAGACCCCAGAGGCAAAATGTGCTCCCAGGCATTCAGTAAAAGCAAAGAGATGGATGTTCTCCAGACAAGGATGACACCTTCAGCTGCCTGAAAATGCTTTGAAAGCCCTTCCCAAGAACAGATTTTTATGACACTTACGTGGCTTTTTATTACACTTTACTTGTCCTTGATAACATCTTAAAAGTGTCAAAGACAGACCTTACCTCATCTGTCTCCTGAGATTTACAGCATGAACATTTCTGTTTGAGCATTCCAAGGTTTCTTTGTGCCAACCCAGAGAAGCTGTCAGATGTCTAAACACAGCCAGATAAATCCTGTCTAGATTATCCAATGAAATACATGATTTGCAAAGAGGAAATACAAAATTACTCCCCATTTTGAGGGACTGAACTAGATCTCAGCCTAATCCTAATGCCTGACAGTTTCAAGGCCTTGTCCCTCTCCTGAAGGAATAGCAGGAGAGTGGAAAACCAGCCCATAATTCTGAGTTGGCTCTTGGAACACCCCCTCCAAGGTGCTCCAGACTGATGATTCACCCACAGTCTGAGCAGGCAGACAGTTCAGTGTCTGCCTCCTGAACAGCTGTCCCCTCCTTGGCCTCCACTCAGGGACCTCATCTGTAGATGGCTTTACAGGTGCCCACCTTCGAGGACATCTGCCTCCACTCCAGCTCCTGGAGAGCACAAATATTGCTACATTCTCAGCCTTGAAAAGCCACACGAGGTCTTGGCATCTGAATAACCCATCTGAGTCTTTCCCTCAGGATTTTCATCATCCTCTAATCCAACCTGTATCAATCCCTCTACTGCTGTTCAGTGCACCCAAAATAAAATTGAAGAGAGAGATTTCCCAGCCTCTCCTCTGCTCTCCTCCTCTCCTAGAGCTGTTAATATTCCCCTAAGAGTGGTGTTTTAGAAGCAGCTGTGAGGAGAAAATATTGCACACCACTGCAGAAAAAAAATATAAATAAAGCAGCAGCAATGCGATTCATAGTTCATCAAAAAAGCAAGATTTTGAAGCAAAGCAGCCAGGGTTTTCAACCTACCTCTTTCGTTGGGCTCGTATCTCTGAATTAAGGCAGCAATGCAATTCATAGTTCATCAAAAAAGCAAGATTTTGAAGCAAACCAGCCAGGGTTTTAACCTACCTCTTTCGTTGGGCTCATATCTCTGAATTAATGCAGGGGCAGCAACAACAGCATCTTCTTCCTGCTGCACCTCATAGAGAAACCTCACCAGGTTCTGGCAGGACATGAACCCTTCTGGGTCCGAGTACATTTGGAAGATGCTGTCTATTTCCTTCCTCTCTGTCAGTATCTTGTAAAATTCCTCTATCTCATCATCCTCCAGAGCCTCTGTTTTGGACTTGTCACAGTGCTGTAAACGTAGAGGGGAGAAGGAGTGAAAACCTTCTTTCCTTCTGGCATAGGCCAGCCGTAATCTGCACCAGGGCTACACAACGCAGAACACAAAATAATTGCAAAGAGTTACTGGCCAGCCAGTGAGGAGCACGTGGTCAATGACAATGGTTCTCACTGACAAGGCCAAAAGTTAATAAAAAGTTAAATAAAAATTACAGTTATTAGTATTTATACATTGTCAGTGTGCTCAAAAGCATCAGCCTTGAGTTCCATCACTTGGTGTGCTTCAGTCACAACAGCTCAAATTAATCCAAGCACAAATCAAGGATCAAAAGAAATTTAATTCTTAATCTCAGGGGGAATAAAGGGAAACAATTAACTCTATAAAATAATGATAGAGAGTATAGCCAAAAATCCAGGAAGTTAAGTGAAAAGAAGCCTTCCTTTGACCTGAGTGGCTCAGACCTCAAGAGGCTGTCAAGACTCAGAGTAGGGCTGTTTTCAAAGATGGCATCAAAAACAACTTAAAAACCCCACAGCTGCTAACATGTGCATGTTCAGGTATTAAAAAATTCACCTCTCCACGGAAATTTTCCATTCTCATCTAAAACCTGCCACATAACAAAATCCCCACAGATTTCAAATCAGATGTGATCTTTTAATGAGGAACTGTAATTCAGATTCTCCATTTTCCTCTGGGTTTGAACTTTTCCAGTAGATACCATCTGTGACAGAGCACCACAGCCAAGGACTTGATTGACCAAGAAAGATGAGGAGTTTGAAATATACATGTTAATATCTCCATCAAGGACACAGATTTTCCAATTACAAGTTTTTCTAGTTTATTTTAAATACTCCCAGGTTCAATTTTTCATCAGAAACAACTTTTTTTTTTTTCCTGTTGCAAATTCTGATATTAATTTTGTTGTTTGCTCCTAGCAGAATTCTTCAGCTTGTCAAACCAGAGGAATTAAATTACTTTCCATCTTTGATCCCCTGTGACTGAGCTATTTTCCTGGATTTTATGGTGAAAATGCCTGTTTTAGTTTAACCAGTAATCACACTAATCTCAGCCTAGCCCTGCCAGTGATCTCAGCAATGGCCACAATGGCTTTGGCAGTGTTCCAAGATGATAAGGAGGGACTTTTATCCCCTGCAAATCTTTCACTATCTGTTTAAGGAGAACATATAAAACCAAAGAATGTCATTATCATGATGCCTAGCATTTCACAAACTGAAGTGACAGAAAAAAAGAGTTCAGCTTGTCCTGACTTCAGACCCTGCTGGGTGGAGGCTACGTGGTCCTCTCAGGGATGGGACAACCTGTGACATGCTCAGTACTACAAACACCTCCAAAATAGGTGTGAGAGTTCAAGAATTGCCTTTTCCTTGCTGCCTTCCATGTCTGTGATCCTGTTCTGTGGCTCTGGCAGATCCTTCAAGCTAAGCTGAGCATGATGCTTAGCAACTGCAAAAGGAATATAAAGAGGGAAAGCAGCTGGTGGAGACAGCAGGGATGTTGTGAATTACAAATGTTCTTTTCTTTAAGACATGACAGGGAAAATGACAAGATATGCCTCCTAGCAAACTGGCATTTTAAGTGGTGTGCCTGGGGAAGTTTATTCATTAGTTGCCATTGAAGGCTGTGATGAAAACAGGACAAAAGCACTGGCACCAAAGTCAAACTGCAGGACAGATCAGATATGGTATAAAAGTGGCTTTCTTCTGCTTTGGCTACAAGAGGTCCAAATTAGAAAGAAAATCTCAACCCAAAATACTGTGTTCTACCTCCCATGTATGCATCACAAGCCCTGAGTCCTGGATGACCCTTGGCCTGCCAGCACAAACACCTTTCTGATGCATCAGAATGAATATTCAGGTTGAAATGAAGTGAGCAATGACAGGAGCTCTGCATCATTTCTGGTTGCATTGCAATGTGTTTTACTCCAGTGTCTCAAAGCTAGATGTGGACACAGAGTGACGTGAGGAAAGGCAAAAATAATGTGAGAACATGCCCTGCAGCCCCCACTTGAGCCCCTGATCACCCTTCCTTCCTGTGACTAAATGAAGAAAAACTCTCTGAGACAGAAAAGATCACCCTTTAATAGGCTGTAATGCCCTAGTCCATCTAGGCTGAGGCAGGATGCAAACTGGAAATGTAATTGCTTTAAGAGCAAGACAGACCCCTCCTGGAGGCACATCAGCCCTCAGGAGATCTGAATTAACCTCCAAAGAGCCTCTCTTTCCAGTGGCTATACAGGAAACTTTAAAATTACTTGCATAATGATGGTACTTCAGCTAACTCCCTGCATTTCCATGGGTTGAATCAAGGTTTAGCAATTACTCGGAGTCTTTAAGCAAAAAAGGATTAATTTCATCAAGTTTCCTCTCCTGGAGCTCCCTTGTAACTATTGTGACAGTAGAAAAGGTCCATTAAATAAGAGGAGACTGTGCCTCTAAAATAAAAATAAATTTAAAAAGGGAAAATTAAAAAAAAAAAAACCCCACAGGTGATTTTTTCAGGTTGTTGATGTGTGAAGATGTGGAAGTGATTAATCTCCCATATATGAGATGTATCTTTTAGGATGAGGAGATTCACACCCTGCTCCCTGCTGGCTTCCCCTGCACACACTGCAAAGGAAGTGTTGGCAACTACCTCCAGTGGAGACATGCAGCTCAATCAGTGGATTCCCAGCCTGATTTCCACTCTTCCAGGACCTTCCTGGGAATAAAGGGACGGGATCCACCAGCCAGAGCAGCCAGTACAACTGGAATATTTTGTGAGCTGAAATTCTTTAAGATGTGCTGATAACCTTCTCCCTCATTCCTGAGGAGCTGCAGAGAGAGGTCTGTAAAGCAAAGGCAAGCAAACTTGGACCTCCTTTGGGGGAAGGTTGCCTGCTCACACAGAGGAGCAGAACTCCTGCCTGGTGCCCAAAACCACCCACGTGTTTACCACTGATCAGAAAAAAACATTTCTGAAACAGCACACACATTAATTCAAATCCTGCTTCAGACAGGATGGAAGTTTGGAAATTATCCAGATGTTTTATCTCACCTCAGCAGGATGGATTCTCTAGAGAGAAACCCAAAGCTTAACAACTGAGGAATTTTCATCCCTTTCTTATCTTCTGATAGGCTCAGCCAGCAAGCTGAATCTTGAGAATTTAGAAGTGTACATCCCTGCTGACCAGATTAAATGTGCCTTGGGAGTATTAAATCAATCAGACTAGTCCAGGCTTGGGTGCAATGTTGTGTATCTATCATGAATCTGGAAAGGTTTTTTTCTTAATTTGCACTTCATTTTTTTTTTTTGTTTATACCTGTCACTTTGCACCTCTCTCCTCTGAGAAGGTGAGGATCTGGGTTCACAATTGTAACCAAACAAAATTCAGCCAGACTTAGGCATTGACATGCAGCTGTGGCACACAAAACTCCTGAAACCCCTGGGACTTCAACCTTGTTTCCCTTTTTCTTGCATTATCCATGTTTGCATCTCATTTTCTGCTTCGTGGCAAAATTAAGCATCGATTATGAATAAAGATCTTAAAGGCCCTCATGAAAAGCATTGTGCTGCCTAACTCAGTGGGGATCAATTATTCTGAGCAATAAATTACTGAGCAACAAAATCTGTGAGTCCTTCCTTGGTACAAGAAAAGAAGCCAGGAGTTCACTTTAGGCGAGGTCTCTGAAAGCTGTGGGACACCCTGACCTCAGCCAACAGCAAACCCTTCTTCTGCCTGCTGCCATTACCTGGAAAATCTTCTTGGCATGGTAGTCATCCACTTCAATGTTCACTTCCTTCAGGAAGTCTTTGAGCTCTTTCAGGCTCATCTTGTTGTCTTTGTTTTTGTCAGCTTTCCGCAGGCAGGTGTGAATCCAGCTGCAGGGGGATGTAAGGAAATCTTTCCAGGTCAGAGCCTAACCTGAACACCTAAATACCTTCTGCTGCACATGGCAGGGGGGAAATCCTCTCCTGAAGGCTCTGAGCCACCTCTCCAGCTGCTGTAAATCAGCGTGGGCCCCCTGAGCAGCTGACACCACCTCACCTTCTGCTCCCACAGAGCACAATGGTGCCTGGGAAGAAGGAAAATGTGATGTGATACAACTGATCCTGACCAGGGAGAAGCTTTTCACCATCTGGCCAAGGCTGGAGCAGCTCTCTTTACCCTGTAGGAGTTTCTGGCCGCAGCCAGAAACAGTTTGATTTCTCTTTTATGACAGAAAGTACATTCTGCTCCAGACGGCTGAAAGGGGATAAAGGAAAGAATGAAAAGAGCTCCCAAGAGAAGCTTGGTAAACTCATTGTCATGGATTTGTTCAATATTCAGTGTGTCGTGGTGAACACTGAACTCCAGAAGAAGTATCAATAATAATTTTTGAACTCACCTTCAGCATAATTTTAGGGATTTCTACCTATATCTCCTAAGAATTTTGTTGTGAGTAGAATCAAACCAAACTTTGTGGGTCTTGCCTTCTTCCCCTGATGAAATGTACAGGGTCTGTTACTGTGCTGTACTGTGATAATACTTCATTAGAGCTTGGGTTTTAATCACTTTAGTGTATCTGTGGATCAGGAGTAACTGCTATAAGAATGATCTTCCTAATGTGATGTCAGATAATTTGAACTGAGACTTGCATTTTCTTTCAGTCTCTAAAATCATGTTAGACAGTTGAGACATACTGCAGTTTTAAACACAAAAAAACCCTTGCTTTTTGCATCATGGAACTGACTGTCTGATTTGTTTTACTGTCAAAATAAGAAAGGTCATCCAGAAAAATATCAACTTTTCAACAGGAAAAAAATGATCAAAGTACGAATTTGATCTCCAATAATAACCTTCCATGTCTCACATAGGAAACAATGCTTCAAACTCATTCCAGAAAAACTTCCAAAAAACCATGCCCAATCTGAATGCTAATCAGAGGATCAGCAAAGGATCAGCAAAACCAGCTGAGACATATAGTGCTGTAACATATAAACTGGGCCTTTGAAAATGACCCCAGAAAAGGGCATTAACAGCCTTAGGGGCTGTAAACATAACTCTGAAACAGTGTTTGCCACAGCTACCCCTGCACTGAAGTATTTCCTAGTGATGGAGATATGTGTAAACTGTTAGTGAGTATTGTTTGTCTCATGGAAAGTTGAACTTTCTGACTTTAAAAATCTTGGCAGGTGCTGAGCAATGACCTCACCCCACATCCGTCTCAGCCTGGTCATATTAATATTCCCCTTCTTTAGACATGGAAACCAAAATAAAGAGAAGCTGCATTTCCCAAGAGCCCTGAACCAGGGTCTGGCTTGGACTGATTCTTCCCAGAAGACCCAGTTTGGGGCATGAAGCTCCCATGAGCAGAGGATGCTGTGCTGGGAGCACACCACACCCACCCTGGGGTGCAGAACACCCCCTCCACCAGCTCTGCTCCAGAAAGGGTCTGTCAGACTGTCACCCTCGTGCCACCCACTCACACCTGACCCTGCACCTTGTGTCCCCTTCCCAGCCTTCCCTAAAAACAACAGGCAGGAGGAACACCCAACTCTGGTGAGCCAGGAGGAAATCCAGCCTGCCACAGCCAGGGGTGAGAGTAGGGGTGGATAGAAACTACTCTTTTGTGCATAGAAACTACTGGTTTTGTGCTGATCACTGCAAAAAAACTCACATTTCTTTAACAGTCCGCATAATTTCCTCTGATAATGGACACCCAGAGGTCATGCACATATCCAAAGTCCTCTCTGGAAGGCAAAATGTGGGCAGTAAATGCATCTGTAAGAAAGTATGCCCAGGTCCTGCATGTTAATGGAGGGTGTTTTTCTCTTAGATCCCTTCCCAGGAGGCTGAGAAATGCAGGAGGGAAATCAGAGAGCCCAGGAAAAGCCCAGGCACACACAGTGGGTCCTCTTGCTGCAAGGGCAAGCAGCAAAGAGAGAAAAAGGACAGTACAGACAACTAAGATCTCAGTAAATAGCAGCATTCTGGCCCTAAAATACCCAAACTCCTCATCCATCTGCATCCCCTCAGCTTTGGGAGAGCTTGGAGGAGCTGGATGAACAAAACACTTCAACTGGCAGTCCTCTCAGCTGGTACAAACACCATTTTTCAGTCCTGGCTGTGGGTTTTCCTTTCACCTTCTGCCCCTCAGTGGGCCTGAGTGCAGGAGGAGCAGCTGCTCCCATTTCTGTGTGCATCCAGGGACAGCCTGCCTCTGCTCTTTAAAGGCTATGCCAGCTCCAGGGCTACCAGCTTTCTCTCAGTCACCCCTCTTTGGTTTCTATCTGGCAGATATCCCATGAATGTGCTCAGAACAGAAATGCTGCAGAACTTCTGGTAAGTGCTTTCAAACCAGAAGAAAAGCTCACACATAAACCCCAGACCCGAGGCAGACGGTGCCACCCTGCTCAAATGAAAAGTCCTCTGTGTTTTCTGGTCCAAAGCCTTCCCTGCACACATACCTGCAATATTTGCTAAACTACCCATGCCAGCCTGCTGCAAGGTTCAATCTGAGGCTTATTAAAACAGAACTCTGTGTAAAAGAACATCAGACATGCTCATCAAGCATGTGGGAGTTTTATCTGTGTAGGAATATAGGACTGGAAAAATATATAAGACACTGACTCCAGTCCCTTTTTACCACAGGCAGCTCCACTGAATTCCAAACTGAACGAGCCCCATCTGAAACCAGCAGAGTTTTTGCCTTCAGCCCTTGTTTTCAAAAACTTGCAGATTCCTTACTTGTTTTGCAAGGCTTTGAGAGGCTGAAAAAGATACCCTGCAAGGCAGCTCTCCAGTCATGGGGGACAGGCAGGGGACACAACACATCCCATGTCCTGACTCTTCCCCTTCTGTGCTCACAGATGCTGAGAACACTCCTGAGGTTTAAGGAAGATCTGAGCGAGCCCACGCTGCCAAGCAAACCCAGTGAAAGCAGACTAAATTTAAAATCCCAGGCTTTAATTAAGCATCATCAAATTTCAAATGAGAAATCATGCTGTTCTGTAATTCCAGGTTACGTTAAATGGCCTGAGACAAGCCCAGATTGGAAGCCAGCACTGCACAGTAATTACTCTTCCAGAAATATGGTTTGCCTACCCACCCTATTTAGCTTCAATCCTGCTTTCCAAAGACAGAAAGGCACTTTTCCATGCTGGAAATTTACAGCCTTCTTCCTTTGCAAATGTCATTGTTATTTTTCCCCCCTTAAAAATCTTGTCTCTTCTTACAGGCAAGTTTTTCAGCAATATATTTAACTTGATATGCTCCAGGGACAACTTTCTGTAGCCTAGATTTTCCCCTACACACTGTGGGGTGGCTGAGGAGTGACCTTACAGCCCAGAGCTTGAAAAACAATCCAGAAAAAGACACTCCTAATGCAGGAGATAAGCAGGACATCCCAGGCACATCAGAACTAATGGAGTCTGATTCCTTTAAGTGAACAGCACTGTGGCTGTGAAAATGCTTCTCAGACTTCAGAGAATCCTCAGAAGAGTAAAGCCTGATGAAAGCTCAGTATTTATGCACCATCTCCTTCTCCATCAGTACATTATTAGCCAGCAGAGAATCCACATGGAGTGAAGACCTAACTGAGGGCAAGACCTCCTGGTGCCTTCTCAGACTTGAGCTCCAGCTTTGTGATTTTTCCCAGCTGAGGATTTTGCATCTCCCCTCCTCTCTGATGTTTGGTGTCAAATCATGAAGCCCACCCAGCCTTCTCTCTCCAAGAGTGGTACCTCTTTTCCTCTCTGATAGCTGAATATCTACCTTTGGGAAGCTTAAAGGAACCCAATATTTTCCCCATTATTGTGGCACTGTCAAATCAGGATGAAATCAGCCAACAGCTTCAGATGTCACGGTCAGTCTCAGACACACAGGGACTGAAGAAAATCCATCCAAAACTGCACCCACAGATATCCTCTCTTTTTATACATGAGACCTCTGTTTGCAAAGCAACTTATTGAGTGAAATGCAGCCTCAGGGAGAATTCCCTGTGAATGCAGCAGAGCCAGGATTTCACCCAATAACCAACCCCTCTCCATCTCATAATGAATTCACTCTCCTTTCCTGCTCTGTGCCTTCTCCTTTCTGATCTCTGCATTGTCACTAAAGCAACTGCAGATTTTTTCAGGGCAAAACTTCCTCCCATGCTGAGGCTAATAAGGAGCAATTTCACTCCAGTCAGTGGAGCTACCCTGCAGTCAATTTGGCAGTGAGAAGAGGAGAATCAGTTCCCTCTCCTTGTATTACCGAGAAACACGGTAAACAGTGAGGGCTTTTCATGCCTTGCCAAGAAGTGCCTGTCCTGGAGTTTACTGCAATGCAAGTGAAACAGACCCCTGAAGAACACAAAAAAAATAATGATTGTTTTATCTGGAGCTCCATGAAAGAGGGAATTCTTTGCTTAAGGAGCCACATTAAGCCTGACTCCACTCTTGCTGGTGTCATTGTAAAACAGGGGGGAAAAGCATTGGAAACCAGGGAGCTTGCCTGGGTGCAAAATCAATGCAAGAGAAAACCCAGAATAGGGAAAAAAGGAGGTTAGTCTACTATCCCCACCCACGTGGAAAGACAAGTGCATCTTTGTCCATGATTAATCACTTTATAAGGCAAAGGATACTGTTGGAGTTTCTGTTTCTGGTTCATGGAGTTGCTGTGGGCTATGATTTTCCCAAGGCCAGCAATCCAGTGGTTGGCATCATCCTCTGAACTCGCAATGAGGTCCAGGTTTTTCCGCTGGTCTTTGAAGATGATGGAAAAGCAGCGATACTCTGGGACATCCTTGGCGTATTTTTCCATACCTTCTGTTTTATGGCCTGACCTCACATCCCGGATATCTTCAATGGAGACTGTGGAAAGAAAGCAGAGCCTGCTGTCAGCAGGGGTTCAGTCAGCCTTATCTCTACTTGGTGAGGGATATTAAAAATTACTCTTTCTCCTTTTCCTGAAGCCTCTGGAGGGTTCCCTTCCCTTTCCCCCCTTCCCCAAGCTTTGGTACTAAAGAAAACTCAACTCAAAAGGGCTAGAAAGAGCAAGAAATATTAAAAAGAAAACCTCTTTCTCCATGTTCTTTATTTAATAAAGAAACAGAATATGCCATGGGTGCCATCCTGTGATGTCCTCTTTATGAGACACAAATCATAGCCAAGAGTTTGGTTCCAAGTCCTCGGAGCATCCCTGACTTGAGCATCCCTTGACTCATTCCCCCTGAGAATGGGGAGAGTGAAGCTGTGCCTCCCTGTGAACATCACCCCACAGGAAAATCCTAAAACCACTGAATGGTTTGGGTTGGAAGGGACCTTAAACACCACCCAGTTCCAAACCCCTGAAATGGACAGGGGTGCCTTCCATGAGATCAGGTTGCTCCAAGCCCCATCCAGCTGGCTCTGAACAATTCCAGGGAAGAGAAGTCCACAGTCTCTATGGGCAAAATAAAAGGTGACTTCAATAAGAGGAGGGTAAGGAACAAAACTGTCCTTTTTAGGTTGAAAAAATAGTGAGAAGGTAAAATTTAAGATCCCATCTGTTCCTCACAGTCACAGTAGTGCAAATTAAGGAGGCAAAGACCAGAGCAGTCTGGTGTCACCCATACTCCATCCTAACCCCTGTCAAGGATAGAATTTATCCTCCTTGCTGTAAGAAATTAAACCACTGTTTTCAAGATCATTCTTCCCCACTTCCATGTCTGCTCTTCAGCTGGTGGAAATGAACCCTGAAGTTGCTCCAAGTTTGCAAAATGCAGACACAAAGCAATCCAGAAGGAGCAGTGCATGAAAAGACTTTCATTAAACAAATACAAGTAACAGAGACAACCCCAAAATGCTCTTGAGAGCAATCAGTGCCCTCAAACTCGGCTGAAATCAGGCGAGCTCCCAGCAGCACCCACAGCCTCTTTTTGTCTTTCACGGGTCACTTCATACACCTACAAGACACTGGCACAGGTTGCCCTGAGTTGTGGATGCCCCATCCCTGGAAGTGTTCAAGGCCCTGTTAGATGGGGCCTGGAACAACCTGGTCTGGAGCTTTGTTGAAAAGCAGTGCAGGAGTATGAAATACCCCCAAAGTTTAGCTGAATAGGAGAAACTTGCCTTTAAACTTCCATTTCACCATTAAAATGCCCAGTTCATTCAAGTCAACACTGTAGAAAGACCCAACACAGCATCCACCTGCACGTTTTTGGCATGGCTGCCTTGGGATGATCCAAAATTCATCAGATGCTCATTAGAGGTTTGAAAACTTTCCTTGCTTTCCCAGAGCAGCCATGATAATGCTCAGCTGCTGGAGGGAAAAAAAAAAACTGCAACAAACCATCCAAAATTTCAGTCTTCAAAAATCAGTGACTTTCCAAAAGCAACACTTAACATTTGCTTCAAGTTCTCACCAGATGCTGGGGTGGTCAAACACCTTCCACAGCACTTTGCTGGTTTGGTTCCCAAACAACAACACACCATGAGGAGCTCCTGGGAACTGGCAAAGCTCTTCCCTGACAATTATGAGCTGTTATCTCTGTGTGGTCTTTGATTATCACTTTGTAAAGGCCAACAGTTGATCAGCTGAGGGGAGGGGAGGAAAAGGTTGGGCTGGGTTGGGATGGGCTGCTGTGGAATTATGCTATCTGGCCAATTTACCTCCGAGTGAAAGTTTGTGGGTTTGAGTACTAAAACCAGCTTAAAAATGAAAAAGGCAGCAATTCCCCCACAGCTGGGCCTTCCTGGTGATCTTGCCCTTTAACCAGGACATTAATCAAATTATAGTGGTTGTGCTAAGGTGGAACTTCACCTTTAATGTAAAGCATCTTATTATATTTGGCCAGATTCAGTTTAGTCAAAAAGTCAAAAGTTTAGTTAGGTTAGCCAGTGGGAAATAAAGCAGCTTTTGGAACACAGCTGTTCTGTCCTAGTCAAACAAAAATTTCAGGGTAATACCCTTAATCCGTGGACCCTTGACCAGAAAGGGAGTGCAAGCTGGGCATCTCATATGCAGACTGTCCTTAAGCATGGGGTTCTCCTCCTCTCCAGATCTCTCCTGCTCCTGGCAGTGAAGTGGAAGGATCATCCTGTTATTCCTCTTCACCTGCCAGCTGCTCACCACTGCTTGGCTCACAAGAGCTATTGTCCTGCAGAATAGCAAGGACAAGTCCTTAGTCTGCTTGTGCAATCAATCCCTAAACTTCGGGTTGGCAATGGCCTCCTGTTTCCAAGACCAGAAAATCTGATGTTGAATATTGGAAATTTAGAATGGATTCTTTGGAAACCATTACGTGGCTGCATGAATCCACTGGAAAAGAAAGCTGTGTGGGAGGAAAAAAAGATTGAAAACCTGTGTCTGGAAGGGCTGCCTTGATCTTTTCAGGGTGTGCTGAGGAGAGAATGATGGAGATAAAAGAGCTCCTCAGTACAGAAAGGGTCCAAGGAAGGCTGAAGAGCACGACTGGTGTCTATTGTAGTCACACAAGAGAGAAGGAGAGAAACTATCACCACAGGAACTGTTACAAAGCAGGGTAAGGAAGGACACTTTTTATAGCTTTCCATAGCTTGGTTGTGTGTACTGTTTTCATCTATCAATAAAAAAGCTGGAGCCAAAGGACTCAGCCCAAGCCATCTGCTAAAGTTATCTCTTTTCTGGAAAATCTTAACCCAGCATGAGTACTTTATCAGCTGCTCCCAGGCAGTGACTGTACTCTATTAGGAGTCCCAAACGGTGTGTTCAGCTGAGCTATCTGCAAGGAGAAATCAAAAATAACTGGGGCACAGAGATGTTTCACAGCAGAGGAACACTGGCAGCAAACAGCCATCAATCACAGCTCCCTGCAGCCTCCCTGTTCCTTCCCCATCATGCCACAGCGGGGAGATAACCACAAGCAGAAGAGAATCTGGAAAGTTTGCATCTACTTCTCAGTGTTTGCGTCTGCTGAAGAGGTGGTTTGTAGAGAGCCCAAAACATGACGCACAGCACAAGGAAGCCTGTGTTCCTGCTGACCTCCAGACACCAACTCACACAGGTTACATCCTGGTCAGCCTTCCTGGCTGCTCTGGATGCTGCTCAGACAGCCAAAGGCTCCCCACTGACACGGACATACAGCAACTTCCCTGGAGCCTGTGGAATTCCTCCTGTCTGAACTACTCTCAGGGAGATGTTGAGAACTTTCTTTCTAGCCCTCTTTTCAGTTTTCATCACTGGCTCCTGTTCTTGTGCTTCTCCCTTGCTGATTTTCAGCCCAGCACCCTTCTCCTCTTTTACTCCTGGCATCAGCAGGCAGGGATGACTCAGGCCCTCAGGATTCTTTTGACAGCCCATGGTATCTTCAAGCAACCAAAATCTAAATTTTGGGTACCTCTGTTGATTTGGATTTCTCTCTTCATGGCTTTCAAGGAGCTGGGTGTTACATTTGCAAACTCATCTCCTCATGCAGAAGGGACACCTCTTAAAGGAAATCAGCTGGATGATCTTTAAGGTCCCTTCCAACCCAAGCAACTCTATGTATGATTCTGGTGTAGAAGAGCCAGAAGGATGAGCCTGACAACATTCCTAATGATGAAAGCACTTGTCAGGGAGGAGCCCTGGCCTCTCCATCTCTTCTCTCATCACTGCTCCACAACTGAAATGTCCAGACTGTGCTGGGAGAACGAGTATCACACTCTTTGCTAATCCTAAGGTATAGAGGGAAAGGAGGAACAAAGGCAGGCAACAATCCCTTTGTTTTCCTCCTGCTTGACACATAGCCCTTTGAGATGAGATATTTTGTCAAGAGTATTTGTCAAGAGAGAAGGTAAAAAACTGAACCTGCACCTCCTGCAAACTACCAAGCATGTGAAGGACAAGGACTGGCAGGTGTTTCTCCTTTCTTGTGCCTTTGCTGATGGAGTGGGAGAGGAGGGTCACTGTATGGGCACTGCCAAAACAGCCTTCCTTGAGTTAGTCCAAGAAGCACTCCTCAGATCCCTTCCTTATCCCACCCCCTGCCAGGAAGAGGCAATCTGTGCAATGTGGCACTCAGTCACACTGAATTACTCCATCCCACTCTAATTGGCTCAGTAAATCACTTCTGTTTACCATCAAGAAATGCAGATGAGAAACATGCTCAGCCATACAGAGCCCCCACAACATCCCGCACATCTCCAGACCCTCACCAGCTGCACCTCGGCTCAGCTTCTTTGAGGAGCAGATGAAAGCTGCTACCTGAGCCCAGGACCATCCTGCAGAGACACTACATGGATTTCCCAACACGCTGAGTGTGCTCCATGTGCTGCTCCTCGCTCTGGTTTCACCCTGGGAAGAGCCATTCAGCTGATTTGGGTTTCACCAGGGGTGGCTGATGGCAATATCCAAACACAGCTGGGATCAGGACCTGCAGCTGGGATCAGGACCTTTGTAAACAGATGGAGCTGGAGCACTGTCAGCCCCCGGGCTGGGAATACCAAAGGCCATCCATCACCCTCGTCCCTGAGGGATACTTTAACACAATGGCTCATGGGTGGGTTCAGCATGAGTGTGCCCTCCCAGCCCTGCCTGCCTTGCTCCTTCATCTCCCTGTGTGTGAATTATGGCGGGTCCCAGCTGCTGATTCCTCATGCATTCCCTTCTCCCCCTCCACAGCCACGCTCAGCAGGTTGCTGTGACTCGAGATCTGCTGCACAGCAGTCTGCCCTCACTGCTGGTGTGTGTTTACCAGCTGACAGCCAGTGATGCAATGCACATGCAATTTTACAGGTTGTTTGGAAATACCCTTTCATATAAGGTCTTTACTCAGTCTACCCATCGTGGCTTGGGGCACTGAAGCAGAGAGTGATCTCTGTTTACATCCCTTCCACTCAACCAGGGCCCTGTAAACTATTTTGGCGACCAGCTCCTACTTGCCCTGCCATCACAGCACTGCTAAATTTGGATCTGAGGCTCTCAACACTTCTGCCTTTGCATTTAACATATGCTACAGAGAATAAGGTCAATATTTGTCAGCGCACTGCCTGTGATGAAAACTGTCCCAGCGACGCCCGCGGTGGCCTGATTGAAAACTCAATCGAAGAAACAGGCAGCTCTGCATCTGAGATGACGTGTTTCATGGCTTGAGTGATTGTGATAAAAACTGATGAGACCCACAGACAGACGGTTTTGTTTTCACAGCTGACAGTGCCTTGCATAACGCACTGGCATCAGCAAATATTTTTCCAGGGGTAAATACAAGTCTGACCACGAAAGCAGTGATTCCTCAAGGAACTGCAGAAGGAAGCTGTTGGTGCAGCCAGCTACCTGCTGTGTGCACACAGGTTGCTGAGAGTTTCTGTTGACTTTAGACACTTACCAGGAACAATTTCAAGCTTTTGCTTTGTGACTCCAGCAAACACAAAGCAATATTACATCCTTCCTGTTCTTCTGCGAGTTCAGGACATTAATTCAATGGAGACAATAATTTATTCTTCTACAAAAGTGATATGTTCACTGCACTGCGTGGTATTTTAAGGATATTCATAAATTTCCCAGCAAGTCAAAAGCAAAGGAAGAAGTTTTCTGCTGAACACTGGTACTAGGCTATAAACACAAACCTTTTGTACTATGTTTAAACCAAGCAAAAAATATCCTATAACTGTGCCAGAAACCAGAGGAACAGAAACAAATTCTGTGCATTTTTAATAGGGAGAATAACTAGTCATCAGATCTAAAGATCTGTTTCATGACTTTAATAATACAGTCATCACTTGCAACACTCAGTAGTCCAACCAAGTTTAGCTCACCCCCCAAAACCGATTATTTTAATCAAAAAACAGAAAAAGAAAAAAAATCTAACAATAGGAGTTCTTACGTAAAGCTTCTGGCCAGAAATGGATACATTTCAGCTACAACTCCTGACGTTCTCTCTTGACTTCACTGCTCGTGACTCAACAGCACAACCCCAGTGAATCATCCCTGCTACAGTGTGTGAAGTTTTTCATGGAAAACATCACCTCCTTGAGCCTCCAGGAGAGGCACAGTGCAGGAGGTACCAAAGCACCATCTCTGGGGCCCCACTGCAGCACCCCTAAACTTAATAGACTCCTTCAGCCTTTTCCTTTGCCTTTGAACACTCTGTTTCTCCACCAGCTGCTCAAAAGGATGATTCACTGGAAAGTTTTCAACCATTCCCACAAATCCCCAAGTTGAGAGAGTTTTTAAAGGGATTGAGTCTGGCTTAAGTGAGCTCACACTAGGGATTACAGCTGATTTAAGAAAATACTTTCAAAAATCAATTTCACTGAAAGCAGCAAATGCCTTTTTGCTCTTTTTTTTTTTTTTTCACCTACATAAGGTCTGGTATTTGACCACAGCTGAATGAGACACTGCTAGTGACAGGCTGCAGCTCTGCCCCCTTTGGCTCTCCTCCCTCACACCACAGTGATGCTCAGCAGTGAACTGCCTCAGAATGAACTGTTTTCCAGCTCCCTCACATAAATCTGGTTTTTTTGCCCCAAAACTGTTAATCCAGCCACTTTAACTCTGCTTCTGGAGGCCAGGGAGAAAGCACTGTGAAAGCTTCCTGGGCCAAAGCAGCATCGACCCTCCCATGGCCCTACACAGCAGTTGGGATAATGAAAGCAGCAGTCTGTTTGTGGATCTGGTTGTAGCTCAGCCACAGGAAGGAGCAACTTTTGGTGAAAAATGGATTTTTAAAGGTGATTTTGAGCAGCCCTTGGTGCCCAGCACTCCTGTGTTTCTGCTGGAGGCAACCAGAGAGTACACACAGGGCAGAACATGCTTGCTGGAAAATTGGCTTAAGACGCTTCAAGGGCTTTTGGGGGAAAAAAAAAATTGCCCTGGGGTTAAATGGAACATACTGAAAAATAAGGAAGTATTGACAATAAGGAAAAAATGGATTATTCTACCAGATCAGAAACTATTTTGGAAGGACAGCTTATCCCCAAAGCCCTGTTTGGGGGTTGCAGCTATGAAGACAGCACCTAATTTAAATTCCCAGTTGTTTAAAATAAAGACAACAGAGGAAGGTACTGCTTATAGCCCATGTATCTGATCCAGGCAGCATCCGTTCCTGTCACCACCCTGATAGGTGGGGTTTTTTGAACTTCAAACATCAGAGATTCTTCTGTCTAACCCTGGCAGTCCCCAGATTTATCTAGTGGACTCCATCACACCATGGTTTACAAACAGCTTTTCCACCTGGTCATAAGAATAACAGAAACTATCCAAACAAAAACATAACCCTTAGACTTCCCTCCTCTGAGGTGCATTCATTGCTGTAGCAATGCTGCAGATAAGATTGGACCTGCTGCTAAACCTCCCAGTTTCCATCCTGCTCATCCTTTTTTCCATCCTGAAAAGGGAGTTTATCTGCAGCTTTGGAAAGGCTTTGTCCTGGAGAGCAAAGTCAGTGTTTGTTAGCAAGGAAGGGTGATCCTCTGCAGAGACTCACCCTGATTTGGGGTCTCAAATCATGGCCCTGCACTCCTCCTCTGCTGTGACAGCCTTCACAGTGACCAAGATGGGGTGACAGAGCCTGCCAGAGGCCACAACATGAGCCAGGGGTAATCCACTCTGTACCTGCACCCAGAGCAGCCTGGTGAAGCTAAAAGCTCCAGAATTAAACTCAAACACAGCAGTCACTCTGAAAACTCATGAATTGAATGTCTCAGAGGATCAATAAAAGAGAAAGGCAAGGAGAAACATGATCAGAAGGTAGAGGGAAGTGATTTTGTCCCTCACCTCTGCTCTCATGATACAACACCTGCTGTACTGCAGCTCCAGGGCCTCCAAGGATGTGAATCTGCTGGAGCAAGCCCAAAGCAAGCCACAAAGCTGCTCCAAGGGCTGGAGCCCTCTGCTCTGGGGACAGGCTGGGAGAGCTGGGGGTGTTCAGCCTGAAGAGAAGCTCCAGGGAGACATCAGCTCGTTCCAGGGGCTTCAAGAGATCTGGGGAAGGACTTTTATCAGAGGGCCTGGAGTGATGGGACAAAGGGGAATGGCTTCACGCTGCCAGAAGGCAGGATTAGATTAGCCATAAGGCAGTGATTCCTTACAGTGAGGGTGGTGAGACCCTGGCACAGGCTGCCCCATCCCTGGAAATGTTCAAGTCCCTTCCAACACAAACCATTCTATGATTTTATGAAAATGGACCTCTTTGATGTTATGGCTTAGGACTTTGTAGGAGTCAGTACTCCTCTCTCTCCTTGACTTCCAGGCTCAGGTGTGTCCAGAGCACTTGCAGGTGTCCCTCCAACCCTGCCAAGAGCTTGGCACAACAAGTGCAGGCACAGGCTCACATCCCCCCAGGAGCACAGGGGACACAGCCTGTCCAGCTCCCACAGCCAGATGGGTGCAAAGCCAGTCTGGCCTGAGCCTTGCCATAATTGCCTTCACAGAGCTGCAAGGACAAGCTCTGCCTCTACTGACCTGTCCACTGCTGTTATCCTCATGACAAAAAAAAAAAATAAAGTAAATCTTTCCCTGGGAAAGGGGTGTCAAGGAGCAAGCACGTGCTGTGAGCCATCAGAGAACATTACTCCATCTCCACGTGCCACTGAGGACACCCCCAGGGCACAGCAGGTCCTCCTGCCCACCGTGGCACTGCCTGTCTCCAGCAGTGTGGCAGTGCTGGCTGTGCCCAGCCACCACAGTGCATCAGGAGTGCTGTAAACCCACACCCACACAACCCCAGCCTGTGCTCAGAGCCCAGCTCAAAGGACTTCTCTCACTCTTGTTTGTAAAATAGTCCCAGTTGCAGCCCTTCTCCATGCCAGGTCCACAGCCATGGATCCACCAGGGCTTCTCCAGGCAAACATCAGGGTACCTGGAGACTCAGCACAAGGATCCTTCCCATTCACTTCCAAGGACTGGGTGGGGTCAGGACTGTTGCCGTAGGGGCTCTCAGACCCCATAATTTGGAAACTGCTGTCTCAGAGCACAGAAAAGGGAGCTCTGAAAGTCATTCTTCTCCATTCACACCTTTATGTGATTTAGAGCAAGATATATTAGCAAGATAAATTGTCTATAGAAAGATATACATTATGTGGGAAGGACTTTGGTTTTGTATGGGACAGAGCTCAGCAGAGCAGGGAACAAACATTCACTGAGGATTTTCTGTTTGTTGTTGCAATGATGGGTTATTGCCCTGGGACACCTGAAGAGCCCAGCTGAGCTCAGGACCCTGCCAGGCTGGGCATCCAAACACCCAGGAGGGAACAGCCCAAAGCCTCAGGGCAGGTCTCACTGCAGCCTTCCCCTTTATAAAAAAGGAGCCACAGGGACTTCTTACAAGGGCAGATAGTGATGGACAAAGGGAAGAGTTTTAAACTAAAAAAGGAGAGATTTAGATGAGATGTTAGAATGAAATTCTTTACTCAGAGTGTGACAAGACACCAGCACAGGCTGCTCAAGGAAGCTGTGGATGCCCCATTCTTGGAAGTCTCCACAGCAAAACACCTGGATGGGGCTTGGAGCAACCTGGTCCAGGTGTCCTTGCCCATGGCAGGGAGTTGGAACTCCCTGATCCACGATCTTTAATGTCCCTTTCAGCCCAAACCTTTGTGATCCTATGATTTAAAGCCTTTTACAGTTAGTTAGAAGGAAGAGAAAGAAAATGTGTGGAGAAGGATGTACAAAGAGATTAAATGAGGTGCCCAAGGTCATGTGAGAAAACTCTGCTCATCCGGGTTACAAACCAAACATATTTTACCCTGCTACTTTACTCCTCCTACTGGAAATCTTATCACTACTTGTGGGAGGAAGGGAGGTGATTTGAAAGACCCACCCTTCATTTAGTTAATTGTGATCATTACCAAAAAAACCTGTGTAATTAACACATTTCAACATGCCATAAAACATCGTCCACGTTACTAATTTATCTCCTGGATTTACAAGACCAAAATGATTAGTGAAATAAAAGAGAAAAAAAAGTCAGAAAACATGGAGAAATGTGTCAGAAATATATGGAATGAGAAGAAAAAAAAAAGACATAAACAGACACACCCTGTCTGATTCCATTTTGTCTGCACAACTGGGTTCAATTGGGGTCCCAATTACGGTGCCAAGCTGGGTGCTGCTGGAACAGAATGGTTTTTCCTGTGCCATATAATGGTGATTGTAGTATCAGGACTTTTTACAGCAGGGCAGATCCTGGGTTTCCAAGATAAGGATGAGAATAGGCTGTCCTTCCCAGAGACATCTCCTGTCAGCCCTTGGATTTCCACATCTCTGCAGTTCTCTTGTGAGGCTGAAATGCCAGTTTTCCCTGGGGCTGCAGGCAGGAAAGGAGCAGCAGCCACACAAGGGCTCACACCATGTCTCACACCGAGCATTAGGGCTCGGACACCTGAGTGAACAATTCTGGGGAGGAAACGAGCCAGGCAGGGCTGCTGAGACCAGCACAGCCCACCCCACAACCATCTGAGGCAGCAGCTCATGAGCTTGGGCAATGTGGCCATTCCTGACACGGCAGATTCCTCGTGGCTGTCCCAGAGGTGACAGCATCACTCGGTGTGTGTGTCACAGGAGGAATGAAGGACCTGCTCTCATTGCTCCAAACCTTCCCTCCACACCACATAATGGTCCTGGTTCACCCCAGGCACCTCTGACAAAGCAGTTTACTCACAGATCTGTGACTCTGGGGATCTCAGCACCTTCTTTGACTCCTGCCAGATGGTTTTGCAGTCCTCCTGGAGCTTATAGAACCGCTCCTTTCTCCAGGAGCTTGACTTCACTTTTAGCAGCTGGCTGCCTTTCAGGAGGAACTTCAGGTCCTTGTCATCTTTGAGGCCTGTGGAGAAACAGAAGTGGTAATGTTTTAAGACAGAGCTCAAGAAATGATGCTCAAAGAGTTTTCCCTTCCACAAGAGCAGCCGTCTGAGGAGCAGAGCAGAGGGACCCAGAAATCCTCCACACCACTTCATGATCACAAAGGAGGCTGAAGCCTTTGTGCTTCTCAGATTGAGTCTGAACACTTTGTGTTGTAATTCTCAGGTGTTTTACAAAGGTAAAATACCTCCTTCTCAGCAAATAGTTAGGATGCAAAAAACTACAACAAAACCAACAGCAGAGAATTAAAAGCAGAGAAAGGAAAATTGCATAACTTGTAACTGGAATGCTGTCAGGAACTTTCAAGTGACTTCAAATCTGCAACAAAATTTCCTTTGTGGAAACAGGAATACACAAAGATATCTCTCATCCTCCTCTGGCAAACAGTGCCTTCCCATCCACGTGGGAATTTTGCAGATCAGATGAAGCTTAGGAGAAAGAAGTTTGGTGACAGGCAGCAACAGATCGCTAGGACAGCAGTAAGGAGCAGCCAGGATCTCCTCATTGCTCAACCATCCGAAGGGTCTCTGTCTTTCTTACACTGCAAAGCCAATGCTATGTCAAGTAATAACAACCAAACCTTCTGGCTGTGGAAACTTCGAATTTCACAACTTAACCTGGATTCAGGAAGGCATTTAAGACATCTAGAGAGGAAACAGGCACCTACTGAGACTCTGAAAACAAATTTGGCATTCTACATGGTTTTGAGTGTCTCAGCAGTGCCTGACTTCCACATACCTAAATACCTTGGAGAATCTGTCCCTCAAACCAACCATTAATTACAGATCTGAAGCATGGAGACTGAGAAGGGAGAGAACATGAAACACAAGGAACACATCCTGGGCTTTCTGTAATAGGCACCTTGCAGCTCTGTGACACTGCATGAAAGGCTGGTTCAGAGCTGGTGAAGCAGCATTTAACTCTGCAGTGCTGACCCTGCACATCCCAACTCCCAGGAAACTTTTCTTCCCTTACCTTGGCAGTGCAGGGAGCCCCTTGGCCACCTGCAGCCACCTGACATTAAATCTTCAGGGACATTCCTCAATTTTATACAAACATAATGTGGAGTCTCACAAATAACATTTTTTCACTGCAGTGTCCCCTGTGACATTGGGTTGGTTCTTCTCTGGGAGACACAGCTGCTTTGGATCACTGGCTTTTAAACAAGGCAGGACAAGAAACTACCAGGCATCACTTCAGGCCTGCTTGAAAAACAAAACCCTGAGATCCAAGTGTCCAAATTCCCACTCTCCCGACATTCCATACAGGAAACTGAAGCGCCAGGTGCTGCAAAGCACCAGTGTGGGTCATGGTGGCAGCAGCAAAAACCAGCACTGAGAGTTTGTAACTGGGATACACTGGCCTAAAGAGAGCACTTTAGACTGCCAAAGCCTGAGATTTACATCAGAGATAAATAGTAGGGGTGTCCAGTGTGCACTTTGTGAGCAGCTCACACCATTTATTGGTTTTACAGAGCTCAAGGAACATGCCCAGAGCTGAGCCAGGCTGAAACATCAAGACTTGAAAGCATCAGAGTAGAAACTGGAGATCCTGCAAAGGTGCCTTTGGCCTCTTTCTCTCCTCAAAGTAAAAGTAGGTATTTCATTAATTGTCTTCCTTGCTACAGCACTGCTTGGCTCCCAGCTCATGAGTGGTCTGGAGGTTCCTAGGAGGGGAATTTGAATGCTTCCCCCATAGAAAGCCTCATAAAAAAAAAGGAGAGAAGAAAAAAATCTGTCTCCTGGAAAGCACGGAAGGGCATGAGTGGTCTGGAGGTTCCTAGGAGGGGAATTTGAATGCTTCCCTCATAGAAAACCTCAGGGGAAAAAAAAAAAAAAAAAAAGGAGAGAAGAAAAAAATCTGTCTCCTGGAAAGCACAGAAGGGTGATGGGTGATGACAAGGTGAGGACAGCTATGGGACCTGGGACAGCATTGCCAGGGGTTGATGAGAGGCCAGATCATCTGGAGGAAGGACACACACCACAACAGCTCCACAGGTTCTTGCTCTCCTGAGCTGGCTTAGAGCTCTGCTCTATGGCACAGATCCTCCAAGTGCACAGCCTGCAGCCTCATTAACATCCCTGGGGCTCCCCTCGAGGTTCCTGGAGAGGAAACCAACTTCTCCCTTCTCCCTATTCACCCACATTCCTATCCTGGCTCCCAGCTCAATTCCTTTTTTTTCTTCAGATCCCAACCACTCTCAATCACTACAGGACTTGGAGGAGGACAAGTCGTCCTGGGGTGGGTGACATGACAAGGAGAGCAGGAAACCCAACAAATCCTTTGGATGCCAATGTCTGTAAGTGTGGAATGAGAAATCCATTTTACCAGGGCATGTTTTGTTCCACAGCCCCTGCATGCAGCATCTGTTACGTGTCCTGCTGCCAGGACATCCCAAAGAGCTGCACCAATGTACTAAAGACAAATCTGGGTGGGCACAGGTGGTGGCCAAGGGCAGATTCCTCTCCTCAAGGCTTGAACCACAGAGTTCAGCCACAAGCTGGAGCTCAGAGCCCTTCATCCTGTCCAGCAGCACAGCCCAGTCAGTGTAACAGCGTGGTCAAAACTCCCCTTCTTCCTCCCCAGAGCTTCAGGCTCTGCCTCCTCTGCCCAAGCAAGCACTGGCACAGACTCTTTCCTTGAGTGAGTCACTTAACTTCTGTGTTCCTACCTGCTTTTTGTTAGGCCATAGTGCAGTGTAAGACACTCTGATCTGCTGATACAAGAACCACAAACACACCCCTGATGTGTCAGTGAGGCATTACTCTCAGCTGGTTATTTGAACTGCTTTCCAGTAAAAAAAAAAAACAAAAACAAAAAAACCCCAAAAAACAACCCCAAACCCCCCCCCAAAAAAAACCAACAAAAACCAAAACAAACAAAAACAACAACAACAACAAAAAAATACAAAACCAAACCAAACCACACAAACAAAAAAAACCCACAATTTTTCCCACCAGAAACCTGAAGATTTCTTCCTAACAACCCCATGGGGAGTCATGGAATGGTTTAGGTTGGAAGGAGCCTTACAGGTCATCCTATTCCACCTCCCTGCCATGGACAGGGACACTTCCACTAGACCAGATTGTTCAGACTGAAGCTGAGGTTTGTGGTCCAGAGCTCCATCTCACAGCAGTGAAAACAAGAATCACACATATTGTACACATACACCATGTAAAATTTAAAAATCACTGTGCAACAGGACAAGGATATTGATTCCCAACTATATAACAACATTTAGCATGAGAAGCAAAATCACTTCACTGAAGGAGATGTGTAAATCCTGCCTGAAGCATGTCCAAGACTGTGTCTTGCTTAGCATCCTCTGTAAAATACCAAATACACACTTAGCATGCAAAATTCCAGAGTTCCTTTTAAGGGTCAGGACCTCCCTACTTGCAAAACATCAATCACACACTTTCTGAAGAGAATATATTCAGCACACAGTGATGTTCAGAGTGAAAATCATGTTTGGCCAAGGCAGGAGTGCCTTGAGCACACACAGCACCACAATAACCACCGTGTTAATACACTGCACTAGGAAGCTTCAAACCCTGAGCCATCAGAAATGTTAACCTTTGCCTTATCTAGCTCAGGTTTCCAGCAAGCAGGAAGCCCAATAAAACGATAGCTGTCACGGTAGGAGCCGGCTTTGAGTTCACTGAGGAGCTCCTTAGGATGGCAGTGATAATCTGTATTGTTGCAGTGTTCTCACAAATGTGCTGATCTGATAGAACTTAATTACAGTCGCTATAAAACAAGTCTCCTCCCGCCCGCTTTCCCCCTTCCACCTGCTTACAGACCAGGTTTAACTCAGGTTTGCTGGTTTAAAAGGGCAAAAAGCCTTTCAGGTAAAGGAACTCGGGTGAGTAAATGGCTATTTCCCACTTCCATCCACCCTGTGAGTCCACAGGAATCAAAGAACTTGCATCCACTGGGGCTGTGCCTCCAGAGAGCAGGAACCAGCCATGAGTTCACAGCCAGGCACACAAGTTATGAAACTCCCCGGGTTTCCTCTTTCATCGGCAGCCTCTGCGTGGTTCCCTGGGCTCTCACAGCAACAGGCAGCACACCACCTAAAACTGGCCAGGAGAATGGCACCCCAAACACCCTCAATCAGAGGCAGGGCAGAAACCCAGCAACAGCTTTGGGTACCGAGCCTTTGCCCACACTCTGATGCCTCCAACGAGGCTGCTCACACATCTGGCGTGTGGTTACAAGCAAAGGAAACCTTGGGAATTTAAAAATAACGCTGGAGCTTAGGGCGGAGCGCTGCCTCCGCGCAGGGAAAAGAGAAGGGAAGCGGCTGCCGGGTGTGCCCAAGCTGTCCCTTACCCAGCCTGATGCCATTCAGCGCGGCCACTCTGCGGCTCTGCTCCAGCAGGATGTTTTCCTGGGACACGGTGCGCTTGGGCTGCCTTCGGATGCACTGCATGATCCAGCGCGGGGCTCGGGGAGAGGCGGCGGCCGTCGGGAGGGCTGGGGGGCCGTGCCACCCCTGCAGGGATCCCTGCTCATCCAGGAGCTCCGGCGGTGTCACACGGGGCTCCAAGGAGCGGGCAGCGGGACAGCGGCAGCGCGGCAGGGCAGGGGAGGGCAGAGTCCGGCTGGGGGTGGGACCGCGGCAAGTCTCTCCTCCTGCTTCACACGCGGGATGCAAAATCAAACCGAGCAGCCTGCCCAGGTAGAAGGAACAAGTTTTCCGCCAGCGGGATTTTACGCATCGTTTCCAGAGGCTGGAGGAGTCGCAGATATTGTTTGTGGGTCTTAATCGCTGCCTTTGGGCTCGTCAGCTCGTCCTGCCCACGAGCGAGCCGGCTCCACCCTTTCTCTTCTGAGCGGAGCTGCTCCCGCTGACCGCCGCCGAGCACGGTGCCTAAAACACCTCCCGCCAGGGCAGATGTGACCCAAAAGATGCTCGGAAACTGAGTTTTAATCCTCTTCCTTTTCCACCAACGGAAGAGTGTTTTCCTAAGAGTGCGGAGAGTGCCTTCTCTGCCACCGATTTCCTGTGTGACTTGGGTGAGTCACTGACCCCACATTTCTGCATAGCTTTGGGTTTATTCTTGTAATTCAGATTTACCCTGCACTCCGGTATAGGAAAAAGCCTCCTCAGAGATTTAACAAGTCACTGATTACACAGAATCACGGAATAATTCATGTTGGAATGAACCTCTGGGGCTCTCTTGTTCAATCACCCATTCAAAGAAGAGTCACCTTCAAAGGTAGATCTGGTTGCTTGCAGCCTTGTCCAGGTGAGTTTGGATATCTCTAGGGACAGAGACTCCAAAACCAGTTTGGATGCCCATACAAGAGCTCAGATGTTCTCAAAAGAATGTTTATGTTATGATCAGTATAAATTTCCTTTGCTGTAACTCACAACCATTCCCCATTGTCCTGGCAATGGCTGGGACTACAATCCATCACTTACCTGGCCAGGTCCTTTTCTGAAGGGAAAAACAGAAGCTATACATGCACACACTTTGTCACAGACTATTTTTGTTTGTTTGTTTGTTTTTGTTTGTTTTTTTCCCTCATTGCCTTTGCAAGCTGCTGCTGTAAGGGTGAAGGTACTTCAGGGACATGGGTCAAACAGGGGTGAATGTCCCTTACTGCAGAATCAGCATATACCCAAGAAACTCGATATCAAACCACACAGTTTTAACCACTGTTTTCAAGTTAAATGAAGGCTCTCCATCACCAGACCCTCATCATAGTCAATACAGATTTTATAAACATTATTTCTGCTTCTGGTGCCTGCCAACCCAGACATCTTCCCCTCCTTTCTCAGCAGTTTGAAGGAAGCCCTACCAGCCCCCACAGGGAAGCACAGAGCACTGGGTTGTTTGACCAGCACAAGAACAGGGTCAGAGTCATTAATCACTGCCATACACCACAGGTGAGAAACCCTCTGGGGACAAGACAGAGCCATTGCATGGCCTTGAACAGCAGCACACCTAATAACTCTTTATTTACACACAGCCATTGCAGATCACAGACAGCAAAGGAGAATAAAGGCAATTTCTGGGTGGGACATTGATGAACATGTTAGCCAGATTATCAGTTTGTTTAGGGAAACACCTTCAGCCTTTCTGGGCCTCCTGCACAGACAGTGGCTGGATGTCAGAGCTGTAATCTCCATAGCACTCCCCTGGGAGCTGGGGGCTTTGTTTTTGTCCTGGCAAGGAGGTGAGCACCATGATGTAATGGCTAGATGATATTTATTAGCTATCAGTCTCTGAGCACTTCTCATATTTCACATTGTGCACATTGGAGAGGACTGATCTAATTAAAGGAGTGGGGAAGTCTCCTGTAATTGCCTTAGCAAAACAATTTGCTTCTATGCACCAGCTCTCCTGTCCAGCAGCAACCAGCATCCCATAGGGATTGATCTGGGAACACACAGAGGCCCTGTGCTTCACTTTCTCATTAATTCCTAATTGCAGTGCCAGTCACAGCTCTGCATAAAGCTTTCCATGCCCTTGGAGAGCATTTTACTCTACTTAGCCCTGAAGTTTGCTCACACACTAAGCACAGGGTCAGCATGCCATGAGTTTGGCTACCTCTCCAGAACAGCAATGTGCAAGTTCTGCTGTTGTGAAGGCTTCAGAGATGTAAAGCAGTTCAAAACAGTTTGCTTTTTAAATGAAGATGAGATAAATCAGGACAGAAATTCCCTCCTAACTGAGCTGGATTTATTGTGGTCTTGAGATAATTTAAAGACTATGTCACAAGTCACAGAAGAAGCCTGATGGGTAAGGGTGACATGGGTATTGATGTTACATGATGCTGCTGTCACACTCCAGCATGGGAGGAAGTGATTCCTGCAAATGGCTCGTGGAGAAATTCTTCAAGCCTTATTCACTGCAGGTAACTGCACCTCAGTGGGTCGTGCAATTTTACCCATGTGACCAATCCCAATTAAATAAATGGCCCTGGTCACATGAGTGAAGTTATCCACGTCCCCATGCCCAGGATTTGCTGTGCTCATCACCCTATCGATTCCAGCTGGATTACTCACAGAGCAAATGGAAATCAATGGGAATGAGGATGCCAGAACATGGTCCCAAAGTTAGCAAAGTGCTTGAATATCCAGGAAACAGGCACTTGCAGATGGAGTGGCTGCAGTGTCTGGTAGGAAATGGGCTATGTGAGAACACTACAGTCCACAGGCTGCTCTTCAGATGATTTTCCAAAATTAATTAATCTCCATCACATCCTTTCACATGGGAGCTAAGGAAAGGAATTATCACTTCACACTGGGAGTAGCAGGTTGGCTTTTGAGTTCTTTATTAGGGCTACACTTGTTCTCCCACCACCATCATATTTAGGTAACACTAGAAGGAGTGCAACCCTAATTCTGGTCACAGTCTCTTTAGAGCACATTGACAAAAATAACATGACAAAACTCAGATGCTGATTTCCCCAGATTTGTAATATTTAGGAGCAGAATAAAAATACCTGTGCTGGTGATGACCTCACCACTTCCCCATCACATCATGCACATGATACACATTAGAACTAGTAATGCCTATGGAACTACATATATGTAATAAAATAAATAATAAATGTCTTGTTCAGGGCAGATTTTTCCCCTAAAGAGGACAAAGGTTGTGTCTTGCCCTGTATTTGTTACCAAGAAGAAAAAAACCAGGTCTATTTTACTTTATGCCATTCTTCTTACTAAAGAATGTGACAGAAAGGTGCCTTCCACCTCTGCATGGTCCCACCTGCCCTGTCCTTCCCTCTGGAGTCTGTTCCTCACTTCATCCATGCCCTGCCATATTACACCTGCAGAAACCCTTTTTTTCTCCTTCTTTGCTACTCCAAGACACCACTCACTGCTCTCAGCTTTTTCTCCCCAGTGACACCTCACATCCTCTGAGAACCCAGCCTTGCTGTTGGCACAGCTTCTCACCTCCAGCAAAAAATGCCTGTGGATCCTCTACACCAGCATTTCATTCTTGCTCCCTGTGGGGAAGTGGGGATCAGGGAGTGTGTGCTGAGTCCAGATGCATGGGTGCATCCCTGGCCAAGGCTGCTGCTGCTCGTTCCCAGTGGGTGCCTCCTCAGAGCATGTGGTATGTACCAAGTTCCACCTTGTGGTCACACTGAGAACGGGCTTCTCCAGCAGCAAACCTTCCTTTGGCTTTTCTAGCCCTCTCCCTTCTCAGAGTGCTTGAGAGGTGCAGCTGAGCTGGGGCAGAAATCATATACATTAAACCTTAAAGATTCATACAGGAGGAGTTTTCCAAGTCTCATTGTTCTCTAGATCACTGCCTAAAGCCTCTCCCTGCCTGCACACTGGAGGAGCTGTGTGATGGGATCAGCACTGCCCAGCATTTCTCAGCCTCACTTTCTCTCTGTATCCTTTGCCTGTCTCACCTTGTCTGAATGGTCTCTGGGAATGGTCTCATGTCCCTCTTCCAGCTCTGACAAGTCCGTGCATCCCATCTTTCCCCAAAACAGGCTGTTTATATCCAGAGTGCCCACTGGGAAGGGCTGCAGGCCCATCACCCAGGCCATGCCATCTGCCAGCTTGCTGTGGATCAAAACCAGGCTGGGGAATGTGCTGAGCCCTGGCCCTGCTTGGTGTAAACGAAGCCAGGCTGCCAGCTCAGACATTTCACAGACAGACAAATCATGACCTTTATTTGTGAAAACCTTCATACATCTTCCTGCCAGTCCAGGTCCCTCCCAGGGAGCTTGGATCAGTGCAGGGAACAGGCTGTGACCCATCAAAAGCTACTGCCCTGAGCTCTTGATGAAATCCAGGTAAAACAAAACATCCAGCTAAAGTTCACCGTGCTTGGAAACCAAAACCAGACTGAAGGTTTGGTTTGCTGCTTCCACTGGTTCCTTCATCTCAGTGCACATAGGGATTTGGCTGCAAAGAAAGTGTAAAAAAAATACTGGCTTGTAATAAATTACAGATTTTTCCAGTAGCTGGTGTGGAAAGAAAGTAATTGAAAATAAGGATATCAACTTGATGGATAGGACCAGGATCAGCAGCCAGAAGCACTTGAGCAGCTCAACTGCCCAACTCCCAAGTCATGTTTCTGGGAACATGCAGATGAAGATGTTCTCTTCATAAACCCAAAGTCAGTTGTAGGTGGGTCCCAGCCTCATTTTTTAAAGGCCACTTAAAAGCTTTTCTCAACATTTTCTTCAGGAGCTGAAATTTATTTCATAGACAAAACGTAGGTCATTCTCAACATTCTGTAGCAGGGCAAAATTTGTGCAATAATTAAATTGCACAACTGAATTATGCAAAACTAGGGAATTCAATTTTTTTTTTTCCTAAGGGATTTTTCTGGAATTTCTGTAACTCTAGCCAAAACCAGCCATTGAGACGTGTTGTGTGGGCTTTAAAAGGTACCATGGTACAGGGCTTTAAAAGGTACCATGTGAGGCAAAGCCTGAAGTGTGAGAATTTCCCCACACACAGTGTTTAGGCTGGCTCATTTAAGGTGTAAAAGTATTTCAGTTTAGAAGAAACTGTGTCAAAATCTTCTCTGCCTGCACAAAGGAAAAAAGAAACCTCTGTGTCTGACCAAGGTCTACAGCCTTCTGGTCTGGTGGCTTGGCTGAGTGAGGACTGAGCCCTTCCACCCACGGGAAGGACCTCAGAGACACATGGCTGAGGGTCAGTCTGCAGGATTTAATTATCTGCAGTGCCAGCAAGGGGCCAGGAGAAGACAGGATACAATCCTCCTGCCTAAATCCCTGTAAGGCTGAAATTTCTCAGAGATGCTGGTGCTCACCCAGCTGAATCCCACCCTGTGTGATCAAATCACCAAGTGTTTATCTGCAGCTTTCCTTCCAAAATACCTTTTTTTAATTGATGTCCCTATAGAGGAAACTCTATTTTGCTCCCAAATTATTGATAACTTTGGCTCCAAGTGCCTATCCAGGCAGCTGAATTTCCATTCCTACACAAACAATCTCTTCCCCACACACCTCTCCCTCTTGCTTTTCCCTGTAGTTGGCTGAATCCTTTCATCTCTGTACCTGCAGGACTTTTCCAAGTGACTGCATTTCCCTCTTCTTTCTTTCTCATTTCCCCATTAAAATCTGGTTTTCCTCAAGCATCCTCTGGCCCCATCTTCGCTACTTTTGGTCCTGATGGGGTTTTACACACTGGCAACAATCTCAAAACCTACTCTAGGCTTTAGTTTTACTAAAATACATTGCTCAGATGGAAAATTTAGCAGTTTTTGTGTCAAAATAAAAATGACCCAAAATGAATTTTACTTTTCCTGTCTGAAAAAGGGATGTGTTGACTGTTCAATGTGGTGGGATGTGTCAGTATCCCAAATTCCCCTGGACTATGGGGAACTATGGCTCACAAAACTCCCACGTGGTGGATCAAGCACAACCTGCATCAAAGGTGTGTGCTGGGAACATTTTGTTGCTAGGAAAGGAGATCAAAGTCACCAGCTGCTCCAGAGCAGATCCCAGCTGATCCAAGCTGCATCACCTCCTAGCTGGAGGTGCAGAAGGAGCCTCCTCAGTGCTCCCAGCTCACAAGGGCAGGTGGAGATGATTCATTTGGAAATTTCAATAGAGATGTTAATCCTGAGGACTTTCTGGCAGAGCAAACAAGGAAATGGCCTGTCTTGTAGGATTTTACAAGCTGATTCTCCCCTTGGACTGTGGCAGAGGGCATTCCCTTTACAATGTACACAGTGTCTTGGGTGAAAAGTCAGTGTATAAGAATAAATCAGAGCACAAATTAGCTATTCTACAATCTATGAGCACAAGGGCTCCCAGTTCTGAAACAAACCAACTTCATGAGGCAAGAGAAAGAGTATTAATAGCCCACATTAATTCTGACATAGTAAATACAGCTGTTGTTGTATGTATTTTGGGAGAAAAAAAAAAAAAGAAAAAAAAAAGAGAGAACCTGAAAGAAAGAAGCTGAGTTTCAACACAGAGCCAGGGACAAAGCATATCCACAACTCACAGTATCAGAAATTTCTGACAAACTACATAGCAAAATCTAATCCTGCTAAGAAGTCCACATGTGAACAACTCCTCTTATTTAAGTAGTCTGGCATTTGGAGTGACCCTGGCATTTGTGTGTGTGTGTGTGTTATGTGTCAAGGAATTTCAGTAAATACTTTTTTAAATTCTTGGCTCATTCAACATTTGTGTATTTTTCTGCTTCAGACAAAATAATAGATTACCAGCCACTGAATTTTTCTTGGTTCCTAAACCCAGAGGACTAAATAATATTCACTGAAAAATAACCCACAGGCCAAAATGGGAAATGTTTTAACAGTTCCAGATGTGTTTCTTAGCTTTCTTTCCCCAGTGGCTGTATAATGAATGAAATACCTAAAAAAAAGTACAACATTAACCTCTGGTTCACCCTCCTGTGAGACTTCTACCATCTGGGAAAATCAGAGTGAAGATTTCATCAGCCTGGGGGAATATTTTCACATTTCTGCTGGTAAAACTAAAATGATTATCACTTATTGCTCTATCAGTTTATTTTTGTTTATAGCTTATCTGTAGTAAGAAAGCACTCGTCTCATGAAATAAAAGAAATATTGGAGGCTTCTCCCATTTCTTAGGGATTAAAATATTCCATTTCAACCTGTAGCTGTCACAGCCCTGAGTTGTTTCTGCTACTCAGAGTAAGTAAAATACAATGAAGTGGTAACAAAGTAATACATAGAGTCAGGTGAGGAAATAAGGGGGGATATTTTATTACCCTGTCTATCGGACAAGCCTCCCAGGCTTGGCACCAACACAACCTTCCTAAATCTCACTCGCTGCAAGGGCAGAGAGTAAAATATTCCATTTCAACCTGTAGCTGTCACAGCCCTGAGTTGTTTCTGCTACTCAGAGTAAGTAAAATACAATGAAGTGGTAACAAAGTAATACATAGAGTCAGGTGAAGAAATAAGGGGGGATATTTTATTACCCTATCGGACAAGCCTCCCAGGCTTGGCACCAACACAACCTTCCTAAATCTCACTCGCTGCAAGGGCAGAGGCAGAGAAAACTTCTTTTTTTAGAAACATTACTTATTTTGTACTTAATATCTGCAGTGTCTCGGGACAGCCCCTGAGCCCAGATGTTTATCCAGGCTGTGCTGGCTCCACCGGCGCCCACAGAGGTTATCCAGCAGAGCACCCATCCCGCTCTCCGTTTCCCATAAAGGGGAGGAGATCTGGATCCACTTTTCTGAACTTGCAGATGCTTCCCCAGCCAAGGCAACCCTTCCTACCAACACAGAAAAAATCCGCCACCTCTCTCTGCGACAGCGCTGAAATGCCCCATTACATCCGAACGAGAGAATGGGGAAGTGGAGAAGAGAGGAGGAAAAAATAAAGCTCTTGGACAAGATAAGAGAGCCGAAACACAAGAACACTTCCCCAGACTTACTGTTGCAGGCGAGGAACGTGCCATTGGATGCCATGGCTGCAGCAGCAGCAGCAGCGGGGCTCCGGCGAGCAGCCGTGCCCAGAACTTAGCGCTGCTGCGGGGCCAGAGCCGCCTGGCTCCCGCTGCTCCTCGCTCCAGCGATCCCCGACAGGGGAGGCAGCTCCCTCCGCAGGGGCTGCTCCGTGCCCTGGGCTGGAATTGCGTCCTGGCTGTGACTCCTCATTTATCTCTCCCGCAGCCGCACGCCGCTGCCTGCCCGGCGCAGCGACCGCGGCCAAGCGCCGCTCGGGCTCTGGCTCCTCCCTGCTCGCTTTTGGCGTCTTCGCCGCTGGCCCGGCCTCCTCCTGCCCCTGGAGCTTCCCAGCGATGCTTCCTTTCTGTGGTTGCCACATTTTCCTGCTCTGAATCCATCCTCGGTGGTCCGCAAGTCAAGGAAAGGGTCTTAAGCAGATGCCACAGGTTAGAGTTTAGGGCTAACGAGCTTTTAGATGCTGGCGGAGGCATCATTCTTTCCACAAGTTAAAAAAAACCAAAACCCAGTCAGAACTTGCCAGTGTAGAAATAGAAACTGTAACCACAAACGCTCACAAAGGCATGAGCTTAGGGCAGAAAAAAAAAGTTGAGCTTTGCATTTGAGACAGCGAGACAGAAAAAACTGCACTGTCCTGAGGCTTTTAGTGAGTGGAACTGATTTCTTCCACTCTGTTCCCTCCTCCTGAATTAGGTATCTTTGAAGGGTAGAGAGATGGTGATGGCAAACAGGTAAAGGAAGCCAGTGTGGGAAAATAAAGTTTCCCTCTACTTGAATGTTTTTAGTAACAGGTTTGTTATTGTTTATGTATGTTTCTGGTTATTTAGGTTATCCTGATGCAAACACTTGATGGAGTTATTGGCAGATTCAAAGCCCTCTCTCCTCAGCAGCTCCACTGAAAGAAGAGAGAAGTCTCTTCCTGATGGTGACAGATCTAGAAAACATGTGTTGAAAAATACTTTGGACAGTTTGTCCCTCCCTGCCAGGAACTGGGCTGCTCCTCTGAGAGACCAGACCTTGCTCTCAGAGAGTTTTACAGTCCACAAATACAAGGCTGCTGCCACCACCCAAGGAAAACAGCCCTAATATAGCAAAACTCCTCATGCTAGGACAAAACTAACAAAGCCAAACAAGTGAGCAATAAAAGAGCAGAGATTTCACCCCATGACTCCTCCCAAGTCCACTCTTCTACCTCCCAGTCACCAGCTTGGCATGGGGAGGGCTCATCTCCTGCTGGACACTTTCCAAAGGACCTAGGAAGGAACATTCCTTTTTCAAACCCGCAGACATTGATGCAGATGGGGCAAACTGGCAGCTGCTGGCAAGCAGGACCAGGAGATTCCTGGGACAGCCCTAAAAGCTTCAAGGTAGAGGGATTTTGGGAGGACTCTTCACAACCTGTCACCCTTTCAGCTGATGGGGAAGAGTACTGGAGGGAGTGTACAGGAAAGCTGCTGGAGGAGCCAGCCAGACTGGAAACTCCAGTAAGGCTGAGGTGGTGAGGACATGATGGTTTTCACAAGAGAGGAAAAGGAGAGAAGGGCAGTTTGAAAGTGGTGAAACAAAAGGCTTTGTACTAACTCCTTCCCTGTTCTCTTTGTCACACCCCATTGTGCCCTCACACTGCCTGGCACAAGTCCTCACTTAGAGCTGGACTGGTCAGGGTCCCTGTGCCCTCTGTCGCAAAGGGGACAGTGTAAGAGAGCTCCATCACTCACAGAAATGACATGGAGCACCCTGTGGTCAGAACCTCTTCCCAGAACCCCATTGTGCCCTCACACTGCCTGGCACAAGTCCTCACTTAGAGCTGGACTGGTCAGGGTCCCTGTGCCCTCTGTGGCAAAGGGGACAGCGTAAGAGAGCTCCATCACTCCCAGAAATGATGGAGCTCCTTGTGGTCAGAACCTCTTCCCAGCAGCATGGGGTACAATGGCACCATGACTCTGCTGTGAACACAGCCATCCTCACCTCAGGCTGGACAGGGCTTCACCAGGAAAACACAACTGAGCTTCTCTGCCATCATCCTTTGAGTCTTGAAGATCATCCCCTGCATTTGCCCCTTCATGAGAGCTCACTGTATCTCCCTGTGCTACCTTCTTGCCACACTGCCTTTTCCACCATCATAGCTGAAGTAGAAGCTGGAGCCATAGAATCACTAAGGGTGGAAAAGACCTCCCAAGGACACCAAGTCCAACATTAACCCAGTACCAGCATGCTCTTATCCCCAGGTGCCACGTTCAAATGGTGCCTGTCAGGAGGTCTCACAAAACTTTCCTCTACTTTTCACTTTTTGCAATCCCATTTACTCTCCCTGCTTCTGTGCACATCCAGAAGCATCACCACTTAGGCTGCTCAGAGCACCTGGGGATCTTTCTGCCACCCTAAGCTAAGTCATCACCTTTTCTAAATTCTGAATGGGCTTGACATGTGAGTGTGCTCAGAGCAAGCCAGGCAGTAACAGACAGTCTTGCACTTCTTGCATTCATCAGAAAATCCAGCAGTCCCCATCAGAGCGCTGATATGCTGCAGCAGACACTCAGAACTGGAGATCCCACAGCACATCAGTTTTGTTTCAGAAGGCTGCAGTCCTTTGAGTTGTATTTCTGCCTGTGCTTGAATTCCCTTTCCTTTGCATTGCTAAGAACAGTATACAGAATAACAACGAAACCAAAGCTGCCTGTGCTTGAATTCCCTTTCCTTTGCATTGCTAAGAACAGTATACATCCAGAATAACAACAAAACCAAAAGGATGTGAGCTTCTGTGAGCTGCAGAAATCCTACTAATAAAAAATATTCTAAGAATAATAGAGCAATTTAAGAATGTCATGTGAATATGCATTTTTTATTGTCCACACCATCACTACTGTGCTCATAGTGAAGCAAAGTCAAGGCATTTCTAAGCCTGGATATGGGCTGGGAGTTGGCACTGCCTTCCCAAAGCAAAGCTGCCACCTTTGCAGCTTTGCTTTTGGGAAAAGTACAAGGTCAGAGCTGTGATATTTTACTGAGGGACAAGGCCCAAAGCCAGGACACATCCTGACTATCCCCTTTGCTCTCCAGCCACAGAGGTGAGGCTGGAAGGAGTTAAATGTCAGGCAGGCTGGGTGAGGAGCCTCTGTAACACACCCTCCAACACAGATGTCTGCATGCAAAGGTGCCAAGATCATCAGCTGAACTGGAGCCCTGCAAAGTCGAGGAGCTCTCCCATTTCTCTCACTCCTACACCCCTTTGCATTCTCTGTTTTGTACACACAGCCCAGCCCAGGCACCAAAGAGCAGTCACAGAGCTCAGAGGCAAAAATGTTTGCAGGGTTCAATTCCACAGTGAACCACAAATCACAGCAAAACTAAAGCAAGCAGTTTACCTGTCTCCACTCTGAAAGCATGACTCAAGTGTTGACTTAATTGCACACAGTGGAAGGAGCAGCTTTTCATCTCAGAGGAATGCTACACCGCCCCAACACCGAGTGTTTCCAATGGAGAAGATGCCTCCTGGCTCCCTCTGCCCTTCAGAATCTCACACACACCCTCCTCACCCCACTGCAATGTTCCCAACCACCTCTCCAAAGGATAACAGCAAAGGTCTTTGTTTGCTTTGCAGAAAGGGCTCAGGATTCCTGCCATGCTTACACAGTGTAAGAAGCATTTGGGGGTTACAAAGCCAGCAGGGAGCTCTGGCAGCCACATGGGACTGTTTTTGTCAGCAGGAGAATTTCAAAAACAACACAAAAGAAAATGTCATATTAAATAGAGTTCATGTCAATGCAGAAGTGGGACAGGAATTCTCAAACACTTTACTTATGGTCTGGCTGTTCACTGAAATGGGTTTTTTAAATGTTTTTTTCCCAGTCTGTTTACTGGTTTAGATGGGGTGTGCTACTATCCTCAAGTTGTCAGGTCTCTCTAAATCCTACTCTCATAAAAATAGATTAACAGAATCACAGAGTAGTTTGGGCTGTAAGAGACCTTAAAACTCATCTCCTTCCAGCCCCCGGGCAGAGACACCTTCCACTAGGCTGAATAAATAAGTCTATAGTTGACAGACAGCAAAATATCAAATTGTCAGTTGCTTTTACATTTTGGGAGCTGCCAGAACTGTCACCAAGGAGCCTGAACACCCCTGTGGGAGGCAGCTCCAGTGCCCTGGTGACTCACCTGCCATAGAGGCAATCATTACTCTTTGGTTATCAGTGCTGTCTTTCATTAGGTGGACACGGCTCTTGCTGCTAACACCTCCCTGCCCATGCAAGGCCTGGGATTCCTAGGACTGATCCTGCCCCTGAGTCTGCTCCACCCAATATTTACCTATCAGCAAATTTTCCCAGCACTCCCAGGTTTACAGCAGCTTCTGGTCCCTCACTTGCAAGGAACACATAGAACTGTGGAGAAGAGCAGCCTTGTGGACCTGCAGGAGCTGGTGGAGATCAGCATCTTTGGAAATCAGCTTCCCTTAGGAGATAAATTGAAAAAAGCTCATGAATGGGATTTACGACTGCAAGAACAGTGAGATTATTTGGTTTATGGACAAGTCACTGGACAGATTAATTCACTGTAGTTAATAAACTAAGATGGAATGGAATTACTATGGGATTATTTGGTTTATGGACAAGTCACTGGACAGATTAATTCACTGTAGTTAATAAACTAAGATGGAATGGAATTACTATGGGATTATTTGGTTTATGGACAAGTCACTGGACAGATTAATTCACTGTAGTTTATAAACTAAGCTGGAATGGAATTAACACCAGTATCATGCAGCTCAGGGAATGGGAAGGGCAGCCAGATGCCTTGTTTATCACCACGGACTGCTGTGCCAAAGTACCTTCAGAGTAAATGATATTGATGCATACATCTGCATTTAAACCATTTATTGCAGCAGTTACTCCCATTTAGGAGAGCTGTACATGGCCATAGGAAAAGGAAGCAACAGATGCTGGGATGTGCAAAGCTAAACCTGCTGCTGGCAGAATCCTGTATGAGTCCCATTAAAATTAATGAGGTATTTCTGCTCGAGCAGAAGATAAATTTGACTTGCTAAGCCAGAAATACACCTAGCTGACTTACTGTATCTCAAGTATCTCGAAGGTTTTCCCTCCACTTAGACTAAGTAATCAAGAGCGGTTCTAACCACCAAATAAAGCAATAAAACAATCAAAGGAGTCATTTATTACTGTATGGTCACAATTAAAGACTTAGAGAGTTGCCAGTTCAACAAGTCTTACATTGATTTCAGGCTGAAAAATTATAGGAAAATAGAACCAAAAGTAAGATTATGCATAAGATTTACACATTAAATTCCTAGGTTCCTTTGCTTATCCAATGAGTTTGTTATAACTCTTGGAATTTCAGTAAAAAGGAGACAAATAATTTTATGTCAGTTTGACAGTGCTTGGTATTTGGACATCTCACCAATTTTTTCTTCAGACTAATTATGTGCTGAAAGTTTTATTTCACATTTGTTTACCTCATTTCTCCCACTACAGGACAGATTTTATGAGTCTCTGAGAGCAATTGTTATGCATTTCCATGCTTTAACAAATGTAGGTTTAAGTAGACCCTCTTATGTTAAATTCCCTGACTTTAAATATTTTGATTCTGGTAGAACGAAAATGTCTTTACCAGAGAGTTGTACAGAAAAGTACATTTAGTCTAAATCACTTATAGGAAGACTTTCTGGGGAAGGGGACCCTAGAGACTCCTTTTAAAGCTCAGAAAAGCTCATCTATTAACAGAGAATGAGAAGCTCAAAGCAAACATGGTGCATTCACTCCATCAGCCTCTCAGTTCAGTGCATCAGTAAACACCACGGATCAGCCCCACAATGCTATCATTTATAACTGTGAGAATGAGTTTGTGAATCTGACCATTAACATGGAGTTACTGTTGCATGAATGAGAAACAATAACCTAATTGGGGAAACTAATGATGTACTAGACTTGCTGCAATGAAAACATGACATGGAGTGATTATCTCTTGTTTGGAAAGAACAGCAGGAGATTGGTCCCAGGGTCCTGCCACTTTTATCCATTAATGGCTGATTCTGATATTTGACAGGATGAGAGGAAATGGCCTTAAGTTCCACCAGGGGAGGTTCAGATTAGATATCAGGCAAAAAAATCATTCACTTAAGGGTTGGTCAGGCAATGGAGCAGACTCCCCAGGGAAGTGGTGGAATCAGCATTCCTGGAAGTGTTCAAAAGCCACGTGGATGCAGCAGCAGGGGGCAGGGACAGGGTTTAGTGGTGGACACAGTGTTGGGCTCAATGATCTTGGAGGCTTTTCCACCCTTACTGGTTCTTTGATTATCTGATCCCAGATTACAGCTGAGCACAGACCCCAAGCTTCACAATCACTGATGTCCAGGTCAGCAAACTGATTTCTAACATTAAAAGATCACAGTCCTTAGGCCAAACATCTGCTGTCAGGAATGTTTGACATGTGTCTCTTCCTTCTTGTACCATGGCCTCTTTCCAGCCCACAGCACTGGGGTATACAGGTTAAGTATAGGGGAGGGTTGATGATTAATGTCATAATGGCTCTTTTAATATACTTCATCTGTCAGCTTAATTCCCTGCAACAGGGATAATCACAATAATTAGATGCAATTGTTCAGATCATTACCTAATTGCAGCTTTTTTCCCTGTAACCGGTTCATGTGACTTTTAAATGTGCAGAAAAGATGGAAAGTCTGAATTACACCTATATTGTAGAAAATTCTACGAGATATAAGAATGCCCCACAAGTTTGAACTGCACATGAAGATCTTGTGATTCCAGAGTGTGCAACATGGGTAATCAGGGATGTTACAAGTAGTGCACTTTTATTTCTGATTCCAAAGAGTTAAAACTATGTTTCACATAAACACAGTGACATCAGACTTCCCTCCACCTCCATCTGAACAAGTCATGCAAAATCTTGAACTCCTAACATCTCCAGAGCAGATGCTTATGCAGAAGGTATGCAAGGAATTCCTGTGTCTCCCTGGTCCTAATTGACAGCCAGCATTTTTGGTGTTAATTTATAATCAGCCATGCTCTTTGAACAGCCAAACATGAGATGAAGAGAACAACACAAACTGAAACTTCGGCCAAAAAAATCCACAACGCAGACTAGATGACAATTTATTACTGGATTAATTTTTAGATCAAGATATTTCCTAAATGAATAAAAGGATGAACTTGTAAAACCTCATCAAGTGTATTCAAAAAGTGTATTCATCACCTCTGATTTAGCTTCTTATTGGATCCAGTTTCATTTCACAAGATGAAGGTTAGGAGCACAGTTCAATAAACTCACTGAAGAGAGAGGAGCCTTTGAAAAGGATGAAGCAGACCAAATTAAGATGCTGAAGTATCTCAAAATGAATATCCTTCAGAGAGGTGGTGATTTAAGTCTGAGATCACACTCTATATCTTTCTTACAAAGGGAATAATGAAACTCTGCTTTAAGTGCAGAGAAGAACTCAAGTTTATATGTAAAAGTACAACTGCCACTTCCAAAATCACACATTTATACACCTGCTAGAGTCAAATGCAGCCTCATTCCTCTGGCCAGTGGTGTTATTTGGGTTTTGGAAAAGAAAACACCGAGGGGATATCAGGATATAGAAAGAACCACACAAGTTGCCCACTGAGGAAGTATTTTATTGGGTTTTGGTGCCTCCTCATCAGTTTTGCAAGCCCGGTGCAGCCAAAGCAGAAAGGTTGAATGACTCATTTCCTTCCTGCTCCTGTTGTCAGGCACCTCAACCATCGAAGCCTTCCCACAGACACATCCCCCCTCTGGCTGGAGGAGCCCTGGTTTGTGCAACTTCACGCGGACGTGCCTTGGGAACAATTCCCGGAAAGTCACACACAGAGCTGCCCCAGTGCTGTGAGCATTGCTGGTGGGATCCCAGCTCTGAGCCCGTGGGCTGCACAAGAATCAGATAATACAACCCTGGAACTGCTGTCTTGGCTTTGCCTTTGAGTTTGTGGCACCTCAGGCACCTCCCTAAACTCCTCAGGGCTTCCCTCATCCACCTAGTATGAATTATGCTGTCACCTACCCTTGTGCCCACCATGTCATACTTGAATTGGGAAAACTTCACCCTCCTTGCTGTCTCTGGCCACTTGCTTGGTGGAGCAGAAGGGGAGAATTCCCATCAGACATCTATTTTTCTACAGAAATAGCGGACAGACTCCTGCTTTTATCGGTATTGGATCTCCTTTGGATGAAAGATAAAAAGGGCTGCCCTGCCAAAACTTAACCCAGCAAACCAGCTTTGGCTGCTTAATGAACAGTTTCACTTTAAAGTGTTGAAATCCTGTGGAGTTTCAGCACACAACCATGCCAGGAGGACGTGATGGGACATGCTCTCACTGGTCTATGCCTTGTATTCTTCAACTCCAATCAGGATGAAGACCTGATGAGTTTCATTCCAAGGTGCCAGCTGTAGTTTGGGTTAAAATGAGCTTTTGAAGGGTTTTTCACACTTTGTAATGCATTGGGGATAATTCTGTGCTGCTGGGGGAATGCAGGAGTGTGTATTTTAAGGCCAAGTGCTATCAAAAAAGAATTTGCCTATTCTACTGAATACCAAAAAAAATGGAGGAGCCTCCAAATGCAAAAAAATTTCTTCTTGTATTAGGTAACTGGCTCTTTCCAGGTGAAAATCAACACTATAGTGAATTTCATATGAAAGTGTAGAACCTTAGGTCATACTTTGATTTTAATTGGTTGCTGACAGTTTCTGGGTGCTCCTGGACGGGGGGAAAAGTGCTGCTCCTCAAACTTAACAACTGTAAAAACAGTACTTGGCTGTGTGAACACAGAAGTCTCTGTGTCATCTGAAGTGCTGCAGGTTGTCCTTGCTGGCCACCTGTTTTTGTTCCTCAAGGCTGCCAGTCCCTACAGCCCCTGGATCAGTGTATGGATCCTGCCAGACCCCAGTACATCTATCATGTATCCTTGGGCATCTTACATGACATGGGGGCACTGTAAGCAGCACTGTCCTAAGAGCAAAATCTTCCCTTGGGAGACCTTTCCTTACTCAGACCCCTAAGGGAACTCCTGTGTTAGAAATAAGCTCTAAAATGTTAAAATATAATGTAAATAGCTCCTAGAGTAGTCTGCCCAGAGATAAGTTACGATACAAACAAAATCAGCTTAATAGATGGGTTGTTAGGTGTGGGCAGGGCCTAATGGGGAGAAAAACAGTCGAGAAAAACAGTCATTTTGGGACCTCCACACTGGGGCTGCTCCTTGTCCCAGTGCCTGCAGTGAAGGCCAGTTAGATGGCAAGAAATGAAGGAAAATTACATATACATATACCTTGTTTCATGATTTCCTGGGCATGGTAAAAGTGTACCACCGATTGTGTCCTGCTATCCTGGGCAGGAAAGAAGATGCTGATTTTCTAGGCAGGACCCAGTTCCTCTGGCTGCTGAACTCTCTGCCTTTGATCTGCTGCAGGGCTCACATGGAAAAGAACATACAAGCCCGATGGTTTGGCTGAGCCAGCCTTATCTTCCCCTACCAGCAAAAATGAAATAATACACTGGGAAAGCGAGGTGATAACACAGCAGTGCATTTTGCTGATGACAGACTCTGCCTGCCCTCAGGACATCACCACCTCTCATTCTCTCCCATCCCAGCAGGATGGATTTTCTTTCTGTCATACTGAGTTATCTTGACTGCTACAAACACTATTTCCAGTGAGATTCCTCCCAATCCACAGGAGCTAAGGCACAGTTTGGAGAAATTACAAATGAGACCAGGCCCCCTTCAGTAAATCCAAATCTCTTCCTTTTAATTCCTGTCACAAATTCCAGGTTGCTACAGCTTCATCCCCTCTCCTTGTCTTCTCCTTGTACTCCAACCCTTTGCAGCAGATGACATTGTGTTTTCTGGGATGGATTTACTTATTTACTTACGTCTCAAACTACCTTTGCAAGGGCTTTTAGAAATAGCTCTACCAAGCCATATTCATGTTGTCCCAAAGTGAATAAATAGCCTCCTTGAGATGATATTTTGAAATAGAGCAAGATGTTTTTGGTCAGTTGTGCAGCCCTAACTCAGCTGGCCTTCTGGGTCATTCATCTGTGCCCAGGTTCCTGGGGATAAAGCGATAAAAATCGATTTAAACCTACCCTATTCATCACCCTGAAACAACATCACCAGGAAAGATATTGTTTGGAGCTCGGCCTAAATTAGCAGTTTTCTGGGAACTGAAAACAACTCAAGGTAAAATGTAAAAAGCTTTTCTCTGGATGTTGTTCTTAGAGGGGTGGGGACTTCTTTTCCTTCTGAGTTAGGTGGCAGTTCCTCATTGCTCTGCACTTTACAGGAGGCAGATTTTGAGTCTTCTCCATCTTCTACTCCAAATATTCAGACCTCACCCCATTGTTTACCAGCCAAGGGCCTTGCTCAGCACATCCTCACATTACAGACACCAGGAGCACAGACAGGCATGCAAGAATGATTTGCATTTTTCCCTCCAACTAATTCACCTGATTCACTCACCCAGACCAAGAAAGCAGGGGAATATCTGCAAATCAGTTGTGTTTGACAGTTTGCTGAGAAAACACTTGCCAGATAAAGGTAAGAAAAAGAAGCTTAATTCCTTGTGCACAAGATGACAAGATAAGAGGGGTAACCTGGTAAAGTACTGAGGCACTGAGACAGCACAAGACAGGCCCAAGCCATGGTTTTCTGACAGCCAAAGCCTGCATGAATGAGCCCAGACAGGTAAATCACAAGAGGATAAAAAGTAAGTAGGAGGGTGATTTCAGACAGGAGCTCCCAAGGGTGACAAGAAAAGCAGAAGGAACAGACTGCAAGTTTCTCCTCTTCCAAGGTTTATTTTTGCATTTATAGAAATCCTGGCTGCTGTGTAGAACTTCCAAAAGAAGTGAAACCCAGAAGGGAAGAAAGAGCCATATTTCCTACTAAAAAGTGTCAATCATTGGGTTATTCCCAGCAGCATAAATTAGCTGTTGTGGAGTTCTGCCATGGCATGCCAGATTGCTTCAAGGACAGAAGAGGTTCATACAAATCTAATCCATGTATGTGTGAGTGTGTATATATACATATATATATATATATATATCTATGCAAACCTGGAACCTGGGTGCAGACATCTCCCCAGTGATGCCCCTGAAGGGTGGATAAACACTATTAAGCATCAGTTAAACATTTTTCTACAGCAAAATCTTTAAGATCTGAAGAGATGAATGCTGTGATCCACCACCAGGTACCAAGAAATGGATTTCTACCAAAAGTAGCACTAGTAGAGCCTTTATGATCACAGGTGAAAACACTATGGAGTGTGAAAATGCTAACCTTATTCTTTAATCTGGGGACAAAAGGTATATCTTTCTCTATAAGAAGAAGCCAAACACTGGTTTTTAAATCTATTTCCTTGTTAGTTTTCATAGGGTCCTTATAAATAATTGGTGGAACCCCATATAGTCATAGGAACACAAAATGAAAATCTCTAATTTTAACAAAAGATATCACTGGGTTAAATTGTTTTGGGTTAGAGGTAATAACTTTTGAGAAAAGAAAGTTAGACTCTGTAATCCAATAACCCTCTCTGACTCAGAGGTCTGGGAACGTGTCAGTGGAGTGGGAACCCCTTGTTCTGCTCTGCCTGAGAGTAACAGTGTCACACCTGCACTGCATCCTCCAGCTGGACCCCTGTGTGGAGGGGAGTGTGAAGGATCCCAGGATCTCTGCATGGAGTGGTTTCATGGAGGATCCCAGGATCTCTTTGTGGAGTGGCTCCATGGAGGATCCCAGGATCTCTACATAGAGAGGTTTAATGGAGGATCCAGGATCTCTGTGTGGAGGGGAGTGTGAAGGATCCCAGGATCTCTGCAAGGATAAGTTTCATGGAGGATCCCACAATCTCTCTGTGGAGTGGTTTCAAGGAGGATCCCAGGATCTCTGCATAGAGAAGTTTCATGGAGGATCCCAGGATCTCTGTGTGGAGGGGAGTGTGAAGGATCCCAGGATCTCTGCATGGAGTGGTTTCATGGAGGATTCTAGGATCTCTGTGTGGAGTGGTTTCATGAAGATCTCAGGATCTCTGCAAGGAATGCTTTCATGGAGGATCCCAGGATCTCTGTGTGGAGGCGTAGCCCATTTCCAGTTTAATTAGAGTGATGTATCTGCCCAGACACTGCCAAAAAGGGATGACTGGCCCCTTTGTGTATGCATTTTCCACATGCTTCTCCTACTGGTTGGGTGTGTCTGGTTTGCAAATCCCGTGTGGCCTGAGTGAAATTACAGCATAAGTATTTCAGCAGAAGCACAGCAATATCTCACTGATATGTTTTAGAGAGGGACAGACTTCTAGGTACAAGAAAGAAGTGCAGGACACACAGAAATGCTTAAAATCAGGAAATGTAAACTGGAAGCAAGTGACATGATTGGCTCATGTCAGGAAATGGTGACAAAATAATGAAAAATATCCAGGAAAACTGGAAATTACCACAGCACATCCAGCAAGGTCACATCTGTAAGACACAGACTGTCTCCAAACCAAGACATTTGAAGAAAAAAAAAAACAACTTTGTCAGAACAGGAAAGCAGTGCATTGGGAGAAACCAGCTTTTAGAAACAGAGCTCTTTGGCACTTTCCACCTGAAAGTGAAAGGTTATTTCTCCATTTTCCTTATCTGCAAATTTTACATGGGTGTTGAAGTCATTCTGTGGATGTTGGCTTTAGCTCTTCTTAAGAAGAAGGAAGGAGTGACTTCCAGGGTAACAGGCAAAGGAGAACTGCATTCCAGTGATACCTGTTTGGCTGCATCTGCAGTAATTACAAGTTAATGCATAGTTTTGCCAGCGAAAAGCATTTCACCCAAAACACTGGTAATAGAATATGCCAGATTGCATAGATGGAAATATTAATGCCTGCTCAGCTGCCTGAACAAAACAAAGATTTAATGCAATGTTTGTTTTGAAAGGCTTTCCTGAAAACATGGAAACCTTAACAGGACCACTGGAGGGCAGCAATGTCAAAGTGAATCATTCATCACTGCACTTTTGGGAATTACTTCGTGAAATCCCCCCCAGAAAAAACACCTTAGCAAAAAAATTATAATTAATTAAAAATAATTTTCTACTGACCAGATGCAAGCATGCAAATCAGGGCAATGCCTCCGGAGCAAAAGGCAGCACTGCAGTGTCAGTTCCCTTGATCTTCCACACCTAAAGAATGCCACCTGAAGCCTGCAGGACTGGTCTTGTTGTCAGAAAATGCTAAAAATATTTCAAAAAATGTGGAGTCTTGATGCGTTTTGAACCTAAAGAATCTGTGGGTTTTTAAAAAATCAATATACAAGGAAAGGCTAATTTGTATATATACATATATATATATATGAATTATGTTTACATTTGAGATAGGTACATATTTCTAAATTAATCCATACTGTTGTATGGGGGAAAAACCTTTGATTTTTATTTTTAAGAGTGTCCTAAATTTCATAATTTCAAAGAAACCTTTCATACATCAAGTGAGTGGAATCAGTATAATGAGTGCTCCCTCCCTACAGAAGTCCACTGACATTAGTGAAGAGTTTGGGATCACTAGGCAGATAAATGTAGGAACTTTTCCCCAAGCATTAAAAGGATGCTATTATTAGTCCAGTGTTTGCACATTTAAGGAATACATGTTCACAATAATTTAAGATTTTAGCTAGTCAGACACAGTAGTCCATTGGGTATAAATATAGAAATAATAAGAAATGTACTGGCTGACTTACAGACCCACGACATCACACCTATCTATATTTTTGTTAACAGAGGAGTAAGGTAAATAAAACTGGTATAGAGCTTGATATTTTTGTAAAAAATGTAAGATACAGTTCCACTCTGCAATTCTGTTATATACACATAACCTCTTGCTCAGTAACTGAACTCCCTGTTTGTATTTAAATCACATCCAGCTATTTTACATGCAAAAATGTTGTTTTCAGTCTTAGAACAAGGAGAAAAAAGGAGCTGGGCTTGTCCTATCATAGTGTCATTTGGTACCTACATGCCTGAACAAATCACCTCCAGGACTCTGATTTTGTTAGATTACAACAGGAAGGACTTTTTCTGATCATGTGGCTACCAGAAGAAAGAAGGGGTTTGGACAACAGAGGAACTTTGAACAGTGCCCATGGAATAACAAAGAATGTGTGGGGACCACCTGGGGAGTGTGAAAATAAATACAGAAAAGCAATATGATCCTGAAACGACATGGAGACTGCTTTAAAAAGCGGAATAATCTGTATTTTAGCAGAATTTATGATTCCTCTAAGGTCTGTGACAGGCATTTGGGTATATTTTATTTCAAATTAGCTTGTTCCTGGTCCTGTAGACTGAGAGTCCATTAGCTGATGGAGCAGATCAGGTGATCCTGGAGAGTTCAGTTTCAGATTAGTTTCCTCCAAGAAAAATCCCCCTGTGCTCCACACTGCAACAAGCATCAAGGTGGGGCCCTTGGGAGTCTGTTCAGATCCACACACGCAATCCAAACCTAAAACCCACCATAAAATTCAGCCTTACATGGTACAGAGGGGAAATCCAAGGTAAAACACCTGGTAGAAGTCACATATGGCAGTTAGAGAAGGTGTGTACATCTACACATATAAATATTTATACCTGCATATTTATACCTATAAATGTAGGATAAAGTTGCTGTTTGGGTTTTGGTTGGTGTTTTTTTGTTGTGTTTTTTTTTTTTCATTCCTTACACACACAAGCCTCTCTTCAGCCTTTGGAACTTAAATATCTTGTAACAATGATAAAGAGGATGATATAGACACAAATTTTTCTTAATGTTCATCATATTTTTATGAAAATGTATGTGTGTGACATATATATATGTGAATTAAACAGTTTTACAATAGGAACTGTGGCATTTATTTTTTAAGTTTATCTGAGTAAATGATGATGGCATAAAAATGGAAATCTAAGGAAAAATATCCCATTGTCATATGGGAAACAATTGTGTGCTGCTCTGGAACAGTGGTTTACACCCCTCCTCCTGATCCTGCAGTTGGCTGCTGGGCAGATGGATCTCACCTTCACTTCCAGATTTTATGGACTGTAGTTTGAAAAACAAAATCCAGCTTCTAAGCTGAGATGATGTGCTTGGCAAGTTACTGAAAGACAGTAAAGATGAAAGTACAGAAAGTTTTTTCCACAGTCAGTTTTCATGTGCTTCTATATACTGTTTTAAACAAAAACATCTGCTTTACTGTCACCATTTTAAAGGCTGGGAAAGAATTCTTCTTTAAAATGCTGGATTTTACTAACGTTCCAGTTAGCAAACAGATGTTAAAATCAACTGTAATAGCACATGATGAGAAAAGTTGGACTTCTAATATGGAAACGTGTTAAAATGTGCACGCAGTGAATTTTAAAGGCGAGAACCTACAAGCCTGCACAGAAACAAAATCGTTTGAGAACACAAGCTGGAACAAGGAGCAGCTGAGGGTGCTGGAAAGGGGCTCAGCCTGGAGAAAAGGAGGTTCTGGGGGGACCTTGTGGCTCTGCACAGCTCCTGACAGAAGGGGACAGCCAGGGGGGTCAGGCTCTGCTCCCAGGAATAAGGGCAGAGGAAACGGTCTTGAGTTGCACCAGGGAAGGTTTGGGTTGAATATTAGGGAAAATATCTCTGCCAAAGGGTTTATCAAGCATTGGAACAGGCTGCTCAAGCCAGTGGGGGAGTCACCACCCCTTGGAAGCTTTCAAAAAGTGTGTGGATGTGGCACTTGGTGACAGGCTTTAGTGGTGTTCTCAGCAGTGGTGGGGTAATGGTAGAACTTGATGATCTTAGAGAACTTTTTCACCCTTAGTGATTCTGTGATTCTATGAAAGCTGTGACCCTTTTCTATTAGAAAGCACAGGTACATGGTCCTATCCTTGTCAGACATCTGTGATTTCTGTGCCTTAATCTTTGGAACAGGATATTGCAGTTTTGCTGAGCTTTCTTTGGGCAAGCTTCCCTTTTGCATGGGGAAATTAAAACCACAGCAGTGACTCTGGCTTTAATTTGGTGTTTTATTCCAAACACAGACTTTGGTGAGCTGAGGACCTGAAGCTTGTGACACCCTGTAGTCTCAAGCCCATGTGCCATATACCTAAAAAAAAAAAAAAACCAAGTTGAATTTCAACCACCCCCGTGGTTGCCGTGGGGTTTACACCCACAGCCTTTGGCTTATCTGCTGGTGGAAAAACACCTGTTGGTAAATTCCAATTATTTTTGCCATAGTTATTTTCCATTCAGAGTGTAACATTGCCCAACTCGACAAATAGAGCCAAATTACTCTGTTAGTGATGGAGAAGTCTGGGGACCACGGTCAGATTCCTTCACTCTGAGCAGAAAGAGTGGAGGAGGGGGAGGAAAAAAGAAAGAAAGAATAAAAAGGCAGCAGGACATGGAGAAAATCTACACCGGGATGGTTTCTATGGAAAATATCACCGGATTCAGCTGAGCCTGTTGTTAGCAACCAGTGTATACAGCCAGGGCGCCGCAGGCAGAGCGGGGCTGTGAGGGGTTGGGGCTGCTGATGAATATTCCCATCTCCCAGACTGATGAATATTCCCATTTCCCAGGCCGGTTCCAGGGGCAGGGATGAGCCCAAGCTCCTCGTCCCACGTGTGGGCCATCAGGAGAGGATTCAGCCTCTTCCCTCAGCTCCCACCCGCGACCTGCACAGAGGGGCAGGGTCGAGCAATCCCCGCGATGTCCAAATCCCCTTCGCAGGTTCCAAGTCAATCTTTTATTTCTTATTAAGTCACGAGGCTACTGATCCTTAAGAGATCGCAACTACATAGCAGGGAAGAGAGGGACTACGAGCCTTTCAGAGCCTCGGGGTGCCTCCCTCAGCCCCCCGAGCGCCGGCGGAGCTGTGAGGGGCGATGGCGCCGGGGAGAGGGAGGGAGGCACCGCCATTGCCCCGCCAGGCCGTGCCCTGCCCGCACGGTCACTCGGCAACGGCGGGGCCGGGAGCATGAGGAGGGGCCGGGCCGGCCATGGCTGAGGAGAGCCCGAATATCGGCACAGCGGATCACAGCGCCGGGCTGGGCATGGCTGAGGGGAGCCGCAACTCCAACACGCAGGATTCCGGCGCCGGGCTGGGCACGGCTGAGGGGAGCCGCAGCGGCGACCCCCAGGTAAAGCAGCGGGGCTGGGCAGCGCGGGCAGAAATAGCGTAGCCCCACAGCCCTGTACACAGACCCTGAAAACAGCCACACACAGAGACCTGTCCCCTTGGGACACACACATTCACAGAAACTCTGCTCCCAGAGACCACCCTGCAGTCAGCTTCACACACGGAGATCCTCACTGCAAACAGCCTCACACACACACATATCATCCCTGCACACACAGAGCCACGTGTAAACAGCATCACACACACAGCACCCTGCAATCAGCTTCACACACAGACCCTGCCATGAACAGCCTGACAAACACACACCCACAGCCTCACACAGACCCTGCTGCAGTCTCTCACACCCCTGCACATACAGATCCCTACATACAAACAGCCACACACACACACACACACACAAATCCCCATATAAACAGCCTCCCATACAGAGCCTGGCACACATAAATCCCCATACAAACAACCTCACACACACAAACCCCCATACAAACAGCCTTACACACACAAACACAAAAAGCCTCACACACCCTAGGACACAAATACACGCCCTGCTCAAGGACTGACACACACATATATAACCTGTACAACGTTCATATCTTCCTCCCACACACTCTCCCCACTCACACAGCCCCATCCCTGCACAAACCATCACACACACTTCCACACGGAGAACTGTGTCCATCATCATCATCTACATGTCCAGCCAGCACAGATACACAGTCACACACACACACAGACATCCACATCTACATCGCAGTGTCCATGTGCACACACATCCCCTTTCCAGGTACCTTTTTCATCCTGTCTCTTGCTTTAAGCTCTAAACATCCTCATTTTCTTTCCCCAGGATATCTCCCATGTGCTGGCTAGAGCCTTTAAGGACCTGTACACTGGAGATGTTTTTGAGGTGGACATGGCAACAGACTGGATTGAGTCCCAAGGAGGAGACAGTGTTTATCAAGACAGTTACACAGATGAGCTAGAGAAGGTAAAAGTCCAAACCAAGTCAGAGTTTGGAGTTCTTTTGTCACTACTTAGATCTGTAAAATAAAATTTAAAGGCAGGTGTTGATTCTACAATTGACATTTTAATGGAAATTTACTTGAGCACAGTTTCCCACAGAACCTTTCAAGTAAGTTAATAGTCACATGATCCTTCATGATAATGTTATCTCTAGTTGGCTTTTCAGACAGACTACAACCAGTAAAAGCAGTAGCTTTTTAAATGCCTATTGTACTGGCTGAAAACTTTTCCCTGTACCTGCTGATCAGTGGCCCAGGTTTCTTGTCATCACTCCAATAGCTGTTGTCAGTGGATAAAAGTAGAGGCTGGTGCTGGATGATTTGAGCCACAGGTGTTTTTTTCTGTTTTGTGAATGACAGTGTTTTAGCAGGCCAGCTGATGCTTGTAAAGTGGTGCTGTTTTACTAATATGTCTATGTTTACCCCTCAAAGACAAAAAGAAAACATCTGCCTGTAACAGCTCAAATTTCTCTTTGTTCACCCATGCCTGTGGCAGCTTCTGGCTGAGTGTAAGAGCCGACTGACAGAAGCTGACAAAGCAGAAGAGGAGATCATTCAGGCCCAGGCCCGAGCAAAAGATGAAGAGGAGAGGGTTCTAAAGCAGATGAAGATTTGTGCAGGGAAATATTTCCATAAACTGGGGCTGCCTCCAGGTGAGGATTCTGGAACATTGCTCCCCAGTACATGCTAATGGTACCTGGACACCAGTTTGGGGTTGGCTTTACATCAACAGAACAACTTTGAAAGATTTTGTGCAGAGGTTCAAGTAGAGTAACATCTGTTTAACACTGAGAAACTAAACAACCAGGTCATGTTCAAGGTGTTACATTTGGATTGAGGGGTTACCACCTAAATATTACAAGCATACATACCTTGATATGTAGCAGCAACAAACAGATTAAGTATTTCTCCAATGGGTGCTTAGCTGGGTTTGAACTGAATTTAGAATTGTGGAGATGCATGTCCAAGTCTTGGGATTAAAATACCTGATTTTTTTTTCTATAATATTATTTCCTCTAAAATATATATAATACTCGATATAATATTATTTTCTATAAAAATAATATTGCCTGACAGGGATGAGATGTAAAAGCAACATTGCTTTGGATTGATCAAGACAGTGTGTTTTAAGGAGCTAATAGTTTGCTTTTTTTCTATGTTGGCTTTACTGTTGCAGTGGCATCCTCTTTTCGGTGGATTGTGGATAATAAACTTCTCAGAAAAAATAATTTAATCTGTCCTGAGGATTACATTGCTGAGAAATTACCTCTTGCTAAAGCACCAAAAGGTAACTTTTGAAGCAGAAAGTAATTTAGACTTTTTAGAACGCTCTATATTTGAAGCATTGGAGGTTGTAGCAGATCTGAGCATATTTTTATAGTTTTCTGCCAAAGCAGAAGGGACTCAAGTATTTTAAGCATAAGATTCCACTAAGAACACATTTTCAAAGTATAATTGATAAATTCAAAACTACTGAATTTAGATGTTCTTAAATATGATATTTGATCATTATTGCACATTTGTTTCCAGTTCTTCCCATCTCACACAAACACTGCATTAGTGTTCTGTCTCCATTCAATTTCATTACACAAAAGCTGCAACTACATCTTGTATCTAGAGAAGGGAAGTAGTTATATTAAAGTAAAAACGATTGTCAGTGAAATAAAATTGTATTCTTTATTTAGGGTTTAAAGTTTTCCAGTTCTGGAAAGGTATTAGTTTTATTTGCACATGAAGATCAGTAAGGAAAACATTTTGGGCAATGTCAAGACTACTTCTTTTATTTATGTGTGAGCCAAGATGAAAGGTTTTAGGATCATTGAAAGGAAGTTTTTCAGTCAAGCCAAAACAAACATTTCAGAGTAATCAACTTAGTCACAGATTTCAAGATGTGTGTTTTGGTTATTTCCAAGCAAAGTAAAAAAATCTCACTTTCCTTATAAGGTTAACATATCTTTCTGGGAGTAATATAAGTGTATACAGCCTGTTTAATTCGTGCTTCTAAAATCTTCCTTATTAAAGCTTATAAGCTTCGTTTGTAGAAAATAAATCCTAAAGATACATTAAGTTCTTGAGGATTTTTGCCAGCAGCAAGCGTTAAAATAAACCCATACACCTATGCTTAGACTAAATATTTGTTGTTCATGTTCTCCTCTTACAGAAGTTTTGTTTTTCTTTGAATTGCAGGAGAATCAGAACCTGGATACCTGAAAGGGGCACGTAAACAACGTGCTTTTTCACTGGATGAGAGTGTCTACTTAACTGACAGTGCCACAAGTGTGTCTTCAGCTCTGTCCTCTGTCCAAGACTCCAGCCTTGAGGCTAAAACCATCAGTAAGGTACATTTTACAAGTTACTTTTAGTCTGCCTGATCTGTAAGGCCTGTTGCTGTTTCTGCAACAAATCAACCCATTGTTGATTTGACACCAGTACTTATATTTATTCTGTTAAAAAAGGAGAAATACTTTATTTCTATATCAATGATCATTGCTGTGTAGCTTTTATGATCATTTTGCAGCTCCCTTTTCCCTCATCCTCAAAATCTCTGTGTTTCATGTTGCACTGTGCACTCTTGTTTTTCAAAGAAAACTAAAGACTCACAGAAACAAGCCAGGAAAGAGAGTAAGTCATGGATAGCAGAGGAATTAAATGAGTACTTCTCCAGACTTGAGAAAAGACAGAATTACTTGAAGAATCCACGCTTTTTCCCACTAAATATTCTGGATGGAGGCAAATCTCTTGTAATTTCTCAACAAAAAGTGGAAGAAATCATAGCCAGAAGAAAAGCAGAAGATACCAAAGGGTATGCAGTGTGTACAGTTTCTGGATTCTGGGCTGGAATGCACAGAGCTCTTCTATAGAATTGCTGTGGATTTACCCAGAGATATTTTGAGCTAAATTCCTTATATAGTCCCTTAATAACAAAGTATGTCTGTATGATATTTTAGTTTTGCTAAAGGAGACATTTTTCAATTTCTCACTTTATCAGTATTTATATAAACAGGAAGTAAGATAATCTCTCTCTTTTTTTTTAATGTTTCAGTGATATCTCATGTGTTCCTGTGTTTCTTGCCAGTCCACCTTCTGTCCAGTTTTTGTATGATAAAGTCGGGCAGGTTTATCAGGTGAGAAAGTTCTTTGTAGAGAGTTAATTCTGCCTCCCTGAAGAATTATATCCTATCATGATCTACATATTTCACCCAATGTTTAGCCTTTCTGAATTTTAATAAAAATCTGAGTTTCTTCTGTATATTGAATTTATGACCCTCTAACTTCCTTGAAGATACTCCATCACACCTGCCACTGACACACAAACCAGTGAAGACAAAATGGGCTCCTCTCAGTCTCTGCTTTGTTTTGGTACTGATTCAGCCTCTGTTGAATAAACTGGGATTTTGGGGCTGGTTGTGATGATGAAGTAGTTAGTCCTAGCAGTAGTACCAGGGAATTGCAAATATTTTAATGAGTGATGGTAATTACAATGTAGCTTGCTTTTTTTTTTTTTTAATGAAGAAAACTGTAGAGCTACGGAACATCACTTCAACAGGTCAACGTGTAAGACTTATCCCTCCCTCTACTTCAGTATTTTCCATTTGTCCAGGTGAGTGTTCTTTTTCTGCCTTTAAAATGTTAGCACGTACAAAATCTAATTTAGCTGCTCTAACAAAGATTTTCCAGAGATATTCTGTTTTCCATAGTGCTCAGTTCTTTAGAAACTGACAGCTGACTTAGGGCCATTCACATGCAACTCAGAAGCAGATTGAGATGGTCTAATGAGGAATTCAAGAAGGCTAAATTAAAGTGTTTGATGTTAGATTGAAATGTGTCAGTGGAATACCTAGATTGAATCTTACCCAAAATGTATCTAGGAGCAGATGGAGTTTCCACTGAAAAAAATTACAAGGAGAGGGCAAGAAATAACACACTGCAATAAAGAGGGATAGGTTAGAGGAAAGTTAAGAAAATTCTTTCCTACAGTAGGATAGCCAGGCACTGGGATAGATTGTCTAGGGAGATTGTGATACCCCAGGAATTGCAGGAATATTTGGATGCCTCCATGGAAGTCTTGTGGTAAAGCAAAACTGGGTAATGTCTCTTAAGTTTCTCTTCACTATTTTCTGTGTTTATGAGGAGTATATTTCAGACAAAGCAATCTTTGAGCTCACTGGAACATGTGCACATTTTCAGATTGCACTGCCAGGTCTCTTGTGCTCATCCCTTTTTATCAGCTTGAATTAGGCAATAATTGGGGGGAATTTACAGGCATCTTTCCAGAGGAAGATGTGATCATAAATACTGCAGCCAATTTTGGGAGGTTTAATTTTATTTTTTTTTTAATTTTCTGCCTTTTTTTTTATTTTTCTCCCCAAGGAAAATATCCAGGAAAGGGAAAAATGATTGCTCCTGGGATGGCACGCCAGTATACAGTCCAGTTTATTCCTAAAGATCTGGGACACTATGAAGATCATATATTAGTGGAGAGTCAAGTATCAGAATTTTTTGTCATCCCAATCCAAGCTAAAGTATCACTTCCAGTATTAAAATGTCAGTAGTGTCCAAATACTAAGTTTCTCTAAAGTTAAGCAGACTTGGGTTTTTTTTTATTTGACTGTCTTCAATTTTGTGTCACAAAACAAATGTGGAAAAAATTGGCAGTGCAATTTCTACATTTTGATATCTAGCTCATTTTCACTTATCCAGATTTATTAATTATTGAAATGTAATCCTGTTGGATTTTTCCTCAATTATTTGTTCTTGCCATCTTCGGCTCTTCTTGCTCACTATATTAGAGAAGTGAGTAGGGACACATTTCTAGGTTTGTGTTTTGTTGATTCCTGAACTCCCAATTGTAATTACTAATTATAAATATTATGAAGTTATGATTTAGTTATAACTATTTGATGCTATTAATTAATGTTCATGAAATTAATTTTATGTGGATATGGTATACCTGTACCTCTCAGATATCTAAGTTCTACAATAATAAACAGGGTTACTTTTGCAAAAATTTGCTTTGATTTTTTGTAAATTCACCTTACCTGTTATACTGAGCTTTTCTAAAAAAAATCATCTTACTTTTTATCCTCCTTTTTTTTAAGGAGTAAAGATCATATTACATCATTAAAATATAAGATCAGTGTAAAAATATACATCTCACACTGTCCAACTTTGAAATGGAAAGAATTTGAGGAGGTTTAAGATTGCAAAACCTGGTGTGGCCTCATGCTGTAATGTCTGTAAAGAGTTGTTTAATCAGCACCCTTTGCTCTCTCTGGAGCCTGATTTTCTGTGTTACTCCTTGCAGTGCCTGCCATTATAGACTTTGGTTCCTGCCTTGTTGGAGGAATAAAAACAAAAGAAATTTTGTGCAGAAATGAGGGAGATAAGACTGGGAAGTTCTCTATAATGCCAGGGAAAGCCTGGCCAGCTCCTGATTCTGGGGTGAGTGATCAGAAGGGAAATACAGGACCCAGCATGGTGTGGGTGCCCTGGTGTGAAGGCCTTTTGTGGCATTCCTTCAGGAATTCACCTTATCCTGAAGCCCAGTCTCCCTGGATGGCTGTACCTCCTTCTTGTGCTCTGGTTTTCCTGTGGAAGAGCTTGTCTTGCTCAGGGGGGAGGTAAACTGAGGCATAGATGAGGGAAAGGAAAACTGGCTCAAACTTTAACCTTGCCCTTGAATTAAATGTAAATCTTATCAGTTCTAGAATTGCTTGAGGTAATTTCCTCTTCCTCCTCAACAAAACATCCCTTACTGACCCTGCTGCACCTGTAGACACAGCAATCCAGTGCAGTCCTGCTCTGTCTGTAGCTCCCCATCACAAACCAAGGAGATAAAATGGGACAGGTAGACTGGCATTTTTGGTGCTGGAGAAAGAGCAGATGGGCCAGGTTGTCCCTCCAGAAACTTTAAAGTTCCAACTCAAAGTGAGTTTTAAGCATGGAGAAGCAGACAGAGCCCCTCTCTCAGGCAGAGCAGTTCTGCTGTGAGCATGAATATTAGGGCTTCTGACACTGTCATTTATTTGTCTTCAGAGACTGTCCTTTCCCTTCTGCTTTCACCAAGGTCATTATAAAGCAGGGAGCTTTTTTTTTTTTAATTAAGCCATATTTATGAGCCCCACTCTTTGGAGGTGTGTGAAAAAATGTGTGGTAAGAGGTAAAACACTGATGTTGTAGAATGCTGCCTGTTTCAGGTAAATCTGTGTTTTAAACGCAGCGATCTGATCAATTTAATTTATTAACTTGTTTGTTTGTTTGTTTTAATGCCTTAGGTGGCTGCCACTGCTGATTTTGTGATACAGGATCCTTTTGGGATCCAGCCTGCTGTTTTGGAGCTAGCTCCAGGGCAGAAAGCAGCAGTAGAGGTAAGTGCCAACTGCTGTAGAAAGATTTTTTACTTCACCAAATAAATTAACAACCAAGATCATTTTAGAAGACCTGGCTGGACCTTGCAAGTTTGGGTTTATGTGAGCAAAAAATTACTCTGTTTCTTCCAAGTGTTACTTTTAATTACTAATTACTAAAACTGTTCTTCAGGGAATATTTGCAAATTGAAGTGTATTGCTTAGGAGAGAAAAAAACAGTTACAGACCTTGTTATTTCCCTTCTCTCTTTCAGGTAGTGTTTTTCCCTTCTTTGCCAGAAGCCTCACAGCAAACATTCACCATTTTGTGTGACAATTATCCTGTCAATTATGTTACAGTCACAGGTTTGTTTCTAGCACCTAATTCCATAGATATTCAGATAATGTGCATGGTGATTGATGGCATGAAGTGATTAGTAACATTCTATGTCATTGGATTGAGCAAATACTGTGTCCCCTCCTGGCTTTTTTTTTTTTTTTTTTTGTGTTGTTATTACTGCTCCTTCCCAGTGCATGGATACACTGGATTCAGAAAACATTGAGCTTTTAACCTTCAGTAAGCAAAAATACAAATGTAAAATGTCACCAAGTCACAGAAAAGAAAACCAGTGTCCAGGTGCAACTCATCTCTTTTCAAATTAATAAGATAACTTGACAAGCTATGAAACATGAAGTGTAACAGGGCAGAAATGAACCACATTTGGGCCACATTTCAGATGAGAGTGTTCAGGAGAGGTAGGCACTGTTTGGATTAACTAATGAAACCCATTCAAATTCTTGTAAATGTTGGTTCTTGTACTGTAATATAACTGTGAGTGCTACAACATGAGGCTTGGTTTGTCATCTATTGAATCATTGTATCACATGTATTTACTTTGGATTTTTTTTAATACTTCATTTGCTGCTTATTTTAATTTTAATGTACTGCTCAAAACATCTGGGAGCCACATTGTCAACTACTGCAAACACTCTGCTCAGTGCAGTGAAACCATGCTGATGTAAGTGAGCTGAGGCTGTGGCCCTGAAATCCCTGTCTATAAAATTCATGAACAGCAGGTCTCTGTTAATACATGTTGATAAACACAACATCAGGATTGTACAATTAACACACTGGTGTTCTGAAACTTCAGGAAACACCAGATATAATCAATAATGAACATGGATGACATTTGCTATTGATGATGTGAACTATGTTAATAGTCAGATGGTAAACAGCAATACCTAATTATTTCTTCCAGGGCTTGGAGAGGTGATGGCTCTGGAGCTTTTGTTTGTCACAGGTGGAGAAAGCAAAGCTCAGCTGGGTGAAGTCACTGATGCAACAGCACAGCACCTCATACGGTTTGAGCCCCAAAACCCACAGAGCTCTAAGAAGAAGACCCTGATTATAAAGAACTCCACGTAGGTAGCTGCTGTCAGAGTAAGGCTCTGCAATGTGGCCACACTGCTCATTTGTCACACTGTATTCTCTCAAGCTGGAGAAACCTTTAAGGTAGCTGCTATCAGAGTAAGGCTCTGCAATGTGGCCACACTGCAAGGGATCTCATTTGTCATACTCTGCTCTCTCAAGCTGGAGAAACCTTTGTGCCCTTGATAAACTTTTTGTAGGATCTTTGCTTCTTTTTGCTCCTTATTTGGTAATTAAAGTTCAAGGAATGTTGTAAATTGTTCAAGTGTTATGGCAACCATTAGCCAAGGTCAATATATTTGCTTTAATAGAGGTAAATCTACAAAAAATTCATAAATATACATGGTTGCAGGAAATACTTACAGGATAATCCAGGTGAGATTTATCTAACTTTAAATGTCTACTATATATATTTGTGCAACTGAGATAAGCACTCTTTTCTTTTCATAGTACAGGGAATAGATGCTTCCAAGCGTACAATTCTGACTGTAACATCTCTCATAGAAAAGTCATAATACATCCTGGACTCCACTGGATCAAAATGGGAGCCCACTGTAATTAACTCACATTAAAACTCTCATGTTTCCTGCTATTGAGTCCGTACAGATTTAAATATAAATTCAATTTGAAGTCAACTAATGTGTCCTTATGGACAATTACACCATACTGAATATAGTGGCATCCTGATTTTGCTCAGAATTAATCAGATTTAAACAGAAATACACTTGTGCATGATTGCAGCAGCTAGAGGCTGTAAACCATCAAAGCAGTGAGCAGGTCAGTGCTGGGTTTAGGACCATTAATCTAAATTGCTGTTTGCAAGCAGTGAATATCTGGCAGTTTATTTTGTGGCCTGGAAATCACACATGCATAATGCCAGAACAGGCTGATGTTTGAGTAAAGAAAGTGTGATTGGTGAACTGGATATTGTAAACTGACAAAGAATGTGACTGTGCCAATTTCCACATTTTCTCTGTGCTATAATCACCACAGCACTCCCTGCACATCTGGTGTCAGCATTTGTATAAAACAAAGCTGGCCAGGCTGAGAGTAAACCCCATAGAAGCAGGAAGAAGAAATGTTCCTTCTGCTACAGAAAGTGATACAAGAAATTGTAAATATCCAGTTTTATCAGCGATGCTTTCAAATTCCAGTGTCCTTTCTCCCCCTTACTAAGGCAGAATTTTGAGATCAGCATGAGCAAGATTCTCAAATCCATGAAGACATTCCATGGAATACACTTCTGCTGAAACAACCTAGTTAAGCAACCTTTTCTGGATTGCAGAGGGTGGGGGCAGAGCCATGGCTATAATTTTAGATGGAGCCATTGTGTTTGCTGACATGTTAAAGACCACATCTTGCATTTGGATTAAATTCAGAATGTGATGTAGGTCATCAGCAGTGATCCAAGGCAAATGTACTGGTGTCAGCAGGAATGGTCCTGCTCATCCCAGATCTTTGAAAAAAAGAATTGTAGAGTTTCTAAAGCCTGGATTGCATGACAAGTTCAAATAAGGCAAGAAAGTGTTAAGATATCTTACACATTTATAGAATTTACTTTCACATATTAGCATGTTCTTTGTATGATTTATATACTCTGACTCTATGATGCCTCAGCAGCTTTGTGACTCACAAAAACTGGGAAGTCAAGCCCCTGTAATGTGTAAAGAGAGGAATTTCCTACCTGGAAAAAGCATCTGAACATTTTCTTAATATATATATTACTAAAAAATGTCTGATTTTTTAATCATAGTTTTCTGTTGTTTATTGACTTCTTTGCAGCCGTCTAAAAGTTCCCTTCTTCTGGCAGATAATGAAGCCTAATCTGAAACCATTAATACCAGAACAAACTGTAAACTTTACAGAGGTCAAAAAGAATCAAGACCCAGAGTCAGCCTTCTCCCTAAATCCTCAGCAGGGAGTTTTGAGTCCCTGTAGAGATCATGAGTTTATTCTCACTTATGCTCCACAGGAGGTATGGCTTATGATTCCTTCCTATCTACAAACTCCAGCTGTGTATTTTTATTCAAGTCATAAAATCCTTGCTGTGCAACTTTTCTCAATTAATTAGCTGGTACTGTGCTCTGATAAACAGTGTTCAAAATGTAGAAAGTTACTGAAAGAAAACATGTTTTGACTGCAAAATGTGAGACAGTTTCTGATCTCATGTAATTCTGGGGACTGACTGGACACAGTTAATTTTACACTGAAATTGTGGACACATCCTCACACTGCAGCTGTGCTGGCTGGTGAAGTTACCACCCTCACCCCTCTGTCAGCTCCTCCACCAGCTCCTGACCCTTCCCCCTCTTCTTGGGGATGTGCCTTGTGCCTACTCCAGTCTAAATAAATTAGTTAACAAACACTGATGATTTAAACTGTTTCCAGCTGTGGTTTTTTTGGCCTGAAATGGGTCCTGTGAACAGCTGAGTGGTGAATTAAGGGGATAGTAGGAGCCTTTGGCAGAGAAAAGCTGTGTGCAGCTGTGGGTAAGAGGGGTGCAAGGATGTTGGAATGCAGTTGTCCCAGAGAATGCTGTTCTCTCAGATTCTGCTCCCCTGTCCCTGTAAATAAGGAGCATGAGCTCACTGTATTTAGAGAAACCTGATCCAAAGAAAGCCCAAGAGTGGGAATGTCCCATGCAGTGTTGATTGTCAGACATAAGAAATACCTCAAATTTGTGTGGAAGAGAAACTACTTGGCTTTTTAAAAATAATTAGTTCATAGAATATATATTGAATTAAAATATACATCAAAATTAGTATCTGTCTACAAACAAATTAAGCTTTTGCATAGCCCTTCAAATTTAAGGCCTGTTTCTGTGTTTCTTTCCCCCCTCCTCCATTAGAATACAGAAGGCATTCTCTTCCTATGATGGAAAAGTCATGTTTCTTACTCAAGATCAGATTGTTGAATACTCTGGAGCAGTAGAAGAAACTTCTCAATTAGTACAGCAGTACTGAGCTTAATTTGGGGAGCCTGTGCAGATGCTTGTGTGTAGTATGCAATATACAGGGGAAATAATAACAGGCATGTCAAAAATGAGTATTTTTCCTGGAAACATACACCATGAGATCAGAATCTCGCTTAATGTTTTGCAGTCAAACATGTTTTCTTTTAGTAACATCAGAGTTTGAATGTTGTTTATCAGAGCTTAGTATTCTGATGATGATAATTTATCTTTTACATGTAAACCACTTTTCCATCTTTTTTTGATGTTCAACATAAATTATTACTTAACACTAAAATCCTTTTCTCCTTCATCTGTGCAGCTGAAGAGTTACCACAGTGTGGTGCAGATGGTAGTGAGGGACATCCCAGAATCACCTAGGTAAGCTGAGAAACATTTCCCAGTAAGATATGTAACCACAATTTATCTGTGCTATTACATTAAATTACTGGGATTTTTCTTCTTTCTGGTGATGATGGATTGACAAGCATAAAGAATATTATCTGCACAAGTAGTTGTGGTACAAAGAGCATCCCTGATATCCTCCCCCATGCCTGGCCCTAGGTTTTCCTCTCTTGGAAAAAGATGATATTGTCATTTTGTCTGCTTATTTTCCAGGGTTTCCTGCTATTGCCTTTGTCACAGCAGTGTGTGACTTATATACTTGTTCATGGACAGATTGGGACAACTAGAATGCCTTAAAGTATAATGAAGTTTTTAATTGGCTAAGCTAATTGCCCACAGGCAGTCTGTACTTGAGAAACTTGAGATGGTTATCAGTTTTGATCTGGCAATTAAAAGACAGAATCCAATTTAACACAGGTTTAACATATTTAGTGATTCTACCATATTTCCTACCAAAGTTTTCTAGTAAAGAAGATACTTCAGAACATCCCAGAATGCAGAGTAGAGGGTATAATAGCACTGGAAATAGAAGTTAAAGGCTCAACAGAACCATTTCATCTTCTTCTGGAACCATATGCCATTATTATCCCTGGAGAAAATTTCATTGGTGTAAATGTCAAGAAAACATTTAAGGTTTGTGTGCTTTTCACTTCACTGTTGTCATGTGGTTTGTGTCACTGGATGTCATAGGTGTTGTTAGAAGATATCAGACAGTCGTTGTTATTTTAGTTTTCCTGAAATGTTTTTAAAGGAGGCCATGAATCCATGAAGGGTCTGCACTGAAATGCCCTACCCAGCCTGCTCAGCCCTTCACTCCATGCAGCAGCCTTTGTTCCTTTTTCATCTCTCCAGTTTGATACCACAGAGTTTCACCCCTCTCAATGTTTTTCTGGGCCACTAACCTATTGCTTATCACTTTGTCACTCCTGTAGTGTAAAAGTTTTCCAGCTGGGAGGAATAGTCAATAGATGATTAAATTAGTTTATAATTGAGCACTGTTCATGCAAAGAACTACAGGAAGCACAGAATTACAAAAATCACACATGCTGCAGCTTACTAGATGTTATTCTTTGCTGCAGGTTCTGGTAGTTTCTCTTTGGCAATTCTGGGACAGAATGCTGCTGCAATTGTCCCCTCACACAGCATCCCCTTCACCACAGATCAGGATCCTTTTGATCTTAGACTCACTTGTTAAAAACAGGCCTGTTAGCAAGAGCCAGGCAGGAAGACATTTCCCAGTTAATGATTTTCCCATTTTTTCTTAGAGATCCTGCTAATCACCCTTTGGTTTTAAGATTTCTCTCCCTAGAACTTTTTTTTTTTTTCAACAACTATTTCATACTTCCCAGTAACCCAGTATGATAGAGGTAATTAAGCCACTTACTGATGATATAACAACATCCTTTGCAGTTTCCAATTGTTTTTTTTTTAGTCTTAAAAAGATAAGAATTTGAACTGTGCTTAGAGATAATTGTACTTCAGAGAACAAAGTTATTTGCTGTAGTTAAGAAATAATATTTTGACTAGATTCGAAGAGCAGGCCAAACATTTCAAGAGCTTGCATCTCCCTCAAAACAGAGCCTTTGGAAAAAAAATAATAAAAGCTGCATTCAAAGGATTTTCAGTTTATGTTTAGAAATTCTGTTACATTTTTGAAAAATGGGGGGAAGTTTAGATGTCTCAAATATGATAATGTTTTTGGAATGAATTGTTAATGAATTCTCTTCAGGTTTGAGGGAACACCTTCACCCATGTGAAGGAGACACTGTTAAATAAATGATGACTCATAAAACCTAGTTTGCAGTGTATCAGTGCTCTCAACAAATTGACTTGTTGCTCTGAAAGCTTAAAGTGCATTAATTGTCTTATTGATTTTAATTGTTTCAGCTGTGGAACAACAGCAAAACATTGATCAAGTACACATGGGAGAAAATCACAGACTCTGAAATCATTGAAGTTGAACCTCGTACTGGTGTCATAGGTAAAGTTTCTGTGACTTGCAAGCAGTAATTAATGAAAGAGACAGTAATTGATTATATCAATTTATGACAGTCACAGAGCACTATAGTGCAAACTGAAAAATTACCTGATCTCCAGCCCACTGGAGCCAGCAGGGGACTTAATTTCATTCCAGTAGCTTCATGCTTGAAGCAGGTGGTTTCTTACAAAAAAGTGAGATAGGAGCCTGGTGTTTTCTCTTCTAGATGTGAATAAATGCTGTGAATTTGTACTGGCAATTTCTAGAAGCAAGCCTGGGATCATCAGCCGTAACCTGCCCTGTCACGTTGAGCTGTGTCCAGAGCCAGTTATGCTGCATGTTGAGGCTGCTTTTAAGGTAAGGAGCAGTTCAGTCTTGCAGGAGGATGAGCTGTGTGGCCTGGCCATTGTCCACATAAAGCTTTTTTTTGCTTCTCAATGGCTTGAGAAATCTTAAGTGGTTACAAGCAGGAGTTATTTTTGCTGTAGTGACTATTGAGTCAATGTTGATATTCCCATGACACACAGAATTTTTCTGTATTACACAGTGCATTTGCTTTCTGATATTCTCTGTGCAATGAAATATTAATCCTAGATAATAACATGTTTCTTAATGAGGCAGTTTTGGCAGAGGTGTCCATTCTGATGTCTGTTTTCTGCTGTCCTAGGGTCCATTACTTTGTATTGATGTTCCATCACTCCGGTTTGGTTTGACTAAGCAGGGTGAGATTGTGTCAAGAACCTTTGATATTAATAACCTCTCTCAGGTGCCAGCACAGTGGAGGATGCAAGAAAGCCAGGTTTTTCTAGCTCAAAGGAATGAAGAGGTAAGTCACTGCTACTGCTGGCTGTAGTCCCTCCTTAGCTATTTTATTTCTTCTGTTTAGGAGTTGTATTATTCATTCCAGCTATCAGAAGTTCTAATTTTTAGAACTTCTTATTTTGAAGTGACTTCTTATGAAACTAGTCCTGCACAGTTTCATAAGTGCATGAGTTCTTTTGAGATTGAATACTTCTTTACAATTTTTCTCTATTTGCCTTTATTACAAATCCCTGCCAGCCTGATTCAAAGAGACACAGAGTATTTCCTGAAGTTATTTCAGCTGCTGCTGCTATAACTAAGAGTTCAAGGCTTTAGTAGAGCTGAGACTGCTGAACATTCCTCCCACACACCCACACCAGTGTCTTGGACAAGAATCTGAGCCCCCACTCCTCGCTGATGCTCTTCCTGTGTCCACTCTCCCAACCCTCCTTCCTCACCCTTCTGTCCAAGAACTTTCCCACTCGTGGCACCTTCCTGCTGCTGAGGCTGATTGCTTCTCCTTCACATTCCCTGTCAGTCCATGCACAGCTGACCCTGCTGTGCCCTTGGCTCTGATTGAAGCAAAGCCCTGCCTCCTGGTGTAGCCAGGCTTTCACAAAGCCGGCACTGTGCTTCCTGACATCAACCCAGGTGGAACTCGAGGGGCAGAGAGAAAGGACATATCTGAGGAAAAATTAGACACTTGGAAGCCCTAATTAGCCCTAATTGTGTGGCTTCAACATTTTACCCTTGCTTTGCACATGTCAAAAAAATTTCTGTTCTCTCTCAGGTATCCACCTTCACCATCCAGCCATCATCTGGGGAAATTCCTCCTTTGGGTCTGTGCACAGTTTCAGTTCACTTCACAGCACTGCACTGCCAGCGTCTCCAGACAGTGCTGGAACTGGAGGTAGAAAATGGAGAAGGAAGGTAAGGAGGAAAAGCAGCATTTGTTTTGTTTTTCCTGAGGTTCACATCTGGTTTTCACTTCAGGTAGTTTTCTCTCCTACAACAAAAATATGAACTCACAGTGGGGTTATGTAACCTATCAATGAACTATCTAATATTGCTAAATAAACATAAGCATCATTCTTCCCAGCATGCTGTTTTATGTCTAGCACGTTTCATTAACAATAACAATAGACCATCTGTGTGTTTATTTCCAGTCATCTTCCTGTTTTTGTTGAAGTTCAGACCCCCCAAGCATGCCTGATATCTAGTCATCTAGTATTCAGTGAAATTTATACTGGAGTTCCTGTCAAAGCAACCAGTAAACTTTTTAACCAGACACTGCTGCCAGCAAAATACTTATGGGGAAAGGTAAATGCTCTTCTAATGGGTGAGGAATACAGCAGGGATGGAAATTGCAATTTCTGTAGGAATACAAATAATGACTATTCTTAAAAGCTTTTCTGATGCATCTTTTGAGTGTTCATTACTGTTTTACTGGCTTGGGAGCAGAAGTTCAGCTTTAGACCAACCTTTATTAAAAGATTAATTACAAGTTGATGTCATTATGTTCTTATTGTCTGTGGATCCGTGGGAAAATGGATGAGCAGATGTGAGGAGTCATAGGATGTAAAGCCACCAGAGTGTTAAACACAGTACCATGGCAGTTTAGGGTTTGCACTTAATTTAGTAAAATAAAGAAATTATGGTGCTTTTGGATTGTGTCTGAATTCTGTTTAAATTTCACATTCTGGCTGGGATTCAGCTTACAGAGTAGGAGCCCAAACTTAATATCAGTATTTAAGCTGTGGTCTGAACTCTCTTTTCAGTCAATGGAAATTTGTCAGTGCCTTGGTCATTCAGATGTGGCATCCATCACATCTGACATCCAGGGTTCAGCTCAATTGCCTACATAAAAGCACTCAGTGCCACTTCAGATGTCCTCAGGTGCCCAAGGGATCCTAACAGAGCATCTGCATGGTATAGGACCTACAGGAAAACGCTCTGGAGCATCTGGAGTCTGGGAGGAATATGTAGAGCATTTTTCCTGATGTGTGATGTTGATGTGTGAACAAGTGAGTGGAAGCCCTGGGTACATTCCATGCTGGTCTCTTAGGGAAGGTGCCAACACCAGGATTGTGTCTCCCCCACCTCTGTAGTGGAGAGAGGTGGGGCACATCTGGATCCTGCTCTGATATCAGATAGATTGGCTCCACCCTGGAAAGGCTTGAGGGTGTGAGAGGGATGACAGTGGCCCAGCAGCCTCAGCTGGGCACCTGAAGTTACTTGGAGTGAATGTAGGCATGGGGAATTGTAAAGCCAGTCTTGACAAACTGGATGTGTTGCTTCCTGAAAGTGTCCTAATCCTGAGAACAGCTTGGTGTTTTTAGAAGAGACAGTGTGAGGCAATCAGCATGAGCTGAGTGTCCTTTCTGTTTGGCAGCCCATTGGAAGCCAGGCAGCTTCCTGCTCCATCGTGGTGTCCCCTGCCAGTGGCACCTTAGGCCCAAATGAAGAGAAGGAATTCTGCATAGAGCTGTCATCCAACACTGTGGTAAGTTTACAAACTGATGCATTTTTATAAAAACAGCAACACTGGCTTTTTCATCTCACTTCCATCTGGCAAAATTAAGGAATTATGTGTACAAAACCACGTGCTCTTTTCCCATACAATATCTCTGAAATGGCTTTGCTTTAGAGGTACCACAGTTGAAGGCAAGAATTAAAGAAGTGAACATGGTGTGCAATTTCTGCCCTGCCTCTTTATATCACAGCTCTTCCTGTTTTCTTCCTTTCTTGAAGTCCTGTACAATTGCTCTTCATGCTTATCACTCTTCTTGGAGCACACAGATGCTCACTTTAGATTATCTGGATTGATATGGAGCAGAGTGGTATATACAGTGTATATTTGGTTTTCTGAATGCAGTTAGGCTCATACCATTTTGATATTTGAAAACTTAAAAGGGACTGATGGGACTGAGAGTCTGCAAAATACAGGAGCAGAAATTCAGGAAAAGACTTTACAAGGGCCTTCAAACAGCTGAGCTAAAGCACCTAAATACAGGATCTTCCTATAGATATGGTGTCTTAGTTCCCAGTCACTGGATACTTGGGTTTCATTTATTTGCTTAAAAGTAGGTATTCAGCACTATCAGAGTTAGTATTTAAAATTATTTATCTGTGGCACTTGGGAACATGGTTTAATGGTGCCCTTGGCAGTGCTGGATAATGTGTGGACTCAATTATCTCAGAAGTCTTTTCCAACCCAAATGATTCTATGATTCAATATCTGGAGCATAGGAATTATGTCAGAAATCAATAATGGAGCAGTTTTAGGCTCACAGACAGCTGCAGGTACAAAGCTGAGAAACAGCCACAAATTTTTACCTCAGGACTGCCTTCTAAGCAGCTCTGAGGCTGCAGAAAATGCACTAAAAAAAATTCAGTAAAACTTCTCACAAATCTATTGTTCTGGGTTTCATGCAGGGAAGTTTACACGCTTTTAAAAATAAATATCCTGAAGAGTCTGCCTTTCCTCTGTGATATATGCTTCATTCACAGGGAAACTTGATTCTTTGCTTTTCAGGGTGAGCTGAAAGACCTCACACTTTCCTGTAGCATAGAAGACATGGCTGAACCCCTCTTCCTGAGCATTTCAGGAGAAGTCAAGGGACTGCATGTCACCTACTCAGTACCTTCTGGCAGTGGAGTTGACAGGTAATATCTGACTGATTTTTATTTCATTTTTCTGATACATAGAATGATGACTGTATTTTTGAACATACTCATCTTTATATTTTTTTCATATAAGTAAATATGTCTTTAATTTGGTAGACTGACATGTTATACAGGATAAAAATTTGACCCCAAAGAAATCCTTATATGGGTTGAAATGAAAAAATGAAGAGCAGAAAATGCTGATGGAAAAATCATAGACTGCATGGTCCTTTTACACTGTGCAACCACATTGCAAGTTGCACATCTTTAAATCTCCTGAAATGACAAGAAAATAAGACCCATGTCTAAATACTATTGTTATTTTTTCTGGCAGTGATGAAGGACAAATGCCACAAAGCCCACGTGAGCTTCTTTTGGACTTTGGGTCTGAAGTTGCACTCAAAGATGTTGTAAAGCATCAGCTGATTGTAACAAATCTCACTGCAATCAGTGTTCCATTCACACTGGAAGCTGAGTATTTTAGTGCCTGTTTGGTGCCTCCAGAACAAGGAGCCTGCCCGTGAGTCTTGTTGTTCTGCATAATGACTCAAATACTAATTTAGGTCTGGTTTAAACCTGAAATCAGATTAATTTTTTTTTTCATGCTCTCCAAGCTACCTGGTGAAAAGAAGGGGGCCTGTCACAGAGCATGCAGCCAGAAAAGTAAAGTCAGGTATGAAAATATCTCTTCAGTGGAAAGAAAGTGAAAGCCAGCTGAATGCTGTATTCAGCGCTAAATGTGTCAGTCAGGCACATCTTCTCATGGTTGGAGTATCTGGTGAAGTCTAAACTGTTAAATTACTTAATGTATCTCTTCATTCCTGAGTTTGAAAGTCCACCTTGTATAAGCATTAGGTCAATCTCTCTCTTCCTCTTCTGCTTTTTTCTCCTTTCTCCTCCCTTTCTTTCTCTCTCTTCTTCATCTGTTTCTTGCAAACAACAGTATGAAGCAAAGTTGGTGATTCTGGTGCCAGTTCACTCCCAGAACACTCCCAGCACACAGGATGGATGCCATGCAGGAAGTTTGGCTCCTTCTCTCCTACACAGTTTTCCAGTCCCAGTGCAGCAAGCCTTTCTCCCTCAAACCCTTTACCATACCCTCCCCACTCTGGAAAGCTGCAGCACAGCCCATCTGTCATTTCTGATGTGTTGTACTGAAAAATGATAATATTTACAGCCACATGAGACTGAGGGAGGGAGGAAATGGGAGCAAAAAGCTGTGAAGTGTGGATGTGTTTTCTGTATCCAAAATAAAACTTGCACATATTGGTACCTTGCCATAGAGTTTGGTATCTGTTCCACAGACAGAGCTTTTCAGCTGTTGAATTAGTGCTTAAGATTAGAAAAATGCTGTTCTGACAGATTCCATGCAGGCCTAGGTGACTCAGAATGTGGAAAGGCTTTGCTCTTTGTAATTAATTCTTTGCATGGAAGAGCACAGAGAGGTAAACAGGCAGCTGCTAGTGGAACAAGAAACAGTCAACACAAATCCCAGCCTATTTTTTTCACCTTTTTTCAGGTAACCAGTTAGTGCCTTGCATGTCCCAAAGAGTCTTGGATCAGGTTGTTGGAAGGGTTGTCCTGCTGTAAAATATTCTGGGCAAGCACTAACTCTAAAAAACAGAGTAAGACCCACTGCAGAAGGGAACTTGGGTGAAGTGGTATAAATGTGAGCTGAGTAAATGATCCCAAGGTTTCTAAGTGAGTGAGGTTAAGCTGATTAAAGGCAACTAAAATCATGGTCCTATGTGTTCTTTGAAAGACTAACTTTGTTCCATTTCCTCAAAATTGATGAAATGCTTCTTTGCTCTGCTCCTTCAGAATTTGAAGCAGCGTTGCTGTCTCAGGGGAAGGGAGCAGCTTTCCGCATCCAGCCTTCCACAGGAACTCTGGAAGCTTTCCAGCAGCTCACCATAGAAATAGCAGCTTACAACAACATGTGGGGAGAGTACCAGGATAACCTTGTCTGTAAGGTAGGTGGAGTTTGGCTTTTACCATGGCAGACTTTACACCAATTGTATTTCCCAGATGCCTTTCTGTTAGAAATACTTCAGTTTTTTAAGCCTTCTGTAAAAATTCAGAATGAATCTTGCTATATACCACTTCTTCCAATGACATGTAAGGAACAATTGTTTGGTTTTAGGGGGACATGTTTATTCTCTGGGAGGTTTTCATGTGCCTTGAAAGTGACTGGAGTAGTTTTGATTTATAACATCTGTTTGGGAGCTGGCCAGTGCACTGCTCTGCTCTACCAATACCATAGATTGTGTTGTGTAGAAAAGCTGCAGGAAAGCTGATAAATGCATGAGGTATTGCATTCTCCTGCTGAGAAGAGTTGTTGTTAGCATATGAATTAGAGGCTGTCAAAGGAAACTAGTCAAAAATATTTGAAAATCCAATCAGTTTGCAAAACATAATCTTATAACACAGAGAACTAAGGTGTTATCTTGATTCTAATAGCAAAAATTCATTTTAATAGGTGGGAGACTTACAACCTAAATTAATTCCTATGCAAATGACTGTGAAAGGCTGTCCAATCTTCCTGCAGGTGACAGGACCAAAACCAGAGCCACCTATTATCAGGTATAGTGCAAAATACTGTCAGACAAATCAGAGAATGAAATACCAATGGACTGCAGTCAGCATACACACCTGTTCCATCTTGTGATATAATGAGAAGGTCAGCAAGCTGACAGTCAAAGCACAGTATCTGCTTCTAGAACATCAATACATTTTTCTCTGCCAACACAATTAGAAAATAATCTGCACTACAAGACTGCTGGCAGACTTCAGCCTCTGAAGCCTCTGTTCTGGGCTTGCAGTTGTAGAATTTCACCCAGTGCAGCCTCATTTGGCTCTGTGGAGATGGCAACTGGCACATGGTGGCAATTCTCATCACCCACAGCTCATTTCTCCCTGGCCCTTTACCTGGACCAGGAGAAATGCAGCCCTGAGGTCAGTAGGGGCAGGGGAAGGTTTAAACTCTCTCATACAGCAAATGGCATCTGCATCTTGGGATGAGGGGTAAGGGTTGGTTTTTGGGGAACCCCATCACTGCATGTGGTTATTCTGAACTGTCTGAGACAACTGAAAAAAAAATGGGGAAAAAAGAAAAGAGACAGATAAAATAAACCAATATTGTGCTTCACAGTGTAGGCCATGCCTTACCTGAGAGCCACTCCAGTGCAGCCAGCTTGGTTTCCACTTTTAAACAACTCTTCAGTGATTTCAGACACTTCTGTTCTCTGCATGCACTGACAGCAAGGTTCCCTGTCCAGGTTTGGCACTCAAGTCTCAGGAGGGTCCCCTGTGCGTCGGAGGGTCCAGCTCAACAATCCCAGTCCCTTTGGTAAGGATGGCTTTTGTACAGCAAACACTGATGCTTTCATTGTGTTCCTTTTAGAAATAAAAGTAGAAGGACCCATTAACCTGTTAATTGACAGGCATACTTGTTTCCTAATGAAGATGATTTTAGTAAAAAAACAGAGTGACTCATTGTGTTGCCACAATGCAATTGCACATCCCATCTTGATGTAGTTTTTCCTCATTGAAGTGGTGGGAATTTAGGCTTTTCCATTGTGTTTTTATGAATTTCTTACAACACTAAGCCTGGTCAATCAGATGTGCTACCTGCTTTTTACTGGCATCATCTGGCTCTTCTGTTTAGCCTTTTTAGCTCTTGAGTGAAAGCTTTTCAGAGCAAAGTCAATCACCTTTTTCTTTTAAAACATTTCACTAAATCCATTTGCTTAATCAAAATAAATGAGAGTATTTTGTTTATAGTTTAGGACGTAGAAAGTGGCCAAACTACAGCAAGCTCGTAAATAATTTTAATTTACAGCAAACATGGGAAACCTAAGAGATACATTTAATACAAAACCAGTTGCCAGACACAAATTTGTTACTTGATATTCTGGTACCAACTACACCATGAGCCTTCTCTGGCTAGAAGTAATTGTCCTTTTTCCTTTCCCATTCAGACATCCGCCTGGACTTGGAAGTTTACAACCAAGAGCCAGATGATGAAAAGCTGGTGGACCTCTTGGTGCTCTTTGGAGACCCTTTTCCTCCTGTGGACATGGCTGGAAATGAGGCTGCATCAAGTGGTAGCACCTCAAAGTCAGAGGTCGTGTTAAAGCTGGATCCAGCTGCCATTCCCTGTGGGAGCATTTATCCAGCTTTGGAAACCACAGATGAGGTCAGCTCTTAGGATGTTTCTTATACTGCTGCTGAGATACATGATGGGTTTTTTGGCATGAAGGGTTGAAAACAATAACAGGAGATAGAACTTGTAACTAAGAGCTGGATTGTTAAAAGAAATGTCAGCTCCTCTCCCAGTCAAACACACAATATGTGGGTAGGTGGCTGTGGAGATCAGCAGTCTGTTTCCAGAGTGAGCTATAAGCAATTAGCTCTCCTTAAAAGTATTTAAAAAGCTAAAGAAATACTGTTTCAATACTGTCACTGACAAACTACTCTCATTATTACATGAAAGAATTAAAATAACTAAAACTGCTTAATTTGGCTCTGCTTTTCTCGTGGGTGCTTTCTGGTGTCAACGTGTGCTGTAGTCAGGGAGCAGAACCTACCCTGCAAATTTCAAATTGAAGCTAATGATATGAAATGATATTTATCCCAGTGCTAAAATTAGATTGGTTCTGTTAGAATATGGTAACATCTATTACACATGAGGTTTGATTATAATGTGGCAATTTAGTGTTTGAGGGGCTTGGAGTGACAGGGAGAAGGTATCTCCCAGGATATTGTATATTGGTCTAGCAAAAGCTTCACACAAAAGATACTAAAATCACATTTTCTCTGCTTCAGCTCAGCATGCACAGTTCTGAACACAGCTCTAACCTTTCTTCTGCACAAAGGGAGCAGTACTGCCCCAGAGTGCTGGTTTGTCTAATGGGCCAGAGGTGTCATGACTGGCTGCTTCTCTAGGTAGAACTGGCTCCAAGCATGCACATTTTCCAAGGAATTCAGGAGCAATTTCAGCAGAGCTACTCTGTGGATGAAAAAATTGATGTGCAGGACACATCCACGTGTCCAGCCCTTGTGCCAGAAAGAAACTGGAGCTGGCCATGCTTCCTGACCAGTTCCCTGTGCACATCACTCACATTCCTGCCTTGCAGTGTAACAGTTTTAACCATTCCCCACCCCTGTGTCTCTGGTTCCAGCCTCCAGGTTCTGACAGCAAAGAGATGGAAATCAGCAGTCAAAAGTCTGCAGAAGAGAAAATTATCTCTGTACTTATCCGACCTCATGAGGGGGTGCCTGCAGACAGCCCCTACTCCATTGCTCCAAGGCAGATTGTAAGCTTTTACATTTTCTTTGGGCTTAGATTTAGCACATTTTCTGCAGGGCAGAGGAGACAGAGGAAGGAGAAGAGGTAGCTTTGAGTTTGGTTTGAGGTAGACTCTATTAAAGAGTGAAACACCAGGCTGGAAGGGTTTGGAGATGATCATGAGAGGAGTTTGCAAGGTCAACAGAAAGTGTCCTATCTATACCTGAGCAGTGACCTGATGACTGGACTTAAGTGTTAGTTGTACTCCAGAGTGGCATCTCTGGTCTTCTCACTTGGGCTGGCGTGGTGAAATGTGGGAGCCATCCAGGCTGAAGCTGTGGAAACATGCAGAGCTTGAAATCAGGCTCCTGGAAAGGGGAAATCTGTAGATTTGTGGATAAACCATTGTAACCCACAGTGCTTCACAAGTGAGCTGTGCAAATACAGTGTCACAATCCCTTAGGAATATCATAAAGTAAAGACAGTCCTGGAAAGATCTAGCTGTGAGTGACAGGGTTGCCCAAAACATCAGTATCTCAATTTTATTTTTAAATATTTTTTTTTACCAAAGGTTTTCAGTTACAAGTTAAAATGAGCTAAAGATTACATAAAAGAAATGATGGCAGAAATGAAGCTGCAGTCAGCTCTGAGGTGGCTGAGGCTGAGAAAGGTCAGACAAACAAGTGCCTCACTGTGGAGGCAGCTTTTTTGGGGTGTAGCCAGCAGCAGTATCAGGATTTAACCTGCACAATTCACCTAAAGAAAGCAGAATCCAGTCAACCTGTAAATCCCAGAAAATCCACTGCAGCTGGCTAGTGCATGTGATTGCATTCCCTGCTGTCATGTAAAATTAAAAAATAGCCAAGACTAAACTGAACTGTAAAATACTCATAGTTCACACTTGTAACTCTTCAAAAAATATTTCCTATATGTGTAAGTTGTGGAGTAATCACCTGAGGTAGCCAGGGAGTAAGAGTGGGCAGAATTGGGTATTTTTAAAAACAAACAGATGTGTTTGTGTACTTAGGCAGTTGGTCTGTGACCGTGCTTAAGCTCTGTTGATGCTAAATAGTGGCCACAGTGATACTTGCAGTTGAAGTAATTGTCAGTTTTGCTGTCACATGTTGGCATTTTCGTGCAAGCCCGTGCCCAGGGGATTGCGTGCTGCTTGTGCAACTCAGTTTTGGCAGCTGAGTGCCGAGGTTCTTGTGCAATCCCCGGCGGGTCCGTGCACCGAACGCTCTGTCCCGGCCGCAGGTGGTTCCAGGAGGTGGCAGCAGCGACGTTTACATCTCCTTCACCCCGCTCGTCCTCCCGGACACCGAGGCTGAGCTGTGCTGTGACGGGTTGTTGCTGGGCTTCATGAGCCTGGACGACAAGGTAAACTGACTGTCACAGCAAGGCCAAAGGGGAATATAATTTCCCTTCCTGTAATTTATGTACAGGCTGCTGTTACCTGGCCAGTCTGTGTAAACAGTCCTGTTCCTGCTCTCCTGTACATCCTTCCTTAACCAGGGTTGTTCATCTGTTGCATTTCTCTTTGGGCTTGGAAGCATTCTGGGCTGAGAATGTCACCATCTTCTTGCATTGTCTGGGGCAGCAGACCCCAGACAAAAGCCCAGGGGTTTGAAATGCTATCACAACATCAGGTTTTATTGATAACAGCAGTTAACAATGGAAGTGAGACTCAGGAGTGCTGAGTCCTGTTCCTGGCTCTGCATCCACCTTCCTGTGTGAATTTGGACAACATATCTCTCCTCTGGGAAACTTCCTCTTCAACAACTGCTGATGTGAGGCTTGAACAATGTTTTATGAATGGCTCAGCAATTCCCTGACATTAATTGTTGCAAAGGTGCAAGGTAACCTGAATGAATGCTAATAGAATGTTCAATAAAAACAACCCTAATAAGCCTTATTCCTGAAGAAAGAAATGTAGAATAATAGTGTCCTGGAATAATATGAGTTGGAGAGGATCAAATAGCTCCACCCCACTGCCATGGGGGGTGGAGCTATTTGATCTTTAACCAGAAGAAGTTGTTCCACACTCCATCCAGCCTGGTCTTGAATGTTTCCAGAGATGGGGCATCCACTGTGGGGAACCTGTTCCAGGACCTCACCACCCTCAGAGTGAAGAATTTCTTCCCAGCATCTGATCTAAACCTGCCCTGCATCTGTATCACCCAGAGCCATTCAGAGTCCAGCTGCTGCTTGGCCTGTGCTGTTCCATCCTGTCTTACAAACACTACATTGCCAAGCAGAATCCTATTTTGGCTGACAGCCTCTGGGGCTCAAAGCAGCATTTCAGGTTTAGTGGTACCATTTCCCACACGATTTCTGTTCCCTTGCTGTTGTCAGCTTGCAAGGAGGGTGCCCAGCAAGGTGCGGCGCAGTCACGGCTACGGAGCTCCCCCCTTACGAGTGCACATGGAGGCTGTCCTGAGGCATCCCCTGTAAGTCTCCCAGCTCACAGCTGCCACCCTCATGGAATGGGCCAGCCTGGCACAGGGCTGTGACCAGCCCTGGTTCTTTACACTCAGGTTGGAAGTGGAGATGGATCACGACAGAGGAATGGTGTTTTATTCGGTGGCGAGTGATCTCCTACCTGCTAAGCCTTTTTTTGGAGTGAGTATTTCACATACTGATATATTTGTGTTGCTGTGCTGCTGGGAGAATTCAGAGCTGTGTAACACATGGTTGTGAAAATGCATCCTAATCACCAGTAGCCTCATTTTCTGTATTGCACATACCAAGATAGGGAACAAAAAGAAAGCGCTACACGTACTTATTAGCCAGGAATAAGAAAAGCTGAGCTCACACAGTGCCTGTTTTATTCAAATTTTTCTTTAATTGTAGGGGAGTTTGTAAGTAGAAAAATAAGTTCTGATTTTCAGGACATAAAGGTCCAAAAGCAAAATGAATCACTTTAGTTATGTGACCCTTGGCATTTGAAAACTTAGACTTTATGATGTTACTTTTATTTTGGTTTTTCACTTAAGAAATGTTGAGCAACACAGGTAGAAAATACTGGGTTGCTTTGGGCTAAAATCCTTCAGATCCCTGCTGGTGCTCCATGACCAGACAGAACAACACAGACCTCTCCAGGGAGTTAAAACTGACCAGTTCTGAATCATTTCTCCCCCAGGTTTTGAAAGATGCAGTAATTACTCAGAGTTTGAAACTCATTAATTGTACCAAGGTTCGGCTGTACTTCAGGCTCTTTCTGTCTACACCCTCTATGCCCTTCAGCCTCTCCAGCACAGATCCCAAAAAGAACACTGAAACATCCCAGAGCAAGAAGGAGGAAAGGAAACAGCAACTACAACATGTACTTTATCCACAGCAAAACATGCTGGTAGGCTCAAAAAGAATGATCCTGTGCCAGATTAGAGAGTTTTGTAATTGGTGTGTTAGTGTGGCCCAGAAGAACCACAGGAAAACAAAACTGGCATAGAAATCTCCCAGTTTCGGGGGAGTGGTGCTGTATTAGCAAATGCTAATTACTGCCATTTTGCCTGCTCATTGCAGGTACAGATTTATTATTTTTTTCTGCAGATCATCTTTTTCTGTTCCTGATGTGCTTTTCCCATCAATTCTGACCTGCTGCAAATTCCTGCAGAAACCCCTGTGAGTTTGGAGCTCACTTAAATCAGTAGCCATATATATGTTGGACAAATTGAAAGATTTCCAAGGACTGCAGTCTTCCCTCATTTCCTTAAATTAGATGCAGGCAGTGCAAGGAGAGGAAAATTGGATTGGTTTTGGGTGTACAAATTACATTAAAGGAAATGAGGTCCCAGAGTAGAGAATTAGGTAACCTGCAAAGAATGAGTAACTGTTGCATTTTTGAAGCATGCTTCACGTTTTGCTGTGTTCATTTTGACATGGAGACACATCTCAATTCTGCATGTGGGGGAAGAAAGAGGATTTAGATGTCTAAGACAGCTTTGGGAATGTGATATTTGTACCCTCAGGAACTCAAAACTTTTGGCTTGCTAGAGACTGTTTCTCCCCTGTGGTTCAGAGATCAGCTGTTCACCTTTCCACTCCATCTCTGTGTACTGGATTCATAGGAAATAGCTGTGTTTTTTTCTTTAATTGTATTGCTTCGTTCCAGTGGGAGTTTGGCTGCTGGCATGACACCTTTGGGTTCCAGTGGGAAAATGTGTGCCTGGGCCTTTGTGTATTTAGGATTTCCTGCACACAGTTGTCCTCTTATGTGATGGTCATCAGAATTCCTCTTCCCACAGGTGAAAGTGTCATTCCACACAAATCTGGAGCTGCTCAGGTATCAGCATTTGCCAGAGACCCAGCTGCTTCCTGGATGCCAAGTGCTGCAGCTGGAGAGTGGAGAGAGAAAGCTGAAGTTTAATCAAAATCTGGTCATTGAGCACAGTAATTACACTACCCAGGTGAGGTCAGGACAGGGTCTCTGGGCCCTGGGAAAGGGCTGTTTCAGCAGCATCTCTGACTTGGATTAAGATTTGCTCAGCCTTGAATTACAGGCAACTCTGGAGTAAATGGCTGTGGGGTTGCTCTCTGCTGAGACTGCAGGTGATTCCCAGGTGGGCTGTGCAGGTTGGGGTCACACCCTGGTGCTGGTACCCCCACTCTGCATGGCAGACACTGGGTGACACTCAAAGGGCCACACACCCAGTCTCAGGATGACTCTGAGACAGGAGTCAGGGCTGTCTCAGGGAACAAGCCATGCCTCAGTCACCAGGCAATGCCTCCTGCAGCAACCAAGGGCTTCTGGAAAGGCTCCTGAGTCTGTTGAGCTCCTGCAGTGTGGTCAAAGCCCACGTGTGTGTCAGAAACCTATAACCCCCTTCCAGTCAGAAACCTATAACCCCCTTCCCAGCCTCCAGCACCCAGTACACTGCAGGCACTTCTATTTTGTTTCAGGTATTTCTGAGGCATGACCTGTGTAAGACTGAGCACCATACCTAAGACACACTCAAGTGAATCATAATCTTGGGCAATCTGAACAAACTGAATGATTCATAGTGGGCCATATACAGTCCTGAGGGACCAGGAGATGCTGTAATGTCTGCAGCTTCACAGAAAACCCTAAAAACAAATGAGACTGTTCACTCTGTATTACTTCATTAAGACCAGTGTCTGCTTTGAAAACCTGTCCCAAAAAAAGTAACACACAAGCAACAACTTAATTCACTCAAGGCTGTAGAATGGGAATTGACTCCATTGTGAAAGAACACAACAAAAACTCTTGATTCATTGGTTGGGGTTAAGAATGATCCAGCTAGAGCAGGAATTACTAAAGCTCTATAAAACTGAGGTGGGTTTTGTTGTCTTTTCCCTTTCCCCTGTTTTGCAGCTGGTCCCAGTGACTGCCTACCTCACTGTTCCAGTCCTGGAGCTCTCCTGTGACAGGGTTGATTTCCAGACCTGCTTTGTTGCACAGACCAAGACAGAACATGTCTTCCTGTATAACAGGAGTGGCTGCAGAAGCTACTGGACTGCTTTGCTGGGTATTCTGGTTTTGCAATTGATTTCCTTGTTGCAGAGTTTCACTAAGACTGCATGCACTCACTCAATATAGATGCAATATGTGATGATCCTAGGTGCAAACATGGTCTGCTTTTGTTCTCACTTATGTGGGCTTTTCCCCTCCTATCTTTCCCCTCCTGTTTTTGATATTGTTGTACCACTACTGATTTCAGCAGTTACTCCACATCTAACCAAAAGACTGAGTCTCAGCCCTCTTGGACATGCTCTGCTCATTTATAAATTAGTCCTGAGGGGCAACAAGAAGCAGCAGCTCCTCATAGGTTCAGTTTGAGCATGAGCCTAATGCTGTTAATAATAGATGGGCTCTAGAGGAAAGAAGATCAGGGCCTTATTATTTCAATGTGGAGACCACTGATCACTGCCCTTGATTAGAAGATGAGAACAGTCTGGGCACATGCACAGAAACTCTGACAGTGTGAGACATGATGGATTAATTGCTCAGCAAAGAGATGCATTGCCATGAGTGCTACTTGCAGTATACACTTACACAGAGGGTGTTGTATGGCTTTGTTTGACATTTGCCCCTTCCACTGCAGATGAACAGAAAAGCCCTAAGGCCATGCAAGTATTTTCCATCTTCCCAACTAAAGGCATTTTGGAGGCACGTGAAGGGGAGGCACCTACCAGAGAGATTCTGCAGATCAGCTTTGCTGCAAGGTACAGTTAAACAGGACTGAAATTGTGCTGTTCACAGAGAGCTGGGGTTGTTCAGCCTGGAGAAGAGAAAGCTCTGAAGAGCCTCAGAGCTCCTTCCAGTGCCTAAAGGGGCTCCATGAGAGCTGGAGAGGGACTTGGGACAAAGGCCTGGACTGATGGGAAAGGGGGAATGGCTTCACATGGCCAGAGGGCAGAGTTAGATTAGAAAGAACTTTTGCACTGTGAGGGTGGTGAGGCCCTGGCACAGGGTGCCCAGAGAAGCTGTGGATGCCCCATCTCTGGAATTGTTTAAGGCCAGGCTGGATGAGGCTTTGAGCAACCTGTTCTAGTGGAAGGTCTTCCTGCCAGGGCAGGGGCTTGGAACAAGATGAGGTTTGCTGTGTCTTCCAACCCACAATATCCCATGATTCTGTGATGATGCAAAGACTTTTAATTTCTTTGCTCTGATTAGGGAAATACAGGTAATGTAAAAAAAAAAAAATTCCATTACAAAGTATTTTTGGAGGTTATCACATGGTGGCAGCAAGTTAAAATAAGTCTGTCCTAGTGATTTCAGTGAGCTCTGAAAACTGCTGACAGGGAAATTTCAGGCAAACTGTAGGTGAGTTATTGCCATAACTCCCATCTCCTTGGAACACAATCCAGTGATTTCCATCACTGGAGTCACTGATACTTCAGTGGGATGGAGCCTTGAGCAGCTGCACTAAACTGTCCCTACTTACAGGAGCACGGTGGTCCAGAAGCCTCCCCAGGCTCCTGAATGCCTAAATTTTTCTGGAATTCTGCTGAATATGCCTGAAGCACTTATTTTTGTCTGACAAATGCACTAATCAGCATGGCTGAAAATGCCTGGAAATACCAGAAAGCAAAGATGTTGCTGCATAGCAACCAGCTTATCTGTCAGGCTCCATAGGAAGAATTCCCAACACAGCAGTGTGGGATCAATGTGGCAGTAGGAGATAATTATATGCAAGGTGTGAAGTGATTTTAATAATTCACCTCCCCAAATCCATGGTCTTTCTGCAGAGGAATTGTTTTGTGAGAAGGAAAAAACAAAGATTGGCAGAACAGGCTTTTGCCTCAGGCCCTTACAACAGCTGGCACTTGGACACAGAGAAATCCTTCACAGGAGCAGTCTCAGGAGCACTGAGTGGCATTAGCCTTGGGCAAATAATGCTCTTCAACTTGGTGCAAAACTAGAGTTGTTGCAACCTTTTTGATGTTAATTTACAATTTGGGCTCCACTGACTGCCCCTTGTCTCAGGGGAGTGACAGAAACCTTTCCCTTCAAACTTTGTCAAAGTGAGGAGCTTTCACATCAAGGCAGTGCAGGTGTCCTGCTCCCAGCAGAGCTTCATTTCATTTATTCACCTGAACCAGAATTTCACAAGTAGGATGATATTCTCATTCTTTCAAACATGAATCCAGTGTCTTCAGGCACAGACCTGAACATCCTTTTCAAACACCACATCTTGCACATCGGTGGAACACAGCCCTGTGGACTTGGCACTAACATCAGTGACCTGTGCTTGTGCCTTGGAGCATTCTTAGACACCATTCTCCCCTTTTCATCTCATCCCTAAACACAGGACTACACGTAGCTGCAACTCAACTTTCTGCTGTGCATTTTAGGAGCAACACTGACTATGAAGCTATTGTGACCATTTCTGGAATGCTGGAAGAGAAGCCTTGCAAGCTGCACCTCACAGGGCGAGGAGTGCACCGTGAGAAGGTGCATTAAGCAGGACAATGTGGGACAAATGTCAAGGTAACAGGTTAGATGCAGATGTGCCAGCAGCTGAGCCTGTATTTTCATCCACTTCTGTTGTTTTTAGTGGGGACTGGAACTTCAGCAGAATGAAAATTTAGGTTATGAGGAAAGAAATTCTCATGGTACCTTAACCAGTCGTAATCACACTCTGTACTGTTACTTTTATTGCTGTGGTAAGCTTAGCTTTAGGCTCAGAACAAGGTTTTATATTGCAAAGCACCTGTGTAAGTCAGGCCAAAGCCCTCTGCAGAGCCCAACATGCCTTGAATCACAGCTAAAGACTATTTATACCTTAAAGTAACTTTTGTTTTGCCTCATTTATTTGTTTGACATTAAAATGGACATTGACACATAATAAAACAAGAATTGGTGAATAGGCCAGCATTTCCCAGGCTGTTTTCTCAGTGCCTTACATGAAAAGGGGAAGAGAGAACTTTCCTTGGTCTCCTTGGAAAATTACCAACCTGTGTGTTTCATCATGCTTGGGCCTTGAGAACATCCCCTTCAGCAACAGAGGGAGGAGCCCTTCTTCCCTTTCATTCTTTCCCCCCACATGGTTCCCATTTACTCTCACTTCTCTTTAAACTATTTTAGTATTATTTCAGCTAAAGGTCACTGGAATTCCCAATTCTGAATCTGTTAAATTTTCCACTTCCATTAAATAAAAGGCTTTTGTAAATGGCTCATTATCCCCTCTAAATAATTCAATTTTTTGGCTCTAAAACAGGGCCTTAGATTGCTGGGTGAGACAGGCTACAGCATGGGATTGTGAAAATAACAAGAGCTCTAACTCATCATGACCTTCAACTAAAAATCATCATAAAAAGGAAACAAATGTATTGCAAGAACCCAATTGTATTATTAAGTGCAAAAACAAAAGTCAGGACAAAGTACTTCAGTTTGTTACAAATTCAAAGCAGCAATGAGTAAATTTCTTTTTCAAGCTGAGTTTCAGTGATCTTCCTGTTCAGACAAGAGAAGAAATAAGGGATGACAAAAGACACAAGACAGAACATGCTTGTATTAGCACTGAAGGACTGAGCTGTCACTGATATTCAGGTAGTGCTTGCAGTAAATGTAATGCTGCAATTTGCTTTGTGTTAGGTAAGTAAATATGATTAAGCACAAGATTGTCTTTGGAGTCACACAAACTGACACTCAGACATGTAGAAGAAGGAATGGCCACATCCAAATCCTGGCTTCTAGCAATTCAAGAGAACCTTTCCATGCAGGCATTTCCTGTGGAAATTATGTTCCAGTCCTTCCACTTTCCCCCTCTGGAAAGAGGCTTCAGAGCAGCTCCACCAGCAGCGAGCTGCAGCCCATCCTCCAGTGCAGGGACAATTTAAGACACAAACAACTTCAGATTGGGCTAGGACAGACACAGGCGTAAAGGCAAGGATGTCAAGTCTTTGCTTCAAAACAAGCTCTTTTAAACTTCTTACAAAATGGTGAATCCTTTTAAGGAAATGCTGGAAAAGTCTTTCCAGGTGGACTGATGTCTTCATTTTGAGTGACTCTCTTTGCCAATTTGTCATACAAAAATACTGTCCCATGAACTATTTCCCTCTGGTAATATTCACAGAGTAAAGAGATCAATTAAATTAAAAATGTTAATTCATAATCACCACACCAGGGGCTGTAGTTGAATTTCAGCTGAGCTAATTTGTTATGTCAGGAAGCCATGTGCCAGTTTTGCATTTCCTCACCTTCTTCGCAGAACTGCACCGTTAATTCTACTTCACAATTTCTGCCTAAAATTTGTAGATCTAGTAACAAATCCCAGAACCCACTTGATTTCAGTGGCAATCACTTGCTATGCCTAGGGAAGGCAGAGAGGGAGCTGTGGTGTTGTTGTGTCAGCACTGGAGCTCACTTCACTTCCCCGGGTACTCGAACACGGCTGCGGCGCCCATGCCAGTTCCAATGCACATGGACACGACTCCATATGCTCTGAAACAAAGAACATGTGCAATTAAGGAAAAAGGCAGCTCAGGTTTATATCATTTAGGAGAAAAAATAAAAATAAAGAATACAACAAATAAAGAATACAATAAATTCTGCTGCTCTCCTGTTTCGCTAGGAGAGCACCGGCTAATGCAGGTTCAAAGCCATCCATGGGATGGAGAAAGCTTAACCCAAAGGGACAGTTACCTCATCCAAGGGATGAAGGAAACTTAACCCAACTGGTGACCCCTGAGCCTGTGGGAGCTGCACAGGCAGCAGGTGTGAGGCCAGTGCTGATGCTCAGCACTCACCTCTTCCCTCGGCGCTTCAGTTCATTGAGCAAAGTGACGACCTGCCGAGCACCGGTACAGCCCAGGGGGTGTCCCAGTGCTATGGCTCCTCCCAGGGGGTTCACCTTCTCCATGGGAATGCCCAGCTTTTCAACACAGTACACAGCCTGCAAAGACACAGGGAACCATTTCATGGAGATGCTCTTGTCTTAGTTCTCAGCTCTCCTCCTCCAGGTCAGAGGCCTGACTCCATCGTTCTCAGGGGACAGGAGTGGAACTGATCCAAGGCAGAGAAGTGAGCTAAAACTGTCCACTTCATCTCAAACTGAGCCCACACACATTCAGACAACCTGACAATAAATCACAGCCCTGGTGAAACAGATGTTGCAAGTTGGTATGAGAGCACAATAGCCAATTCTTTCTTAGTGGACTTTTTATTTTCTAATATTAAGCTGTATAAGCAATGTCCTGTTCATTTTTATTTGAAGGAAAAAGAAAATAGTCTGCACATGTTATTAACATTTGGCTGAAGACGTAATATGTGGAACAAGTTAAAAATCTTAACCTGGAGACCGAGCTGAAATACGCTCAGTTGCCAAGCAATGCAGCAACACAAACATGATGCTCACTCACCTGGCTTGCAAAGGCTTCATTAATTTCATATATATCAATGTCATTCAGAGTCAGACCTATGGGCCAGAAAAGTCAGGAGTTAAAAGGAGATATTTTTGCCTCATGACTATATCAAAGAGTAATTGCCTGACAGCCTCCCTCTACGAATTCCAGTTCTACTCCATCTAAGAAAGAGAAACTTCAGCTCCATGTGGGGTGTCTACACTTGAACAAGTTTATGTACAGCAATGTCTAAAGACTGCAAAACACCACAGTTTATGGTATTGTGTCACTGAATCTGCCAAATTTCCTCAGATTAAGTGTGATTTCTCTGCAGAGGGATTAAGGATTGAAGGGTGTTTGGAGAGTGGAAGATAAAGCTACAGGTGGGCATGGGACTGTAGCCAGGCCAGGCTAAATCAGCTCATAGCTACAAAAGCTGTTTAACCCAGTAAGTGTGGTAAAAACCTAATAAGATGACAAAATTGTAAAGAGAAAAATCCATCAAAAACCAAACACAAAATCACCCCCTACACACTGGCCATGATAAAGAGAAAACAGCACTAAGTGAACACTGAATCACTTGCCACATGTCAACTCTTGTTGAGTCTGTGCAGAGATTTGCTCCTGAGCTTCTCAAAGGTGAGTGAATTATAATTTACACACCAGTACAAGGCAAAAGCATTGCAACAATCTGAGGCAGGACCTCTTTTAAGGTTTCAGATTTATCTTCACTGTTCACTGGGGCCAACAGCTGCACAAGCTTGAATAATATAACCTTAAATCTCATTCTGAGGAGTCTGATCTGCTTTGCCTGAATGTCAAATGGTTCTTACCTGCCTTTTCCACAGCAACAGGGATGGCATAGGCCGGCCCTATGCCCATCACATCAGGTGGGACCCCCACCACAGCAAAGGACCTCAGCACCCCCAGCACTGGCAGTCCCAGCTGTGCTGCCTTGGAGCGTTTTGCCAGGAGAACAGCAGCTGCTCCATCGCTGACCTGGCTGGCATTCCCTGTTGGAAGAGACCTATTAACATGCTTTTTGTTCTGGTAAAGGCAGGTAAACCACAAGAACAGTGCAAATGTAACAGCTCAGCTGACCTGCTGTAGTGCTTCCATCCTCTTTGAAGGCAGGTTTCAGCTTTGCCAAGCCTTCCAGTGTTGTGGAGGGCCTGATCCCTTCGTCTTCGTGCACAGTGATTGTTTTTTTGTTGCCCTCATTATCTGCCACAGTGGTCTTGACTGGAACAATCTCTGTTTTAAACAGTCCCATCTGCTGAGCTTTTGCTGCTCTGGTAAAAAAAAAAAAAATATGAAAGTTTGTTAAGATATTTTGGAGGTGAAATGCAGGAGAACTAAAGTGAAGGAAAGCAGTTAGACAGAGAATGAACTAAGGAGGGATTTGGTCCATCATCGCCAAGTGGTGGTCAAGACAACAGGCACATTTTTACTTTCATTCATGGAAAGACAAACGTTTTACCTCTACATCAACATTATGGGCATTGTCCCCAAATGTGAGTCACAAGATCACTCATTTCAGAGCAATATCCCCATTCTGTTCCCATCAACACCTCTGTGCCTGACTGACCACCCCAGCCCCCAACATGAAGTTTTATTTTTTTCAGGGGTACAGCCACATCACAGTTGTGATTTTGATAAATGAACCCTTGAACTAGCAGCAGTCAACAACTGTCATGACCAGACAGAATACAATTAACTAAACCAGAATTAACTCAAGCCACATATATTTAATCTTTCCTATCAGCAAGGTAATTTAAACCTTTCAAAGCAGAGCTTATTTAGATTTACCTTCCAGAGGTAAACCCTTCACAGAGAATACAAATTGGAGACTAAAAGCTTGTTTTACTCCTTCATCACTTTGCACTTTTACTCATAAAAAATGAAAACATTCAATGCTCCCAGGTCAGTGAGAATTGGAGCAAAGTGCTGAAGAACAGGTCAGTAACCCCACAGATATCCTGAGACCAAGGCCAGAAAGTCACCCTTTGCCTCATGTGAGCATGAGGATCACATTCACATACCCTTTTGGTTATCAGCTCCATGGCAGTGAGAAAGGCTGGCATGCCAAGTTCCCTGAGCAGCAGGGCTGGAATTTAAAGGTTAACTACCCTGTGCAGTGGCTTCCTGTGTTAGATAAATAATTGGACCAGGCTGATGCTTAAACAGAGCTCTGAAAGCAAATTTAACTCTTTGCTGGCAGGAACTTTACCCTATCACCTGCTACTGCTCTGGCAGCACAGCCCCACGGATTCCAGGGTCAGTTGATTTTGGCAGTGATTTAACCCAGAGGAAGGTTATCAGAGGTAGGAGTGGACTCACTCACAGCCAAACACCTGCAGTGAGGACAAGCCACTCTTCTTACAAGCTCAGCAGTTCTCTACCAACAGCCACACTCAACTATTCCCTCATGGGAAAGGCTCCTCCTGCTGCTGCTCCCACGTTCAGGTTCCAGTGATTCTGAGCCACAGCCACTATGAAAATACCTCACCAGACACTCGTTCCAGAAACCTCCCTGAGGTTCTGTCACAGAAACACAGCAAGGTTTGGGTTGGAAGGAACCCTAAAGATTCATCCAGCTCCACCCCCACTGCCACGGGCAGGGACCTTTGGATGCTGGAACAAGCAGGGCACTCACTGCTCAGGGTCTGTGTGCCCAGTGATATTTGTGTGAGATCAGTCCCACAATCCCAGCACAGCTCTGGACTGCAGTTCCACCATCACACACAACCCTGCACAGGCACTGAATTTCAGCTGGACCCTCTCAGGATTCCTTGCTCACTATTAAGGACTGGAAGGCAACACAAAGGCTGCACTTCACCAGGAAGTAGCAGTGTGTTTTCTAGCTGTTCTTATTTCTTAACTAAAAGGTTAAAAAACCCCAAAAGACTAACAAAACCAGCATTTACTTTTGTTGGGAAGCCAAGGCAAAGGCATCTTGCTTCTTCCGGGAAACTCCAAACTTCTCTGCCACATTTTCTGAGGTTATTCTGGGGAAAAAACATCAAAGAGTTATTCCAAGAACACATCTAATGGAGCTGCACTGGCTTCTACTAAGATCACACGAGGTATAAGCAATGGCTTTAGTTTAAAAACCAACTGCTGCCTTCTCAACTTAGAATTGCTGGCAGAAGCTAATCCTGAATCAAATCTAGGACCAGAACAAGGTTCAAATCTGTTCTCCTTGCTCAACAACCCATTGATCTTAAGACAAGAAAATCTCTGATCAGAGTTAATGATTTCCCCCCATTTCATGTCATTAATCTTCCACCACAGCCAAGGATGCCAACACACACAGCTCCAAGCTCACCACATTCAGGCTGATTTGTAACTGTGGTCACTGGGGAGACAGAGCATCTATAAAACCCCTAAACTGTGGGAGGGGGAAACACTTACCCCATAGGAATAAGGCAGTCTCGAGCTTTGGGGTTATCCATCATGTTGGAACTGATATCACCAGGGTTATTTGCACTTCTGAGGGACATTGTTTCCACTCTAAACACAAGAAAAATTTGAATTGCTCCATTAAAACTGATCAAAACTCAGTATCCTGACAACATGCTTTCCCATTATCCCACAGAAACACAGCTGCTAATTAGGAACTGGCTGAGGCAGAATCTCTTCAATCATCAATTTAAGAATTATCATGAAATGAAAACAGATTGTGAGACTCAATTGGTTCTTGCTTCACTAGAACAGGATACCAATGTCAGCAGTTAATTTCTTGTGTTTCCACAGCTAGGAAGGAATTCCTATGATTCTGGCACACTTGTCCTTAAACATAATGAGGCACAAGGGCTGGAGTTTTCAGTGAGACTGCCAACAGACATAAAAATACATAAAAAATCAGATCTTAAGAACAGGTTGGCAGTAGAAAAAGAAGTATTGAGCAAACCATGGCAAAGAGATTTCAGTGAATTGCACCATTTGTGTTTCACAATACAAAGAATTTCAGACATGGATCCCACAGGGTGCAATCTTTGACCCACAGATGAATTAACACATTGAAGATACTCAAATTTACTGCAGAAATACAAAGCCATCAGTTAAGACTCGTGAGCTTTTGTAAGGTCAATCTAGATTTTGAAGCCTACAGTGGGAAGAGGGTTTGGATTCTACTCTGCACCTCACAAATACCTTTATGAAGAATAAATAACAAAGAAACTACTCCTGGAAAATGAAAGACAAGCAGAAAGTAAGGCAGCTTGTATTAAGTGCTATCAGCAATTTAAACCAGCTCTAAGATGGGACACTCCATAATTGACTTCAGCTGCATCTGCTCCTGAAAGAAGGCACAGGACTGGGTTTTTAGTAAGTGAAACCCCAGCTACTGTCTTTTATGCTTGAATCCAGGGTTTCTCCACTCTGGAAAAGTAAGACTTGGGATAAACCCAGCTCCCAAAAGCTATTTGTAACTTATGGATTGTATGTCTTCTGCAGGTCAGAGGCCAGACAGCTTCCCAGAGCAAAACCCAGTGTCTGGCACACCCAGGGGTGCAAAGGCCATCAGTCCCTTTAAGCACAACATCTTGGTGGACATTACTGTGTGCAGTAATAATTAATGAAAGATTAGAGTAATAAGTGATAAAAAAGAGAAACCCAGTATTTTGGCCTCAGGATTACTGAATAATTTTTTTTTCCACTCCTTCTTCTGAAGTCAATGTGTATGTGGTCACTAGTATTTCCCCAAAACCAACCTAATGTTTACATAATCCTCCAAAAGATAAGCATTGCTTGTGATGTTAGGACTGAAGCACAGAACAGCTCGTCTGTCCAGCACAGAACAGATCCTGTAAGGCTGCAGAACACTCATTAGCACACATAGGATATTAACTTCCTCATCCAAGAGAGCTGCTGGTTTTTCAAGAGGCTAGTTAACTGCAGACTAGCTAAAAAGCTGATTTTTTTGGCAGGCTATTGCACAGGGACAGAGTGTTACCTTCAGGAAGCCTAAGCAAACACTATGAAAATACTTCCTTACCCACAGGCCAAGCCAATGTCATACGATCCATTTCGGATGCCACCTGTAACAGCAGTGCACAAATGTTCTTACTGTCATCAGGAGCAAAAGCATTTCCAGCCCAGCTACAGCTTCCAAACCTGAGCACCCAGAAGAGCCAAATGGGCATTTTCTCACCCTCCTGCCTGCCAGAGAGCCAGGCCAAGGAGCTGATGGGGCTGAAGGCTACCATGGGGCCAGAGAGAACTGGAAGGACCCTTCTGGAAGCTGCCTGATGTGGAGGTGATGGTGGAATTTATCCCCAGAAAACCAAAAGTCACTTCTCTAGGGATAAACTCGGCCACTCAAGGATATAAAAGTATTTAGCTAACCATACTGCCAATTCCCTACAGCACAAGACATTATCACTGTTTTACTGCTCAGAGAGACTGGAGGAGAGGAGCATTGAGCCCTTGGGATGGGACAGGCTCTGGGTGGACTGACTGTGATGCCAGTGCCCACAACACCTACCAGCTATGTTGATAATGGCCTGCAGCCCGGAGGAGCACTGCCTGTTCACACTGGAGCATGGCACTGTCTCTGGAATGCCACTGGAAAACAAGGGAATGGTGGCAAAGACTCAGTGATACAAACCAACAACAACAACCCAAAGCTCTAAGGAGTGCATTAATCCACCTGATTAAACTTTAACCCTCAAGTTCCAGGCACATCCCTTTATCCACTTCTTGATCTATTTGGTCCTGGACCAAGGGAAAGCAAAGTTCAAAGATAATTTCTTCACTTCATTTGCAAGTGGTTCCAAGTGCTGTTTCCCCGTGGATGTGTCTTCAGAAGGTGCTCTGTAAGCAAGAGCCTGCCGTGGAGATCCTGAGCTCTGACCCAGGCCAGAAACTTGAAAAGTTCTGCAACATTCATAAGCTATGGCAGGCTGTGCCTGCACCCCTCTAAAGTGGTAGTTGTGCAGTGATTGAAGCAAACAATGGCAACAGACACTGACTGAAATATCTGGAATCTGGGACCCAGCAGAAATATCTGGAATCTGGGATCCAGCTCAGTACAAGCCACTGACCTGCACTGAGCAATAACAGAAAAATCTGAGCCCATCCATGGTTTGGGGACCAGACTCAGCAGAGAGGTGCAGCCTCAGAGAGCACAGCTGGGAGCCCACAGAACACCATGTCCCTCTCAGAAGCCCAACTCAGGCAGCACAAACAGATCAAACAGCTTCAGCTGCCTCCCTGTCTCTGTGCCATCAGCGCTCTCAGAGCTCAATCAAAGTCCAGTTTCTAGGCAGAAGGTGATTTGCTGTAATTCCTGGGAGTGCTTGAGCCTCACTGCAATCTCTGACCCTGAGCTGCTCCATGGCTCAGTGAGGAGAGGAGGAACCTGAGTCTGGCTGGGAGCTTACCTTAGAAACTGTGCAACTCTTGCAATCAAGGCACCAGCTCCAGGCTGCAGCACATTCCCTGAGTGCAAAGACACAATTCCAGTCAATTGGCTGCACTCCCCTCACAGGCACTGAAGGGATGTTCCCATCACCAGATCAGAGCCCCACCACCAACAGGACAGGCAGGAATACCAAATGCTACACACTAACCCAGCCCCCTGAGAGTTGTGAGTATCCCACACAGGGAGCCTGTCCCACAGAACTGCCCACACCAGGAGCTTCACCAGGCAGAGGCTGTCACTCACCCACACAGATGTCTCCCAGCACCTCAGGACGGAGGTTGACATCCTGAAGGACAGCTGTCATCACAGCAGCCAGCAGCTCATCAGGTGTTGTATCCTGAAAGCACAGGGGATCAGCACCACCAGTGAACACCAGCAAGGGCCCTGTCACCAGTTCAGCTCAGACCTCTTCAGAGGCTGGCCAGTGGTGCTAAGGCAGCTTTACTCCATTTCTCAGCTCACTGTGGTTGTTGTTTTCCTACCACAGCAGAATTATCTGCATGTTTTTACCCCAGGTTTCCTTCAGGCACTGCAACACACAGGCTGCTTTCTCACCTTCCTTGGGTTTATAGGAACATGCTCTGAAGGGCCTTCAGAATCACACCACTACAGATTTATGTGACAAGAGCCAGCGAATGGAGCCTCTCCATTTGTTTTGTGAAAGAAGCAGGGGTGGCCCCTCAGCTGGTGGGGAGCACCGCCAGCATGGAGACCTCTTTGGAGGGATGACAAGGAACCTTTGGGGTCCGCCTGGCACCGTGCTCTTTCCCAGGACTCTGTGGGTGCCACCCAGGGAGAAGCAGGTTCCAGAAGGGTGGCAGGTCCGTGCCAGGCTGTGCAGGTGAGGGACACGGCGGCTGCTCGTGTGGCAGGGCAGGTGACAGCGGGCTGAGATCGCTCCCCGGGGAGCTGGGGACACAACGCCCGACTCCTCCGGGGGATGCCACGGCGCTGCCACCCCCAGCACTGAAACCATCACACAGCGCTGGGATTTACTCTTCCAGAGCACAGCAGCGGTGTCTGGGGGCCAGGCAGGGGTCCAGCACCAGGCCTGCAGGGAGGGGAGGCGAAGAAGCGGGACCCCTTTCCCTATGGGGACGCCAAGCACCTGCGGGGACCCGGCGGGCAGGGTCCCCCGGGCCGTACCTTGAAGCCGCCGCGGCGGGCGCGGCCGATGGCGGTCCTGCGGCCGTGCACCACCACCACATCGTCGGGGCTGCTGGCCCGCGGGGGGCCCCCGGAGCAGGGCACGGCCCTGGGGGCGGCCCCCGGGCCCGGCGCGGCCCCGGCCAAGTGCCCCAGCACCAGCTGCGCCCGCCGCGCCGCCGCCGCCATCTTGTCACCGCAGCGGCTCGCTCCTCGGCGTGACCCCGCCCCCTCATTTGCATATAGGAGAGCTGGGCAAACGCCCTGCTCATTTGAATGTCCACGCCCATCTCATTTACATGGCCCCGCCCCCGACCGAGAGAAACAAAAAACCAAAAAAATAAAAAGGGGAAATAAAGGGAAAGAGGAGGGGAAAAGGGGAAAAAAGGGAAAGAAGAAAAACAGAAGGGGAGAGGGGCGGAAGAGGGGGGGGGCGGAAGGTGGGAAAAAAGGAAAATAAAAGGGCCGAAAAAAGGAAAACTAAAAATAATGAAAAAGAAGAAAAAAATTTTAAAAAGGGAAAAGAAACGGGAAAAAATAAGAAAAACAAAGAAGAAAAAGAAGGGGAAAAAAGATTAAAAAAAGAAGAAAAAGAAGGAAAAACAATATAAAAAAGAAAGGAAAAAGAAGAAAAAAGAGGAAAAATAAGAAAAAAGAAAAAAGGAAGAAAAAAGGAAGAAAAATAGGAGAAAAAAGGAAGAAAAATAGGAGAAAAAAGAAAAAGGGGAAAAAAGAAGAAAAAAGGAAGAAAAAGGAAGGAAAAAAGGAAGGAAAAAGGGAAGAAAAAGGAAGAAAAGGAAGAAAAAAGGAAGGAAAAAAGGAAGAAAAAGGAAGAAAAAGGAAGAAAAAGAGGAAGAAAAAAGGAGAATAGGAAAAAAGGGGGGAGAAAGGAATAGGGCAGAGAAAATGAGGGAAGGAGTGGGAAAATGAAGATGAAATAGAAATAAAAAAATTACTCAAAATGTTAAAATAAAAATAAATTAATTAAAATAAATGAAAATGAAGTCCAGAAGCAGAAAATCCTGTGCGTTGCGAGTCCAAGGCGGAACGTCAGGACAAAGGGACACGCAGAACCATCGGCTCAGAGAGGCTGCACAGATCCACCTGCCCCAGAAAAACCCAGGAACCATCACCTCTTTGTCACTGCCCCCGGGATGGTGACACCAATGCTCCCTGTGCCCCCCACCCGAGCTGGGAACTGCCCTGGGGGAAGGGGCTGTACCTGGGAGCAGGGCACAGGCAGCAGGAATGCAGGCTCATGAATCATTAAGGTTAGAAAAGACCCCCAAGATCCTCAAATCCAACCATGTTCGTCACCAAACCACATCCACGCTTCCAGGGATGGTGATGCCACCTCTCCTGGCCAGCCTGTTCCCATGTCCTCCCCAGCCCAAGCCCCAAAAGGAATTAATTCCTCCATGGATGTACAGGGAAAGCCACAGGGCCCGCTACGGGCAAAAAATAAAATAAAACCAAACCAAACCAACAGAAAATGACTTTACATGGTAGAATAATTCCATTTGCTTTTCCTAGTTCCATTCTGTACATCAGAACACTGCAAGGGTTTTACAAACCAGAAAGGCAAAGGCACCTGAGGAGTGTCTCACACTCACACTCACACTCACCACATCCATCCACGGGAGGATTTGGGTGGTTTGAGGGCCCTGGGAGCATTTTGGGGCAGCCAGGATCCCCCTTTGGCTCTCAAATCTTTGGAAAGAAGGGAAGCACCCTCCCACCACTGAAGGGCTGAGAAAACCCAAACCAAACAGATTTAATGAAAGAAGAGAAAACAGCTTAAAAATTGTTTTGATTTTTGATTATTTTTTTTTTTAGCTTTGGTGAACACACACTTTGTTACCCTCTTCTGCCAAACCCATTCCCAGACAAAGCTGATTTTTTTTTTCCCTTGTGTTTGTTTCCATCCATCCCATATTACTGATCAGACTGATGGATTTGGTCCTATTCACAGAATAAAATTCTTCATCCCCCTCAGCAAAAGGAGACTTTTCCCCCTCCCCATGGGGAGCTGCCCATCACCACCATGGGTGACTGACAGAAGCCCCAGTGCTGCCCACAGCTTCCCTGGAACCTGGCCTGGAATAAACGGCCTCGGTAGCTTTCAGAGAGATTTATAGGGAATTCTTTTAGGTATTATTTTAATTTGCCCTAATACTCACTGTTTATTTTTTTTTTTATTGAAATAATTCTTAAAATCATGAGATCTTGAATGGTTTGGGTTGGAAGGGACCTTAGAGCTCACCTCATTCCAACCCCTTGCCATGAGGCAGGGACATTTTTTCACTAGACCAGGTTGCTCCAAGCCATATTCCCTGAATGTTTCCAGAAATGGGACATCCACAGCTACACTGGGCAGCCTCCTAAATCTTGCTTCTCTGTTCAGAGCTGAGGACATGGACATGCTCTCACCACCACACCAGTGAGGCAAAGCCTTGATCTCTCCCACATGGAAGAATTCAAGGATGTGTTCACACAAACAACTAATTTGTCACTTTCCTCTCAAGTCTAAGCAACACTTTTCATTTTCACTGAAAACCAGCATTAAAATAAGCCTGTGTCTGACACACTGGCCTGAGGATGGAGCCTCCTGGGAACTGCTTTTTGGACCCTTTGCTGAGTCGGTGGAAACAGCTAATGCAGTAGAGAAGGGGGAGGTGGGAAGGTGCAATTAATTAATCCCAAACTCCCCCACAATCTGACTGACCAATTAATTAACCAGCTTCCAGGGACTCTGTGCGTGCTTCCTGCCCACGTTTTCCAGCAGGGCAGTGCTGGTCAGAGGCTGTAGCCCAGCTCTGCTTTTGACTGGCCCGTTTTCTCATACAACTTCAAACCTACTGAGGGAAGGAATCTGCTTCCAGCTGCCCTCCCCTGCTGCAGCTGCACTTTCCCAGTCTGGGGCTCCATTATCCTGCAGCTGCTCCCCTGGGCACCACCACAGAAGTGATGCTCCCCTTCCCTGTACCCGGGGATGGCCCATAAGGAACAGAGGAGGGGTGCCCAGAGGAGAACACACCCAGATTCACAGGCATCAGCACTCTCTGCCTAATTTTAGGCACTCTCTTGGGTTTCACAGAGATGCACTGGGCTCTCCCTGTAGCTCCACTTCCAGAACACCATGGCATTCCTCCAGCGCAGCAGCGCGGACACGGCTCAGCAGAACTGTGGCTGTGAGCAGAGCCCTCCTTGCTGAGATTCCCTTCAGCTCCCACCTGAATCCTGATTTAAACATCACCACCATCACTTACCCATCCCTCAGCCCACGGCAGGGGTCCCGGGCATCCGTCCGCGGGTGTACCCAGCAGAGACCTCCTGCACCCCGAGAAGACCCCCTGCTTCCCAGACTCACACACACACACACACACAGACGAGCCAAGGCAAAGTCAACACGGCTGCTGCATCCTCACACCAGATCCGAGCCGAGCATCACTCCTTGATTGTAACCGCGTAAGGCACAGGACAGTGTGAAACGCCGCCCCGCCGGCTGCTCCAGCGGGGTCGGTCCCCTTGTGAACGGGGACGCCCGGGTCCCCCCGACTCTGTGGTCTGAGGATCATCTCCTCCGGCTTGGCTGAAGGCCCTGTCTGTCCCTCTGCGAAAGGTGGTGATGGCCACTGGGCATCCCATTCCCCCACCGGTCCTGGGGATGCCGCCAGCACCGCCGCCGTGCTGAGGGGACATTTCCCCCTTGCTGGGGGGACATTTCCCGCTTGCCACACGTCCCCCAAGAGAGCAGTTACTTGGTGAGGGGGCACGACCCCGGTACCGCTGGCAGCAGGGAGGTTCCGCGGTCCAGCCACCCGCAGCACAGGCCGGGAAATCCCTCGCTCTGGATCCCCCACAGTCCCGAGCGCAGCTTGAAAATCCATCAAGGCGGCGGGGCCGAGGCAGCAGCGAGCGGGAAGGGACTGTCCGGACAGCCCCGCTGAGGGCCGAGCTCCCGCCGGCGCTTCCCGGCCCCGCTGCCGGCGCTCAGAGCCCGCAGTTGACAAAAGGGTGTCTCAGCAGGTCCTCGGCCGTCGGCCTCCGCTTCTCCTCCACGAAGATCTGCTTGAGGAAGTTGCGGCAGGAGCTGGAGACGCTGTCGGGGAGCTGGGGGTTGGTTGGCTGCGTGGCGATTTTAAAAATCGCCGCCATGGCCTCGAACTCTGCCCAGGGCGGCTTCTCGGTTAGCATCTCCACCACGGTGCAGGCCACGCTCCTGCAACAAGGCCGAGCACAGCGTGAGGGCTGGCCGGGTTAGACTGCAGCTCCAGTCTAACCAGATCTGGGACTGCGCCCGCCTAAAGGGAGCCAACCTGCAGGAGATGGGCACATCCCCCTGGAATGTCTGGTCCCCTGAAGCTCCCTGGTCACACAGGTCCTTGGCACGCAGCTTGGAGTGGATGCATGAGCCTTGCCTTAAAGCTGGTGGCTTTTCTGCCCACTTTAACTGGCAGGTACTAAGTTTCATAAAAGCTCAGGAAAACACTAAGTTAACTGGCAGATACCAAGTCTCATAAAAGCTCACTGGAGCATCCCCTGAAGGGAGACCCATGCACAGCTTCAGACAGCATCATTTCAGCAATGGCATGTGGTTCCCGGGGAAGCTGAGCCAGAATGGAACATGTTTGCCTACATCCAACTTCATCTCTGAGGTGTGCCTCAGAAGGGACAGGTGGGATGAGCAGCAAAGAGCCTGAGAGATTCCCCATGGCTTGCTCAAGAATCCTGGTCTCAGCAGAGATACTCTGCCACTACTAGTCATGAATGATCCTAAAAAAAATTAAACCTATCCTATTGATCCTAAACAATTAAAAAATTAAACATTTGCCTCCCATCAGCCAGTGCAGCTGCCAGAGTATCTCCATGTGGGGTACAAGGACACCTGCTAAGGACTTTCTAGGTTTTCCCACCCAATTAGGGTTCTCTTGGAAGGATTATTTTTTGTTGACCCTCTTTGCTTGGGCACCCAGAGAAAGCACACTGGGAAGACATTGCTTCCTCCTCATACTGGGAAGATTAGTGTCATCCCAACTCCTCCAGGTTCCATCTGTCATCCTCCATAGATCAAAACATCCACAAGCAGCCAACGATTTTAGTTGTCTTTGTGCCTGAGCCACATGTAAACATCCAGCAGCAGATTTGGGAAGGCCACTGGAGATCCCCTGAGCCTCTGAGCTTAGTGAAACCAAAATTAGGGCCAACAAAACTCAACAGGTCTTTCAGTGAGCTTTGTTATCAACCTGCTCTTCAGAATCAAAAAGCAGTTATGGGGATGAGCTGGATGTGAGACTCACACAAGGCAAGAGTTTCCAAAAGCAACTTGTGATTCTGAGTGCTCCTGTTATGGGAACTTAGCTGCAACAGGTTTCCTCTGAATATCTGCACAGTTGATCCTAACACATATCTCCTATTTTCCATCCTTTGCACTGCTTCCAGCTACTAGCTATACCTGTTGCTCCCATTACAGCTCCCCAAAAGGATTGATTTAAGTAGCAGTGGTGGGGTTTTTACTGCGTTCCTTACCACACATCAGCTTTCCTTCCATAGCCCTCTCCACTGATAACCTCTGGGCTCATCCAGTATGGTGTTCCCGTGACAGATTTAATCCCAGTCCCAGACATGCAGATGGTCTGGATGCGTTTGCTGGCCCCAAAATCTCCGAGTTTCACATTTCCAGCAGAATCTCTCAGAATATTGGCACCTGGGGTGAGAAGAAAAGACAAGACCCCCAAGAAATTAAGCAGGAGCCTGAAGTGGCTACAGTGAGGAGAGCAGGAAGGGCACAAGGAAAGAGCCAGGCAGGAGGGAGCCCAAAGGGCTCTGGTGGGGCTGGACTCAGCATAATTTCAAACCCTTCTCTCCTAAGGCAGCTGCTCTCCAAGAGGGTTGACTCCCACCAGCATCCCCTCATTCAGCAGGTTTCCCAAAAATGAGCAGTGCATGGGGGCCAACAGATTATTCTGCCCACCCACAGACAGAAGAAAGCAGCATCAGACTTCTCCAAATGCTTCTCAGTTCTTGGCTATGTTACACCAGATTTTCAGATGTGTAAGGGCAGGCAGCAATAATCCCTTGAGAGACAAAACAGCCCAGGATTTTGGTTTCAGCTGCTTGCCCAAGATTTTCATGGTTCAATCTGGTGAAGGGCAGGGGCAAAAACACTTCAAAGAGCAGATCCCAGCACTATGCTGTGCACAAGGATTTGCACTGGGGCAGGGGGAGGCTGAGCTGAAGCCTCTCTATTATCCACTCACCTTTAATATCCCTGTGGACAATCATATTGCTGTGTAGGTAGAAGACTCCCTGCAGGATCTGCCTGGTGTACTTCCGTGTGACATTCTCAGTCAGAGCACCGTAAGCTTTTAGCTGGTCCTTTATTGAGCCCTGTAAGGACCAGAGAAACCATCACATCACAGCAACTTCTTAAACCTTCCTGAACACTCTGTCTTCTTCAAAAAAATCCCCAGACCCTATTTGTAGAAACAGCAGAAATCCACTGAGTGCTGAACAGAGCCAAGACTTGTCCTCGTGTCCCAGATCCCTGGGGAGATGGAGCTGTGGTTTGGTGCCTGGCACAGCTTCCTCCTGCCAACACCACAGACCTTTTTCCCCCTCTAGTGGTTGCAGGGGAGTCACTGGCAGCTCACTGAGAAGGACCAAACTGATGAGGAATTACAACTCAAATGAGAAGATCAACTCGATTAATTAGATTCATAGAATCTTAAGGTTGGAAAAAGCTTCTGAGACCATCCATTCCAATCATTAACCCAGCACTGCAAGGTCCACCACTAAACCATGTGTTCTGAGCATTTCCAGCAATGGTGATTTCACCACTTCCCTGGGCAGCCAATTCCGATGCTTGACGACCCTTTCAGTGAAGAAATTGTTCCTAGCACCCAATCTAAATCTCTGCTGGTGCAACTTGAGGCCATTTCCTCTTTTCCTACCACTTGTTACCTGTGAGAAAAGACCAACTCCCACCTGTCTAGAGTCTCCTTCCAGGGAGTTGTAGAGAGCCAGTTCTTTAGGGCCAAGATAATGAGTCACTCTTTGAATGCCTCCTCCCAAAACTTTGCACAGCAAGGAACACCTACAGCCATGAGGGACAACCAGCCCCAAAAGAGACTGCACCAAGACCACCAAGAGAAGATAATTTGCAAGTCCTTGAATTTCTGACCCAAGCATGCAGGCTCAAACTAGTTTGATGGTATTGGTCAAAGAGGAAAGGGAGCAGGGCTGCAGACATTTATCATCTGCAGCAGGTTGATCCCCTTGGTTTTAGCTGTATTTTTGGGCCACTTGGAAATGGATGTGTCTCACTGTGCCAGAGCTGGGTTTTACCAGGGATGAACAAGAGGCAGATTTGGGGTTCACACTCAGCTCTACCTCCAGTATTCAGGTTAGCTGGGAAGTGGGAGGGGAAACTCATCCTGTTTCTGCCTGTCCTGCAGCTCTGGGGTTGGTCCAAGATTGCCAGTCCTGTTCTGGGAACAGTGGCTGCTCTGCTCCAAGCCAGCCCATCACACTGTATTAGCTTTTCCACATCCACCCATCTCTGCTATTGCTCTGCCCAGCTACTGTTTTGGCTTCTTTTGAGGCTGGTGGTGATCCTGTGGATGAGTTTCTCCTTTTCCTTTCTCAGCACTGCTGAAGCAACCTGAGATGCTCTAAATGACCCCCTCAATATAACCTGTATGCAGGCTACGTTCTCTCACCACAACCAAAACAGATTTCTTATCCTGCCCTCCCTCACCCTGATGAGGGTATATCAAACAAGAAGAGGAAACTGGTTCTTTGAGGACTGTGGTCAAATGGAACATTCTGTTTTCCAAGCATAATTTAAAAAACAATTTATGGGCAGGACAGAAACTGCAGAGTCAGTTATTAACTGAGGGCCATTAAAAGAATGGCAGCCTCAGGGTGCACCCAAACTTGGCCCTGTGAATATTTTGCCAAGCTGACTGTCTTAAAGTGGAAGCTTGGCCAGACCCAGCTTTGCAGAGCTGCTGTCCTGCAAGGTTTGGGAACTCCCTCACTTCCACTGCCCTTGGAAACCAGAGCCCCAAGCTGCTTTTGTCAGACAAGCTGTTGTTGCAGCAGCAAAGTCAATCTGTATTTGGTCAGAGCTCAGCTTTATCATTTAAAAAAACAAACATTGAATTTCCAGCCCTGCTGGACACTGCCCCAGCATCAAATGCTGGTTTCCTGGCTGCTAACAAACACCAGCACACTGTGGAATAAGCTGCAAGGGGACTGCAGGAATTCCTGGGATTTACTCCTCTGGGTCCACGCCTTGTGGAGGGCCTGAAGGCAAGATGCCCACAGGGAGAGAGGGAAGACAGGGCTTGGAAGGGATTCAGAGGCTTGCAAGTCCACCTGAATCACTCACATGCAAGATGCATTCAGAGAGCCTCTAGCACATTTACTTAACTACTAAAATTTTTTGCAACCAAATGACTTAATTGTCCCTTCTGACCTTACAAATCTCTGTGTAAACAAGGGTTTATTCTCCCACACTCTGGGGAACAAATCCAGCTGGACAGAAGGGACTTAGGAGAACACATCCTCCAGCAATGTACACAGCATTATGCTGTTTTACACCATCAGTCTAATGGCTGATGTAATTCACAAGCTCCCAAACACAAAGAGAGGCTCAACTCACCCATGCACATTCTCCAGCCCCTGCTTAAACTCCCTCAAAGCATTCTGATCTTTTTCCCCATGACTATTTCATCCTATATCAGCAAAGCCACAAACTGCAGCCACTCCTGCACAAGAGGATAATGCTGCCCACAAAAAGCTCTGTCCTCAACAACAGATTCTAAGTGAATACCACTGTTTTTAGTACACACGTGCTGAAAGCCACAAATAATTGGTGACAGCTGTGGGTGGACAGTTGTACTATTAGCCTGTCCTGCAGGGAGTTGCAGTAAATACTTAAGGATGGGCTCAGGCCACAGTGTTTGGAGCAGGATCTGGATCATGTCCCACATTCACCAGGCTCAGATTCCAGACTGTGCACACACCCTGCTCCAGGACTCAAACCTAAAACCTGCCTGCAAGGCTTTTATTTTCACCCAATGCTTGTTGAGGGGCTTCACCATGACATCTGAGTCACATCCTAAGCTCTCCCAAGCTTTAGGGATGCATCCACTGCTTTGGTTTGGTTCATCAGCCATAAAACAGCTCAGCTGGACAGACACAAATTTCACCAAAGTCCAGGAAACTCCAAATCTGTTTTTGCCACTCAGGACAATGTTTAGCAGGAAGCACACTTACCCCTGGCATGTATTCCACAAAGATGGACAGTTTCTTCTCCTCAGGATCCCGCAGACATCCATAGTACTGCACAATCCTGTCATGACGGAGAGTCTTCAACAGCTGAATCTCACATTCTAAAGCATTCACCTCCTGTAACAAACCACAAGGCTTCCTGATGAAGGGAAAGATGGTGTCTTTGGGAACATGATAGAAATACTGCTCCGTGCTGAGCACAGTTTTTGTAGCAGCTGTGAAGCTCCCAAGAAGCCACTGGCCACATGAGGCTCAGAAATGAGGAGCACTGCCCTAAGGGAAAGGCAAGGAAAAAGACAGGGCTTGGCTTTGAGACAGGCTTACTACTTCTTCTTCTTCTTCTTCTTCTTCTTCTTATTGTTATTGTTGTTGTTGTTACTATTATTATTAATTGTGTTTAAGGAGTTTTTCTGGAAAGATTTCAAGAAAGTCACTGAGCAGAATGGGAGAAGGTGAAGGGAGCAAGAAGGACAAAACTAAGGAAGATCAGACAGACCTGCAAGAGATGATACCTGACACAGAGCAGGCCAGTGTAACCAAGGAACTGGGGGGCACAGAAGTCACCAGAGCACTGTGACTGGTGCCACAAGCCATTCAGGACTACTCCAGAGAGGGGAAACTACACCCTGTCTCCACACACAGGCTCCCAGGGACATGGACACCTCTACCCCCAGCCCACAGCTCCCCAGGGTGCTGCAGAACAGCCCTGGCCTTGTACTCACCTTACTTGTCTCCTGGCTGTCAGGGTCGAAAGGCACCTGCTTCACTGACAGCTCCCTCCCAGTGTCAGCATCATAGCAGAGATAAACTTCCCCAAAAGCTCCTCTTCCCAGCAGCTTCCCCAGCCTCCAGTTCACAGGTGCCTGCAGGGCTACAGGAGAGAGGAGAGGGTTGAGAGAAGAGCACAGCAGGGAGATTTTAGCATCAGGGTCCACCTGACCCTACAGGGCAGACAGTGAGTCTCTCTCTCCCAGGGGCACCAGGACAAACCAGTTTTAACTACACTGGTGCTATTGGTGTGGGGGGAATGTCTCCCAGTCTGCATGAGCATAAAGCAGAAACAAATCCCAGGAAAGTCCTATTTCATTAAGAGTCTTTCCTCTTTTAGCCAACATTGGAATTTCCCTTCTGCTGTGGGAGTGTTTAGCAGAATACAGGAGGGCTGAGCAGCAACCCAGGCAGGGACCAGTGAGGAGTTTTATCTCACTGGTCATTTCTAGGATGCTATCCATCACTGAACAGGCCCAAAATGCACCAGCTTCTATAACATGGGCAGTCTTGCAATAGCAGAGGAGCCTGCAAGACCATCTTTGGGTCCTGAGGTGACAGCAATGCAAGACAAAGAACAGAAACTCTGGATGCATTTGCTCCCACATCCCAAGTTTTCTGGGAAGCTGACACACCCACATGGACAGTCCAACACACAAGCAAGATGAACACCAGCTGACCCCACACAGCTCCCAGCCAAAGGCCAGGCTAAGGCACAGAGTGCTGTACTAAACCTTGCTCATGACACAGAAGCTGGTGCAGTGCGCCCATGGTGGAGGTGCAAAGTTTACCCATGGCTGGCTTAGCTGATGCCCAGTAACTCAGAAGGTCACAATAATTCAATTTTGTGCCAAATCCCAGCTCTGCTGAGACCTCGGGCACTCGGGGCTTTGGTTCACTCACAGTTCCTGGTTTTTGTAGGGGAGGTGCTGAAGGCCTGCAGACCCTTTTCAAAATTGTTCCAACACTTGGGCCTGTACTCATCATACTGCAAGGTGCTGAGCTTGCTGTCCCCAGTAAAGCTCTTGGTTCTGCTGGAAGGGACGAGCTGAAACAGGTTCTCCTGTGGGAAGTAACTCCTGGGGAAAGTCCTCCGGCCTGCAGAGGGAAAAAGGTAAAATTACAGCCAAAACACATACACCAGCTTAGATCCACCTGTCACCACCTTCTCACATCACTACCCAGATCCTCACCTCTTCAAATTAAGCAAAGCAAGTGTAACGAAACTGAAGCAAAGGCCTGTGAAGACTTTAAATTCAATTTAAGAGTTGATAACAGCAGGCATTACATCTAATGTAGATGTTTCCAGAGGGGTTTGCAACAGTTTAATTACATCAGGGGGTTGGTTGGTTGTTAATCACAATTAAACACTGAACAAGCAGAGATTTACATTGAAAATTATCCCTGCCATCCCCTAAGTCCACATGCAAATGACCACACAGCAGGGCCAGACCTGCTTTCACAGGGGTGGCAGTGAGAGATGAAGCTCATTCTGGAAATCTCAATATGCTCTCTGCACGTCCTCAGTACATTTTTCCCAAGGGAATTTTTGCCTCCCACTGCTTGCAGTCTCATACAGTGAAAGAATGAGCAGGAAAAAGGTGATGGAGTTGGCCCCAAAGCTCAGAGCTCGCCAGCTTAAAACAGAGAAGCAAACAGATACTGCTGTCCTGAAATTGCTTGGGGATTTCCTATGGCTCAGTGAGAAACCTGCTGTAAAGGTCACAAAAATCATCCTCAAAAGCAAGCAATTTAGGGGAATAGAAAGGTTGATACTGCCAGGGATGAGAAATGCCAATCATCCCCATGGCTAAATTAAAGCAGGAGGTGTAAGCAGAGGGCAGGCTCAGCACTTCCCAAGAGCAGAGCCACAAGGTTTCACAGAGAACACCCTTCTGAATGCACAAGTGAATCCCAAAGCACTTGGTGGCTCTCCCTTTATCAGAAACCTCTCCTTCCCATGTGGTTCCAGTCCCTGGCACTGTCACAAGCCATCAAGGACAGATCACCTTCCTCCCCAAGCCCCCATCACGTCCTTACCATCGCTGTAGTCCTTGCGACTTTGGGAGAGATGGTACTGCCTTGGGAAGGTCCCACCTTTCCCAAACCTCTCACAGAATGGGATGTCAAAATCTGCCAGGAGGGAAGAAGACACAGATACTTCTGAGATCAGCTCAGTATCAAATGCCCAGAGTGTTTCTTATAGAAAACACTGAGTTAGAGGCAAGAAGGAGGTGACAAGGTGCTCATTTACACAACCTTACATACCCCAGGGCTCCCTGTGAAATCTGCCCACACTCACAAACTCTTTGGTGGAAAATCAGGGTTAGACACACTGCCCTTAGTGCCCCTAAAGCAGAGGTTTAACTGCTGACTTTATGGACCCTGGCCCACATTGTTCAAGTGCAAGGCAGGGGATTAACACAGATCGTGCTTCGTTTCCAAGGCAGAGCACTAAAACATCTTATTTGCACTTGGAAAATGCAAAAAAATGAAACAGAACTGCTAGGCAGGGTCAGGCCTAGACACATCCACTCCAAAGCCTTTGCCCTGATATCAGCTATTTCCAGGGAAATGTAAAAAAATCCAGCACTTGACTAACACCAGATAATATCTCCCCTCTTTCTTCTCAGATGGACTCCTCCCCTCTGAAAGTCAATTTAAACCTCCAGAGCTCCAAACTTTTATATTTATTTGATTAAATGCTAGAAAGATAGAATATACAGAAGGGATTAAAGACCATCAGAGTTTAGACACTGGATGATGAGAGAGATGGATGGACATGCAAGATAAGGACATTTTTTTTTTTAATAAAAACCCCAGCACAGGAAGCCATTGCTGGTAGCACCAAATAACTTGAGATTAAAATATCTGTCATTCCACCCTCTTCTTTCACCTGCTGTTTTTCCTCCATCCAATTCTAATGACACAGCCCCTTCTGACTGTTTGTTTGTCTTAGCCTGGGGCCAGCAGCCGCTCCTCAGAGGCCATTCCTGGCCTCTGCTGTGCTTCGGTGTGATTGCCAAAAAGAGCACATAATGGCTGAAATATGGTCAGCAAGAGGAGCAACAAGGACAGGGCAAGAGGTTCTCGGTGAGCCACGTGTGAGCAACGGTGCCCAGAGGTGTCTCACAGCAAAGTGCCACGGGGGAAGCATTCAAACCTTCAGCAACGAGGGCTGACTGCAGCTTCATCTCTGCAGCTCAATCTAGAAATCCTGCCTGAGGCCAGCAATGAGTTATCCTGCCACAGGCTGGCTGCCATTTGCTCATTTTTATTAGTGCAAGTCATTACAATATTACAGAGTTTCCATTATTTAACCAGCTGGATGTTTGTAAGTGATTAAGCAGTAACCTATGATCTGTGCAAGCACCAATAGTTTCTCTCACAGCATTTGCACTATTGCAGATTATTATTCATGCAAGTGGAAGAGGTGTAACTCCCTAGAGAGTTGGGGTTTGCTGTGTAGGAAGTGGAGATCCTGAAGGGGAAACTCCCAGATGAGAAAAGAGAGACAAAAGCTGATCCTACGAGGCTGTTCCCAGCTTGTCAGAACCTTGCAGTTGTCTGCAAACACAAAAGCAACACCTTCCACCACAGATCTCTCAATAGCTCTGCTTGCTTGCATCCATCCCCCTCAGGTCCCTAGCTGCCCAGTTTGGACTATTGTTGCTGTCAATTGATTCCCAAACCAGTCTCAAAGGTGTTGCTGCAGAGTCACAAAGGGTTAATGAAGATAAACCCTGCCTGTGTTTGATACTCTGGGCCATTTGATTTTACAGAATATTCATGTTTGATCATTGCAGGGTCAATTCTGAAGGGTTACGCAAGCCATGGAGCTGGTTTGCTTGATTACTTTTAATTACTTTTCATAAAGTGCTATCTCTCTAATAGATTTTATCCAGCATCTGTACAATAGGCTTTTTGTACTTTTCAGCAAATATAAACCACCAAGAGTGCTTACCCATGCAGTCAAGACTGTCTTTGGGATGGCTCTTCCTTCCAGGAACAGGGGTTTGGGGAAAGGGAGGGCTGCAAAGAGATGGGGAAAAAAAAAAGCTTTATTTATTATATCAGAAAGGCTATGGAATTAATAAATAGGGAAAGGACAGGATAAACCACAAGCTGCACTGACCACTGAGCTCCCATCCTCATCCTGCACAAGAATGAAGTTCATGCAGGTTTCTCTCCTGTCCAAAATCCCCTCCCACCTTCCTCTGCACCACCACTGGGAACACGCAGCCTCCCACAGCACCAGGAGGGAGAATGTGGCATTGGTTCCTCAAGGTCTTTAAACTACAGTGAGAGGATGGAAAAGCACTGCAAGGGGATTTTTGCAATCCCAATTTCACCCCAGGCTCTCACAGAGTGAGCTGGGCATGTGGGTTTTATACTCTCTCTTTTAACAATATAGGCACAGAGTAGAAATCAGCTTTGTAAAGTGCTCTGAAATCTACTCCTGTCAAAGCTGATCACTGCTGTGGCAAAGAGGAGTTTGTGGTGCTGTTCCCGACCCTCAGCCTGGTCACTGAGCCTGGTGACTTGCTCTGTCCTCTTGGGCTGATGTCATCCCAAACAACTGGCTGCAAGGCCTCTGCCACCTCTTTGCAGCAAGAGTCCCACTTACTCCTTTTCCTTGGAGTAATACAGCCCTCCTTGTGCCTATTCCAGCTCCTAGACCCATGACTGGACACATCTGCCTGCTTTGGACATGAAATCAGGCCATTCCACCCTCTCACGGAGCTAAAAGCCTAAAGCTCTCCTGTCAGTTCACAGCAGAGTGCTACAAACAGCCCGTGCTCCTTCTGCTGTTCTTCTTGGCACAATCTGTGCAAAAGCAAAGCTGGGCCAGAGAGGTTGGGAACACAAGGAATCTAGCTTCGATACAGCCCTAACAATGAGCAAATACATCACAGGAAATTATTAAAAGCCACAAAAAGGAAATGGACCTTGGTGCTGAGACGGGTCCAAAGCACACGGAGCTGCAAACCCCAAGCACGCCACACAATCAACCCAAGGCAGCCTGCTGGAACACAGCCTTGGGGCTGTATGGAACAGCAACAGCGGAAAAAAATAGACAACCTTTGATGCAGATGGAAAAAAAAATAGACTGCTTCCCAAAAGGACACCGTGTCTTATCCACAGCTCACCCTGCACAGCAGCAAACACAGGGATTCTGTGCACGTGGGAGCTGGGATCCAGCTCAGTGGCAGCAGGCACTGAATCGCAGCCTGGCTTAGTACAACGTGTCCCAGTTGCTTCCTGCTGAGTAGCTAAACTTAGTTACTGCTCATCTGGTGTCCCCAGCACCTTGACTGACACGTCTGTGGCTGCTGGCACTCACAGGGGCTGCTGAGTTTGCCAGTGGTCAGTGGAGAGCAGACAGAGTGCCCAGGGAGGAGGAGGCACGGAGAGGCTGGTGGAATATTGACCTGGTGACTGCAGAGAGCCAGAGGGGAAGGAGGTGCTGGGAGGGTGGTGAAACACTGGAAAAGGTTGCCCAGAGAAATTGTGCATGCCCATCCCTGGAAGAGTTCAAGGCCAGGCTAAATGGAGCATTGAGTAACCTGGACTAGTGGAAGTTGTCCCTTCGCATGGCAGGGGATTGGAACTGGATGATCTTTAAGGCCCCTTCCAACCCAAACCATTGTGTGATTCTGTGAGAATTTTCATCTCAAAAGGCAAAAAAAAAGAAAATCTAGTCATAAAGTTAGGCTGTCCTTGTCCAGCTCAGATTACTGCAATTCAGATCATACCATTGCACAGACAGCTGTGCTAGGGTCTGGTTTTCAGCAACAAAGATAAATTTGCTTTTCTCAGGTGCCTCCTCATCCCAACAGAAACCTCAGGGGTTGCCACCGATCCTGTTGCTCTCCTGCTATGAAGCAGAGGCTGCAGTTCAGCTTGTGAACATGGTGACACACACAACTCACCTGTCCACAGACCTGTCCAGTGACTGACAGCTCCCAGACAGCGAATCATCGGGGCTGATGAAAGCTTCAAGCATCTGACAGAGAAAGAAAAGGGGAAACAATAAAACCATGCACTGTATCTCTCCAAGCTCCAGAACTAGCAGACCTCTGCAGGCTCATCTATTTATGATGCCTTCTCTGCATTATTGTTCTCTCCAGCTGCTATTTGCTGGTAGGAAAACTGAAGCAAAGATCATTAGCACCCTGATGTTCAAAGCGTGCGGAGAAGTCAATGAGATCCAAAGTGCTCAAAGCATTTGTGAGCAATAATAATATTACTACTAAAGGAAAATATGTATCAGGACACAAACGATGTGCCCAAGGCCAAGTGGATATTGTGTACCACAGGCAGGATTGCAGCCCTGGGCTCCTGACTTCCCGAGCTGCCCTGGCACACGAGCCCAGCCTTCCTCTCTGCTGATAAGCGCAGCATCATCAGGGCTTTGGCTGGAAGAACCGGCTTGGCACTCACCAGCTCAGTGAGTCAAAACTGCATTTGTGTTGCTTCCTGGATGAGACATTGTACTGGCCAGGGTTATTTATAGCTGGCTAGTAACAATAGAGGGTTTGTAAGGAGTGGTAAACCCTGGAGCTGTGTGCATTTCCACATGGAGCAGAGCCTGCTCTGGGCCACACTGTGCTGCCAGCAGTGCCATGCTCCCTCCTGGCTGAGGACATTCACTAACCCCTGCTCCACAGCTCACTCCTGGGAAAGCTGAGCAACAAGGGTTCAGCTTAACAAGGTTAAGGTTAACAAGGGTTAAACACCATGTGGAACCAACCTTTGCTGCTTCCCACATCGCTCCTCCTTCCCCAAGGCTCCCTTTCCCCCGGCTGTTCCCATCAGCCCTCCTCAGCCAGTTGTCAGCACATCTTGTGCTGTTTTGGCCAGTCAGTCCCAGCTGCAAAGGGCAATTTCTCTCCTCTTCCTGGTTTGTACCCCAAAACCTCCTTCAAAATGCACTAGGCCAAAGAGGAGCAAGCACTCTGACAGAAGCCACTCTGCACCTCTGCCAGCCATGCCAGGTCTCTTCCAGCAGTTAAAGCTGAAACAGACTCATCTCTCAAAAGCATAAAATTGGGAATTGGAGCATGCTCCATACTCAGCCTCTGTTCATCTGCCAGGCTGGTCTCAAGACCACAGTTACATCACAGGCTTGCACAGGGGCATTCCCCAAAAGGCAGTAAGCTCCAGCTTCTGAGTGGTTTTGCATGAAGCACATATGGAAGCAGCAGTACAAGAACATTCTGCAGGCAAAGCCCATACAGGGAAAAGCATAACTGCTCAATGAGGAAAGACCATAAACCCCAAACCATTCCCCAAACCCCTTTTCCCTGCTTTTAATTCACCAGCAAAGGTCTGTGGGCCACCCACAGAGTGATGCTGGGGAAAAGCAAGGAGAGCATCTGGGAACCTTCATCCAGAGCAGGCTCAGGGCTCTGAATTAACGGAGCTCCACAAACAGCCGGTGGAGCTGAGCTGATTTACACCCAAGGGGGTCACAGGGACCCTCCCCCTGCACACACACTTTGTCTTAATCCTCCCCAACATGTTTTGGAGGCATGTGAAAACAATAGAGAGCCAACTTTTTGCTGCAAGGAGCACACGATACATCTGTACTCTGACGCTGCCAAGACTCACCCGGACTGACTTCTTATTTTATTAATGGCTGTATAATAAACTGTTGAAAACACAACTTTGCCATGGAAACACTGGCACAGCCTGCATGCAAATGTGGAGCCAGTGGGTGCTTTTGGGTGTAGGAAATACATATCTCCCCAGGAACATCCTTGGGGGCCAGCATAGCAGCCTGATGGATTGAGTTTAGTGCCTTCCAGATGTCCCTCCTGCAAACTTGGTGCTGTGTTTCCAAGAGTTTTGTAAGAATGGTGTGCTCAGACAGCCCAGCTGACTTCACAGGATCTCTACTAAACTCTTCAGAGCTACAGATTGAGCAGGAATGCAAATGGAGAGGGAAGTGTAAGGTGGCCCCTTGACACTGCAGGGTTTCGCTCACCGTGGGTACCAAATTGACTGGAGGATGAGGTACTGCTCAGCACTGAGGAACTTGCTGCTCTTTCATTACTGAGGGACTGGAATATACACTTTCCTTATTAAGAGAGTTAAGAAAAATATAAATGGGAGAAGGACAGAGACACAAAACCACAGAGGCTTTGGGCAAAGCCAAGAACTGTAACTGGAGCTCAGGCAGAAACACCACATGGGAAGCAGCCAGAGCTGCTGATATCCCCAGGCTGTTGCAATCGCAGGCAATCGGTTGCTTGGCACATTCCCACATGGTCCTGGATCTGGGAATGCTGTGGCCATGAGGGTCTGGCAGCTGGTGTACACATGTGCCCCAGATCTCTGCTGCTCCAGAGCAACCTGAGGTGCCTGGGCACATCTGCCATCCCCACTGGCTCTCAGGGTTCCTGGAAATCAGACTTTCCCAGGCATGTCAAGCCCGGGGGCACCCATTCCTGGAAAAAGCTGGCCTGAGCCCCAGAATGTAACAGTGGGGGCAGCTCTCCCAGCAGAGCCAGCAGAGCTGTCCCGTTCCAGGCAGCCCCCCAGCCCCACTCACGTTCTGGTCCATGGTCTCGGGGATGAACTCGCCCTCGCTGTTGATGCTGGTGTAGGAGCCCTGGCGGGCGATCTGCTGCTGCTCCTCGGGAACGCTGCCCGGCGGCGGGGAGCTGCGGCCGGTGTGCAGGGAGCCTGGCACGGGGACAGACACGGCTCAAGGAGGGCACCCACCAACCCAAACCCTTCCACACGCGCTGTCCCAGGGAGCACAGAGCTCCTGGGTGGCAGCACAGGGCAGTGTAATACGTGACACAGACTCCCAAGGTATTCACAGAAGGCTAATTCACTTTCTTAAGAAAGCCATTGCTTTTTATACCCTAATTCCCTACAGGTGGACTTGATTGGTCCTTTAATTAAAACACCATCACCATTGGCTAATTAAAAAAACACCCTTTGGAAAACGTATCTCCATAACATATCCATCCCTATCTCTACATTCCACATGTTCACAACACCAGGTGCAACAAGTTAAGATAAGAACTGTTTATAATTCTTCTCTCTGAGCTTCTCACAGAACGATGCCTGGGAATGTTGTCTGTTGCTCTCTGTGGCCAGAGAGCTGCTGCCACAGCTGGGTTTGGACTCATGAGGATGGGAATGGAGCTAGAGGTGTGATGCTGTTTATGGGCATCCTCCAAAGCTTTAGCACCAGGGAGCGTTTGTTACTGAGGGACCACACATCATGTAGCTTATGGGCATCCTCCAAAGCTTTAGCACCAGGGAGGGTTTGTTACTGTGGGACCACATATCATGTAGCAGACTTGACCTTCAACACACCCTGGATCCTAAGAGCTGTCACTGTATCCAGGTGTGATGCTAGAAAGGAAAGAGCTCTGGGAGTTCTGCTGTGATACAATCAGTCAGTCTCAAAGCAAACCACGAACCACAAACCCACCTCCCCTTTGACCTCTGGGCATTCCCTCCCTGGAACAGATCACTGCCTTGTCCAGGCATGTGGGAAACAGCCTGGCTGTGCTCAGTACAACATCACTGAAACACTTGGTATATGGCAAAAAAACTTTCACTCAAATACCCTCTTCTCCCCACCTTTCCCTACACAAAAGTAAAGACAAAGGAAAACCAGCCCTCAAACGCAAAAACCCCAGGGCAGGAATGACCTATGGGATCAGTTTGTCCCATTTTTGGCCAAGGGAATTGTCTCCCCTGTCTATAACCCCAGAGCCTCTACCCTGTGCATCCTATGCACAGACAGCAAAGTTTCCACTGGCTCCCTCACAGGGTTTGTTTAGCAGAAGGTGATTTCCATTTTGCACCTGGGATAGAACCCCACAGCTTCTTTAGGAAGATGTTCCATTCCTCCTGTTTTTTCCCCCAAATCCACTCTATCCTTGTGCCTTTTCCAGCTGTAGGGATTGCTGCCCTTGCTTGGCCCAGCTGCAGAGTCTTGGCTCTGCTTGACTGCCTGCAGTCCCTCCCCTCCATCCCTGTGCTGTCATCACTCCAAGGCAAGGAATTGCTGACGGAGATCCGTGTGGATCCGTGCTGGAGCTTCAGCTGGCACCGTGCAACGGGAGCTTCCACACAACACAACAACTTGTTTTCATGCAGACTTCTGAAAAGCACACATCCTTGAGGAGATGGAAAGCACATGGAGATGTGTTTCCTCACATTTTGTATCCATTTTGTGGCACTCCTGCCAGTTCCTGGGTTCATTACCACCATTTGCTAACAACATGCCCAGGGCTGAGCACAAGAGAAAGGTACTGGGAGGGGGCCTACCCCATCATGGAGAGCCAACACTGATCTATCCAACAACACTCCTGCCTCTTCTGCATCACAGTTACTGTGCCAGATGGATCTCTGGAATAAATCCATCTCTGTGATCAACACTACCAACCCGAGTTCCCACCTTTCACTTCAGCAGATACACATCAGGAGCTGTGAATGTTAACAGTGTCACACCAGCATTAAAGATCATTAAATCAGGCCTTTTTGGATTTACACCAAACACACAGATTTGTCTGTCCATGCTACATCTTCCTTCTGATTCCTTGCTTAGATTGTAAAAATAAAAGTCATATGGCTTTGAGTTACATTTTTTTTTTCTTCTTCCTATTTTCTCCTTCACAGATTTCCTGCAGGATAAGAACACAGTGAAAAAACTCCAACTGAAGTAATGCCAAGATCAAGAGAAGAGAAACTCTCGAGTGCTGCAGCACTCATAACGAACTGGCTTTCCACCAGCCCTAAAACAAAACCAGTTGGGAAGTACAGCATCCTCTCTTTGAAGATAAATAAATAAACTTTTAACTGTTGAGCAGTTCAGGCACCCTGAATAAATCACTGCATCAGCATCACCTCGTTTGCTTAGCAGATGCCAATGTGGAATGCAGCACAAGGACATTCGGGTGGCTCTTGCCCCAAAAAGCTGCTGGAGGATTTAGTGAGGTGTAACTGCTGTATCCTAGCTCTGCTGAGCATTTCTGTTACTACTGATCCCTTTGCTATCCAGAAACCCTTTGACTATGATTTTACAAAGATCTGTACATGCCCTGCTTGATCTGAACCCAGGGAGTTAAACCAGATTTATCACAAGCACAAAGACTTCCCATGATCTCCCATCACCTGTAACAACTACTCCCAGCCATAGATCAGCTGTCTTTGACCTTCCAGAGTCACATTTCCTGGCAAAAACTTTAAAAGGGAATAAGACACCAGCTATTTCCCAGCAGGTAAGGAAATTAAACAAAGTGCTTAGGCTTTTGCATGCTTGGAAACTGCTGGAGTGAAGCAGATCCCTTTTCAGCTAGGCTGTTTGGGTAGAAGTGCTGCCCAAAGTCATTTCTGCAGCTTCACACCTCCAGGAGCACTGGTTGCTGCTGCTTTGCATCCATGCATGTTCCTCCACCTGGGAGAAACACGGAAAGGTGCTGGGAGCAGAGCTCTGGAGCTCAGGGTTGATTCCCCACTCCAACCCTATGCTGCTCTGGTAACAAAACCTCAGGCAATCCCAGTGCTGCTGGAGCAGGGGAGGAATGGAAAACAGGGCCCAAAGAAAGAGAGCAACAGTGGTACTTCATGGCAGGCTTAATTCATAGTGGGGAAAACACATTGGATATGCTGGATAATGCTGATGAATCCACCAGAGGAAGAAACAGACAGAAAAGGCCAGATGTGCCCATTTGACAAGTCACAGATGCTCCTCACCCTTGACCTAATACTCAAGAAACAGCAGCAGCACCAGACAGGGAGAGGAGGCCCCCAGGGAACTGTCCTGGGGTCTGTGGGACAACATGTCAGCTCCAGTGGGGATGGGGCAGGCTGTGAGGCACTTCTGTGCAGGCAGAGTGCTGGTCAGATCTCAGCAGCTCTGTCTGGGATTCCTGAACTCAGAATTGGCCCTGGCTGAGCATCTGACCTCAGGTAGCCTCTGCAGCAAGGTGCTCTGGGGAGGGAGTCCTGCTCCACTTACACACACAAATGTAAAGCCACAGATCTGAGAGGAAAGCACAGCGTGTCCTGAGGACACAGAGCCAGGACAGCACGGAGACTCAGAGTCACTGCTGGCACCCACTGGGGCCTTTCATGTTCCCTTCTGATACTTTATTTAAGAAGTGCCTTTCATGCAGTGTGTGCAGGGCTCGTGGTGCTGCACGTACAGGCAGCTCCCCCGTGCCAGGCTTGGCTTCCCTCCGCCCCCGCATTCCCTGGCTTCATCTTCCCCTGCTCTTCCCAAAACTTCACCCACCTACTGACCAGCATCAAGCAGGGAAGAGAAGCCCCTGAACAGCCAGAGCTGGGGAGGGTTTTCTGGCAGCTGCCACCACTCCCAGCTGCAGCCACAGGGAGCCCAGCCCTGGGATGATGTTCCTGAACAAGGGACACGACGTCAGGATGTGCTGCTCCTCTGAGCCCTGGCAGAAACACCAGGCTCAGGACAGGGCTGCACGGGAGAAAGAGAGAAACCTGCTGGAAATTTCTCTCCCTGCTCCGTCACGGGGAGCTGTGAGCAGATGGATCAAATCTCCCTCAATTTCTTCTTTTCCAGTGGGATCCCTACAAGCTTCCCTCCTCTCCTTGCTGATCCTGAGCATGGATTTCTACATTTTGATTTGAGGCATATTTAGGGTACTTTTAAACTAACAAGCAAGACAGAACCTACTTTCTATCTCTAAAGCAGCTGGCATGATGCACATAGATAAATTTTCCTACTCCTCTCAAAACAGAGCAGGTTTCATCCATCCTAACTCCTGCAATACTCCTGGTCTGGAGAGAGCTGGCAGGCACATGAAAACATAGCTCAGCAGCCTGGTTTTCCATGAAAAGAAACCCCAGTAAAATAAAGCTTCTGGTAAATGTTTCTACTGAAATGGTGATGCTGGAATGGGCTGTTAAATAATTTTTTGGATAATGTTCTGAAACATGCATTTCTTCAAAGTAAATAAAAACAATCTGTTATCTGAAAATCCAGAACCCAACAAGTTTTCTTTTTTCAATTCAAGTTCTCTTGCACTTTTGCTGGCCATGAAAAAACTGGAAGGGGATTTCCACTGAAAAACTTTATGGAGGAAAAAAAAAAAAAAAGAAAATATTGACTTTGCATAAGGTTTTTCAGGGACACGGCATGAAGACATTTTCTGCCCAGCAGAAGCAAAAATAGCTAAATCTTCCCCAGAACATCTACCTCCCTTCCAATGTGCTTGTGCCAATTACATACAGTTTTATTATTTTCCACTGCTGTTTACATGGCAGAGTCAGCAGAAAAACATGAGACATCTCAAAAACATGGAGAACATGACCCTGAACTACCTTTTAGTATAAAGGCACTTTAAATTTCCTTTTAAATGTGGTTTCAAGAGAAAAGCTGAACTGAATTAAGATCCTTTTTTGATAGCAACCACTTTGATGACAGCAGAAGGAAAACACTGTGAAATGCCTTGTGACTGCAAGGGAAGAAGAGTTTCTCCTAGAAAATTCCCAGCCTCTTAGGATGCCTTTTGACTATGCACCAAGTTCAGTGAAATCCCCACTGCAGGAAAACAAAACACAGCATCATGACTGTCTGTCTGTCTGTTCCCTGATGCTGGGTTTTATGCTCCATTTGAGATGCTGCTCTCCCTTTCAGCTTGCTGGAGTTTCTGCCCAGCTGCTGGATCACCCAGTTCTGACTCAGGAGGTCAAAAATGCATCTGCTGGACTGTGAGCACCCCCTAAGCAGAGCTGCAGCAGCTTCCTACAGACCCCAGATAACCCACAGAGAGGAGTGACCTTCTGTTGTCATGCTGAGGGCTTGCTGAAACCTCCTGGCAAGACTAGTGGCTTACATGGAAAAAGAAACAGGTATCACTGATGCTTGCTTTTGCCACCTGACCATGTAAAAGTGCCAAGGACTGAGAGTTTGGCACATCAGCTCCTGAAAATCCCAACATTAGCACACTCTGCATCCCACAGCTGGTGCTGCCCACACTCCTCCATTACCTTGATTAAAGCAGCACATTATGTCCATCCCTCCACTCTGCTCTTCAAGCACTCCCTCAAAATCCATTTGTACCTCAGGCTCTCACCCTTGCAGGGCTGATATCTCACCCTTTGTCTGCCTTGCCTTGGCTCAGGGTATCTTAAGGCAGTGACACCTCACAGTCAGTGGTGCAGAGCTGGTCAGGAACCAGCAGCTCCAAGACAGGAAGGACAGGCCAAAGCATGGAAATAGGAGTTGGTAGGAAAGGCTTAACTTTGCAAGAATCCATCTTCCCACTGCTACACAAGGAATCAACCCTGCCCATCATGCTCAGGCTCACACGTCAGTGACAGCTCCCAGTGCCACGGCTCTTTGTTCATTAACAGCCTAACATGTACCAAAAAAACCCAAAAAACAAACAGGGCAGCAGAGAAGTTTTGCTCAAGCACATTTCCTGCTGAGACTCTGTGCTTTATGTGTGCTTTTCATTCAGGGTTATCTAGTGACTGTGCCAAACTCTCAAAAACCATGTGAGCTAGGAAAAAAAAAGATAGAAAAAGATAACCCTGTTACTTCCAAACACCAGGCTCAAGGAGAGCCCTTGCACATGTGCCACCCACCCCTGGCATCAGTGAGAGCTGGGCATGGCTGCACAAGGGCTATGCTGTCTATAGAAAAGAACATTTTCTATACATCTTGTCTGAAATGCAGCAAACCACAGGATTTGTTATCAGCACAGGCTATGAAACAGAGAAGGGGTGAGTCCTTGGAGAAAAACACTCATTTGTTGCACAGAGTTTGGAAGTGTTTACTGCCATATAAGTACAGAGGATCTTTAGAGGATGAAGTATTTCTCCATGTGTATTTCTGAAGGAGGGCCCCACTTTATTCAAGGCTGTCAGTTCTACAGCTGGCAAGTACTTGCATGAAAATGGTAAAGATCTGTAGAAATTACCCTATAACCTGCACCCAGAGACACTGCAGAGAACATTCACTGTGTGAAAAAGTCATTCATCCTGCCTGCAGGCTGGAATATGAATAATTCTGCTCCTGCTACAAAGCCCTACATACTGCTTTACCAGCTCTGCACTCTACAAAATCCTCCAAGGTTCTTCACACAAAAGCTCCTACAGACAGCTGACCAACAGGATTGCAAAAAGCTCAGAGTATTTTAGAAAGCAAGGAAAGCATAAACTCAAGCTCAGGAAACCAAAGAGAAAACAAAACAAGGCTACAAACAAACTCCAGTCCCTGCAGGGCTGCAAGAGGAGATCAGGTGTTTGCCAGCCTGGTTTCAGGGGTTGCAGCACCTACTTCCAGCACCTCTAAGGAAAGGGATGATCCCTCTCTCTGGAATGACACCACTGCACAAATGCCCCTGAGAAACCCCAGAAACAGCTACCACAGATGGCATTTCACCCACAAGAACAGACTGGTGGCACACAGACACCTATTTGGTCTTTATATGGTGAGGCTGGTCCCAGCCCAGGAGCTAAGGAGCCTGAGCCCACTCTGCTACATTATCCTGCCTGAGAAAAGGGGACAGAAACTCAGAGATCAACAGCACATGCTTAAAGGAATAACCAAAGGTCCCAAACAGCCTTGGCTTTCTACAGATTATCCCCCTTCACTTTGATAAAGCTCAGTGGAATCAAATCAATTTTTATCACTGCATTTCCCACCCCCAAGTGACAGCCCTGGTGCCCCATTCTCTTCACTCCTGTGCTCAGAGTGGCTCTGCTCAGCACAGACCTGCAGAGCCTCTCTTCCTCAGGCTGAGGACGAGCACAACTGCACTGAGTCACTCTGGGGGACAGCAGGGTGGCTTTCCAGCCTGTAACACCCACGGGGTTGTGACAAAAGAAGAGGTTTGAGGGTGGTGGCCAGGTGGAAGCAGCAGAAAGCTCCCCAGGGAGAGCTGTGTTGCACTGACCTGTGGAATACTTGCGCGTCCTCTCCGAGTCTTTGTACAGGGAGCCCATGATATCACCCATGGATCTGGAGATCCTCATCTCATGCTGCTTGCTGTTGTTGGGCTGCAGGAGCTGGTGATCAGACAAAGGGAATGATCAGAATTGGCCAGAGCCCTGTGGACACACCATGTGAAACCCTGTATTTGGCTCCCAGCGACCCTATTACCCAAGAACTACTGAAAAAAAAAAAACCAAACAAAGAAAGAAGACATGCACGTAATCTAGAGTGATCCAAAAACCATTCACAAACAATTCACATCTGCTAATAAAACAGTCTAATAAGACTAAGCTCCCACAGATAATGGCAAATACAGATATTTGATATAAAAGACTGTTCCTGCACTTCATATCTCCAGAATGGTACAGAGACTGATCACTGGACTGGAAACACTTGCAATCCCAAAATCAGCCCCTCTCCTCCCTGCTCCCTAGACTCCAGTGGCAGCTGAGGCACTGCAGAGGTTCCTCTGCAACAGGGCAGAGGAACAGAGAGGGGAAGATCAGGGAAAACAGGTAAGGGAAGAACAAAGAAAATCATATCCAGCTGGTAAATTGGTAGTGGCCAGGTTTTACTAAGGTTCTAAGACCACATGCCACAGTGAACTGTGATTTTATGATAATTTTATGCATGACCTCAGAACCGTGTGCTCTCACACACAGGAGCATGGCCACACGCTTCAGGAAGAGATGGACCTGCTCCCAAGGGCAGGCAGGGATCTACCTGGCCCCTGCTCTCAGCAGCTGACTTGCAGTACTGCTGTGCTCCCACAGATTGCCCCATTTCCCCCCAGGGTTTAGGAAACCCCAACTGATGCCTCAGTTTCCCCTGGGACTTGCTCCCTGCACTTCCCAAGCCTCTCAAAAAGAGTGGAGAAGCTCCAAGGGCTGTGAGCACCCGGAGAAGAATGGGGATAAGTGAGTTTCAAGACTCCCAATCTCTCCAGTACTTCTAGGAAACAAAGAGAAGAAACAGAGTTGCAACATCCACAAATCCCTTGCCTTACAGCCTGTGCTTGGGGCAGCACGACATGTGCTTTGGCAAGACACTCTGTGCAAGCGAGGTCAAGCTAACAGGCTTAACTGCAAAACCACTGAGCTCAGGAAAAAGCTAATAAATAAATAAAGATGGAAAAAACCCAGGCAGTTCTGCATGAGACCGAAGGATTCTCCAGTTTGCTCTTCCCAGCCTTCAGCAGGGCTGCAGCACGTGCAGGGAACAGTCCCCACGCTGCCACCCAGCATGGCCAGGGCCAGGGCATCACCCTGAACACAGAGAGTGAAAAGAAATGGTGGCAGCACCTCCAGAAAGAAAGCACAAGGAGTCCTCTCAGCCTTTAGCCTTGTTTGAGAGTCAGCCTGGTATTTAACCCCTCACAGGATGCAGGAGCCAGAGGGAGCTGAGCTCAGCCTCTGGGCTACTATCACAGGAAGATTTCCGAGCAGCTGAGCCAGAGCAGGGCTGAGCCCCCTCATAACCAGCCTGCCCTCTGCTCTGCACCATCAGGAGGCTCCTTTCCACTCCCCAGCACAACAACAAGGCATGGCAGGCCGCACACAGAAGAGCAGAGAAGGTGAAGGGCTCACATTCGCTTTCTTTGGAGCGCTCACAAGGATCCGCAGGCTCTTCAGGGAAGGGCTCAGCTCCAACTGTTCCATCGCTTTGTCCAAATCTTCCTGGGATTTCAGTGGGATCAGGAGCTGGAAGGGATTAAACAAACACCAGAGGATGGCAATGTCACACTTCTGGGTAAACAGAAGGAGGCAGATTCCTACAGGGAGCAGCCTGGGAATGGGGGATGAGGGAGGAACCCAAGGAGACGATGGAAAATGGGGGCCCCATGCCCTCCAGCTCTAATATTTTCTTCCAAGACCTCATTTACCAAAGAACAGATGCAAAAAAAAATTCACAACAAACAACATCTGCAAGGAGAAAGCTTAAAGGTCACACCAGCAATCCAGTGTGGGAAAAGGAGAGGGCTGGGATGAAACTTTGGGATTGCTGCCTGCTGTTCTGGGGCTGCTGTGATTCTGCAGCAGGACCTGCTGCTACCCAGCCCCAAAACAACCCCACACGTTCTTGCTGGGTTGATGGTCATGCAGTGGTGCTCCAAGACACCAGTAAGTTGCACCCAAGGATTTACTCTGGCAGATGCCTTGGGCCCTTCCCTACTGCTGCAATCTCTGTTCCTGCACACTGACACAGATCCCTAGTGTCTGGCCATCAGGTGAAACCAGGGAACATCCCACAAATAAAAGTCTTTTCCCTTTTGATGTGAAAGGTGTGCATTGCTCTCCTTCCAAGAACCGCTTCTTTCACTCCCAGCAGAACAAATTCAGCTTCTGCTCTTTGTAAGAACAGAGAACTACACATTGCTGTGTCTGTCAGACAGCAAAAAGTCCTGATGTTTTCCTGGGAAAAGGAAATGGCAGACTATTGCCCTCATAGCTCCACGGGGAATGTGACCCTGCCAACCTCGCTGTGTGGTGTACCATGTCCTGCAGACAGCCTGCAAAGCCTGACACAGCTGCACTTCAGAGGAGCTCTGTGGCCTTCTGCTGCCCTGGGCTAAGATTAAAAGCACAACTTCTTGCCCCTCATTCCAGGATATTCTGCCTAATCTCTTCCCAAACAGGCCTCAGCCTCTGCAGGTTGCCTCGGGCACTGGATCCAACACAGCACATGTTATTCTCATGCCTGTGCCAAAGTACACTGCAACTCCACTGACCAAAGGCACCGAGCAGCCACAGCTCCCAGCAGGCTCTCACTGGGAGCCACAGCTTCCCAGAACTCCTGAAAGGTGGCTCAGCCCTCTGGGTGAGCAGAGCTCCTGTCCCCAGCCACAGCAAACCCACCTCAGAGAAGCTGCCACACAAGGTGATGCTCACAAGCCCACTGGGACAACCTTTTTGATCCCAGGGTGGTGCCAAGGGTTTGGCTGGTGGCCTGTAGGCAAATACACCTCAGGCTGTGTGCTCCTGGCCAAGAAGGCCAGTGATACCCTGGGGAGCACTGGGAAGAGCACTTGCAGCAGGTCAGGGAAGGGATCCTGCCCCTCTGCCCAGCCCTGTGAGCACATCTGGAGTGCTGTGCCCAAGAGAAAACACATCTGGACTCAAGAGAGACAGGCAGCTCCTGCAGCAGGGCCAGCTGAGGCTGCAAGGAAGATGAAGGGATTGGAGCATCTCTCTTACGAGGGAAGGCTGAAGGAGCTGGAGCTGTTCATGCTCAAGAGGAGACGCTGAGAGGGGACCTCATCCCTGTCTGTGCCTGTCTGCAGGGAGGGCTCAGAGCAGGGACCAGGCCCTGCTCTGTGGGCTCCAGCAATGGCACCAAAGGAATGGGCTGGAACTGATGCCCAGGAAGTTCCCTCTGGACATGAGGTAGAACTTCTTCCCTGTGCAGTGACTGAGCCCTGAACAGACTGTCCAGAAAGGCTGTGGGGTCTCCCTGCCTGGGGATATTCCAGAACCATCCAGACACAACCCTGTGCCATGTTCTTCCCTCTCTCTTCTAGACCCTGCTGAAGAAGGGAGGTTGAACCAGATCACCCTTTGTGGTGCCTTGCAGCCTGACCCATCCTGTGATTTTTCTCTCATCCTTCATTCATATTTGAGTGAACAACCTGTATTCCCCACAGATATCAGGCAGAGATGGCACTGAGTATGTCTCCTAAGTGCAGTGCTCAGCCTGATCCCTTAAGCAGTAGAGATGGAGAGATTCCCTTGGGACACTGCTTTACTCTCCTGAGGTTCACAAAGGCTCTGCCTCAAGCACACAAGGCTCCTGCTCTACACACCCCCAGACAGAACCGAGAATGGTGGAGAGCTGCTCTCCCTTGTTGCACCACCAAGCAGAATTTGAACTGTAAGCTCAGCCCCACTGCTCACCCATCCCTTCACTGAGCTGCTCACAAGTGCTCAGAGCAATCCCCCAGCTGCTGCTCTGAACAGAATGTTCTGTAGGTCACTCCATCTCTCTCCAACATCACAACATGAACATGTTTGCATGCCTCCTTCAGAGGAGCCAAAAACATCAGGGAGAAATTGCCCTCTTGTAAAAGGGATTGGAGCCAAGTATTTAGCTTGGCTTTACCTATTACCCACATCTGGAGAGAAAATTCTGCTCCGTTTGGCTTCCAGACTGTGGCACATATGGATATCAGGAACAGGTATCTGCTAGGCATGAAACTCAAAACAGACTCGTGCAGAACCATGGAGGTAATTGCCAGGGTGGATTTCCAGAAACTGGGTTTATTTGATCTAAAGACTGAGTAGCTGTGATTAACAGCAAAGGTTACCTACACAGAAGTTGCACAAACAGAGCTTATTGGATTTTTTAACTTGCTTTTAAATAGATTCCTCCCCTGGAGCCTGATGTTTTAGTGGGGGACTTGATGGTCTCTCCAGGGCAGGTTGAAAATGTGAGAGCAAAGGCTGAGGTTTCACCAGCTACAGCAGCACTGTCAGACCTCACTCCTAAGACACTGCAGAAAGCCAAAGAATTGTAGGAAACAGGGTTGGGGAAAAATCTGAGAGGTCAATTAGTTCATCTTCCTGCCCAATGCAGGACCAACTGGCATCAACAATTCTCGACAAATGTTTGTTAAATATGCTTTTATCTCCTCCCTCCCCTCTGCCATTTCCCCAGGCTTGAACTCTCCCTAAGCTCTCAGAATGATGCTGAGGGGCAGCCTGGGAGGAGACAGCAGGAGGTCAGAAGAGAAGTGGTGGCACAGGGAGGTTCAGTGAACTTCTGCCCAAGGTCACACACAAGCTGGTGTCTGTGCTGCCCCTGGCCAGGCCAGGCTTTGCTGTCCCACTCCTCAGAAAGATGAGCCCAGCCTAGAGCTAGCACAGACATTCCCCACGGGGGACACCCATGGCCAGGCCCTGCTCTTATCTACAGCAGCCCCAGCCTGCTGATTCCGTGGTCCCACCAGGATGTGATTCATGTGTGCCCCTGCTCCACCCAGTTGGCATGCTCATCTCACTGAGCCTGGCTTCAGGACACCTCCTCCACCAGGACAGGCATTGCCACTCAGTGAGATTCTGCAGGGGCCTGCTGACCTCAGTCTAAATTTGGTCTACGAGGTGCCACTGCAGGAGAGGTGTCTGATGGCAGCAAAGAATTACTGCACAGCTCCCCTGGGCATAAAGACAGGGTGAAATATTTAACTGCAATGAGTCTGTGGTCATGTTCCCTCTGAAACTTGCAGTCATGACACCCAAACCCCTGACCCAGGAGCCAGATGCTGGGGTGTCACCACGTGTGCACGTAGGCTGTGTCCCCAAAGACCCCTCTTGTCTGTTTACAGTGTTTCCAGAACAACAACCCTGAGTTGCTATTCCTCAGACATCTTCCCAAAGCTGTGGGCTCTCACGAGGTGGAACTTTTAAGTGTAGGAAAACAAAGCACTGCCCTAAGAAACCAGGAGTACCCAAAGGCCTGCTCATGGCCCTGCTATGTGCTGTGCACATGGCAGAAAAGACAGTCTCTAACATGGGATAAAATGCATTATTTAAGCTTCTGTTTGCTGTTGTTGGAAAGAAATCCTCTTCCAGTGGGAAGAAACCTGGAATGAAATGAGTCATTCCTGGGGAATTCAATGGCAGGCTTTTCCCGGGAGGGCTGTCAAAGAATGCCCAAGATTAGAAACCTGACTGCATTCAAAGTCAAAACCCAGTGGACACTTTGGTATCATGAGGTACCTATTGTAAAAGAATAGCAAATTGCTTTGTGGAGCAAATCTCTATTGAAACAGAAGGGAGAAAATAATAAATGGGGTGAAAAAAAAAGAAGAAAGGTCTCTTCAGGATCTCTCTCTCCATTCATACTCTAATCAAAGGCTGCAGGTCACCTGCAATTAATACTTGATCAAGCCAGCTGCCAGGGCAGATCCAAAAGGATCTGTGTTTAAAAGCCCACCTCTTTGCCATTTGGCCCTCTCCTCCTTCCCAAAGCCAAACCCACCCTGAGAGTCCAGTGGCTGGAGATGCCCCACAGGAAAATACTGAGCACACCAAAGGAGATGCCAAGGATTTCCCCCTTCTGCTAACAGCCCTCAGCAGGATCCTCCTCTCACACACAGTGCTGAGCTCAAAAGTGGGAAAAACACAGAGGCCTATGTGATGAATGATGGAGGAGAAAGGCCTCCTAGCCTTAAAATGCAAGGCTTGCAGAGGGAGGGCTCCTTGGCTGCTTTTATGTGGCCACAGGGGCTGCTGGAGGAACGTCCAGTGATGCACATTTCACTGCAGACCCAGCCACAAGAACGTGCACGTCGTGCCGGGGGTTTGGGTGAGACAAAGTCAGGGCTGGATAAAAGAACACTGTGTGAGCAGCACTGTCCCTCCTGCCCTGCACTTCACGCTCCTGCAACTGCCCCCGAGGTGGGAAGGCTTCACATCCCTGATGGAGTGAGGGGAAAGACAATGTTCCTGTGTAACAGGCCTCCCTTGGAATGATTTTGACAAAAGAAAAGCCTGGCTTGAGGGCTGAGAATCCCTCTGAGCTGTGTTCACACAACAGCTCTTGTGCACTCACTAGCTGGGAGCCACAAAATAAGGTTATTTTTCTTCAGATCCAAGTAAAACACAGAATCAGGGCCTTCAGAACAAACCACTGCTGAATCCTGAAGTTGGCAGCAGGCACCCCAAAGCTGCCCCTCAGCAGAAAGGAGAAGAGTACCTCATTGTTCACACAGACCAAGTCCATCGTCTGCCCAAAAGCGTCCGTGACCTTCTGCACCACTTCCTTGAATTTGACTGGTCTTGGAAACTGGATAATCCTGTAAACACAAACAAATACAACAACAGTCTCAGTTTAGCAGAAGCATACTGGAATTTGGGATTTGACTGACAGTACTGAAGAAAGGGCTTGTATTCCATCATGAAGCATAAAAACTGCTCCTTGACTTTGCACTCACAGAAATGCTGCTCCTCTGCTGTGCCCAAGAGGGGACCTGACAACTCTGCAAGAATATCTACCAATAATCTTTGTGCAGCTCCTCTGCTCCTCCCTCTAACATTAGTACAGGTGGAAAAAAAAAAAGGAAGTCCAGCAGCACTCCACTGGAGAAAACCCAGATCAGGCAATGGTCAGTGATTTATCATCTCTGTTTTCAGCAGGAGGCTCTGAATGGGGAGGAGGGCTGGAAGTGGGGACGATGCAGTTTGGCATCCTGTGACACTCCTGTACCATCACACACAGCACCTCTATAGGTACTCACAGCAGGTAGAGTCTAACCCTAAAATAACACTACTTAAATTTTCTTTGGCTTTAACATGCACCTTGGACCATCAGCCTGTGTCCTGCCCTGTCACAGTCACCAAGCAGAGGTGATTCCATGAAAATGTCAAGCAGGGAAGGGCGGACAAGCTTTAACTCCCAGCCCTATTTTTATGGGACCCATGCCCAAAATCTGGTTATCTTAAGTAAGTGTCATGGACTGCTAATCAAAGGACACATTTCTGTAGAGTTCCAGCTCCACTGTGGGTTCAGCAGGGCTCAAGAATTAACAAGAGAAAAGGTTCCAAGTGTGCTCCCAATGTCCTTGGTAAAAGAGGCATTTAATGACTTCCAGCTTGGAACCATTTTGCCTGCGTGCAAATCCCAGGAGCTTCTTGTGGCAAATGGGATGATGAGGCAGGGCTCTTGCATATAAAAGTGAAGCTGATTTTAGGGGAATGAATCCTGGCTGAAGTCAGCTGGACAGTGTTGGGTGGAAAAGGTATTTTTTCCCTGTGTTCACAGGGGACTGGAGTAGGTACCTACCTTTTCTCTCCTTCATATTCAAACTTGATCCTGACATTTCGCTGCTGAAAGAAAAAGCAGAGAATGGTGAGGTCCCAAACTGCATCCTGGATTGACCCACAGACCCAAAGCTGAGAGGAGCTCTCAGGGAGACTCTCCTAACTCTGTAATGCATCTGGTTCATTTAGGCCAAGCTGCCTGGTGGACTCACAACCTTAGGGGACACTCCACATTGCTGAGGAATATGTTTGTCAAAAAATAAGCTCTTCTGTAAGCAAGAAGACACTCTCCTCTATAACTGTTAGTCTTAATAAAATGAATTCATAAGGCTGAAAATGGTTCTGAACTCTTGGGAGCAAGGCACTAATATCAAAGAGGCCATTATGGCAAGTGTCTGATGCCTGTCCACTTTCAGTGCTTCCCATGGTTTCACCCCAGTACTTTTCTGTTGGAAACCCAAAAAACAAAGCTCAAAGGATGCTTACTAGTACACAGGAATATTTGGGGTGAAGAATTAAGAATCAAAAGCAAGCATTCTATAATGGAAGTGGAGACAGTCTGAAATTTTAAAGCCAACAGTGGTGGGATGGTTGAAGGGCTGGTTGCTACAAAATGCAAAGTGTATGAGGCCCAATACACGATGCACAGCCAATGCCCTCCCTGAACTGACCCACTGCTCACCTCAAGAGAAACCACAAAATTTACCCAAAGAAGAGCCAGTGGAATCACAGGCACACTGGGCACACAGCTGTGCAGGAACCAGTAAAAACCACTTCTCCCATCCTCTGTTTGTGCATGTTTAGCAGCAATCAAGACCACAAGGAGCTTTTTCATTCCTTCAGCTCCTCAGGCCAAGTCTGAGCCAAGCATCCCTCTAGCATCCCTTAGATCATTCCAGGACTTTCCGACGGTCTCCAAAGCAGATCAAAGCCCTCTTTACTCCCCAGACCAGGTCTAGTCACCCCACTTAACCAGCATTTTCCTCCCCACAGTGCCCACCAGCCTCCTCACACAGCTCTCTTCCCATGCAGGGAGAAGTCCTGGCCACCTCCCTCCGAGGTGTAACCGCAGGGAGGGCTCGGTCCCGCGCCACCAGCGTCTCGCAGGGATAACTCCCAGCTGGGTGGGTGACAGCCCTTCCTGAGCACAGCACTTATCTCTGGGCCTGGGCTGCCAGTGTGTGAAGGCACACTTTCCATCCTCTCAGAGGGAAAGCAGAGCTGCAGTGAAACAGCTTTGTTCCTAACGAGGAAAACGAGCTGGACCGGAGCCCTCGGGTTTGTTTTTCGAGCGACAGCTCCTCAAGTTCTGCAAACACCCACTGAAATTCAGGAAGTCAAGGCTGGAGGCAATTCTGTTGAAAAGCTTGAACAGATTCAGGGTAAACACGCTGGATCACCCAAAATGCATCCTTGTTATCTCTGCTCGTGGCATTTTCTGTGCTTCCGGAAGGGCTGGGAAGAACCAGTGCTGGGACAGTCACCAAGTGGGGCACTCCAGCAGCGATACAGCCCTGTGCTACACAGGCACTTACATCACCTCGCTGGCTAAAGCCAGTTCTCCAGACACACAAAGTTTGGAGAGTCGCCAGGTTCATTTCCAGAACCAGGCCCAACTTGTAAAAATATCAGATTAATTCTAAACCAGTCCAACATTCCAAATGAGAAGAGATGACCATAACCAACCTAGTGCTGAAGGTTCAAATCATTCTGGAGAGACAGGCAAATCAGGTGGTATTGCCACCTTGGGCTATCTTTGCTGGAAAAGAAATTATACAGGCTCTTTCATGCCAATTTTTATTTGTATGTGCCTCTCTGGAAGGCCTGGCTGGTTTATTCCTCCTGGAGGCTGGCAATAAATTGGCCAGTGACTAGAACCACAAAACCTTTCTCTAAAGAAAGAGAGAGAGAAAAAAAAATCAGGACAAGGAACTTTCAAGGTTTCTCCTTACAAAGAGCAGGACGTGAAAGGGGAAGAGCTCACACAGCTCTGGCCTCACTGCAGGAAACCTTTCAAAACACAGGTTTCACTTTCAGCACAGCCCCAAACAGTGCGCTGAGCTGGGATGCAGCACACGCTGCCTGGTCGTGCTGAACAGCACAAATTTCACAGACAAACAAGTTTTGAAAAACAGCTTGTGGCTGGAAAATGTCAGAACACTTGTCTAAAGCTCCAGAGAGAGAAGAAAATGAAAAAAAATGAGCCACGACCCTGCTGCATCCTTTTCTTCTACATCAACAACAAGGCTGATGTGCCGTGGCCTGGTGCCAGCAGAAGGACGCCAGCTGCCCCACACTGCTCTGCTTCTGAGCAGAGCTACAAACACATTGGCTGCAACAGGGAAATGAAAACCCACTTTATTTCTTAATTAGATAACATTTTTCTTCAATATAAAACACACTAACCTCTTGCCTCCCTCCAAGAAACCAAGACCTTTAGCTCGCAAGCATTTGGAAGAGGGATAAATTCATATTTATCAGTCTGAGAAGTTGATTACAGTTTAATTTTTCAGGCTTCCCTTGGCTTGCTCATGTTTTTGACCTACAGCTCAAGCTGAATTCATCACTGCTATCAGCATAAAATACTTTTTCCCTTCTTAAAAAAAAAAAAAAAGAGTGGGTAGTGCCCAAAGTACTAGGAAATCTCAGGGGATGCAAAGCACTTCCTAAATGCTGGAGCAGGCTGTGATTTTTTACACCCATGGAAGTCTGGTTTGCAGTAACTGGTTTAAGATTACACAGGGAGCCTGGGGCACTGCCAAGTGCTGGAGCAGAACCTCGTGTGAGTCTGCACCCAGCACCTCAAATGAACAATCAGGGGGAATGCAGGACCAGCACCTCCTCCACCAGGAACCCAACACAGCGTGCAAATGTTGAGGTGGAAAAGGTGTGGGTGGTGGAAGCTGCTGGGTCCTACCCACTTTTGCAATTTTGTGAGGAATGTGACTCCCGCTTGCACAACCCAGGTTGAACTATTCACTGACCCTGCCATCAGGTGTCACATGAGGTCAAGGGCAGCCCTGTTCTTCAATCAAGAGGCCCTTAGTGGGTGGAGAACAAGCTGAGACATCCAAAGGCTTGTGTTAAATACAGTGCAGGAGAGGGGTGAGGACAGCCACAGCACTAGCCTTAAACCCTGAGCTCTGGCGGAGCATTTAAACAATATTTTCATCAGCACTGTGAGAGCTCAGGCAGGAGATGGAGCAAGCAAGGGAAACTGAGGCACAAAGGCAGGAGAGGTTTTGGCTAAGGTATGAAGAGATAGCCTAGATTGGGGAGGAGAAGGCTCCATGGAGACCTTCATGCAACATTTCAATATAAAAAAGGGGCTTTATAAGATGGAGAGAGACTTTTTACTGGGTCCTGTAGTGACTGGAGGAGGGCAACAGTTTTCAACAGCAAGAGGCTAGATTGAGGCTGGATGTAAGGAAGATATTTTCTACCACTGGGTTGCTGAGACACTGGAACAGGTTGCACAGAAAAGCTGTGGATGCTCCATCCCTGGACGTGCTCAAGGCCAGGTTGGACTGAGCAACGTCGTCTAGCGACATGTCCCTGCTCACGGCAGACACTCTGGCCTTTAAAACCCTTCCCAGCTCAAACCATTCTGTGGTTCACTCTCTGAAGCAGCAGAATGGTAGAGAGAAGCACAGAACTAAGGAGTTTGGCCTCCTGGGCTGTGAGCACTGAGCAGTTTTCCCTCTCCGTGCGCGTTTCCGCGCGGGGCGCGGAGGAGCCCACGGCGCAGCTGGCGCCTGCAGACCCCGCTGCGACACAAACAAAACCAGCGACAGCCCTGACAGGAAATACCACAGTCATTCCCTTCGTTTCTACAATAATTTCTTCTCCAAAATACTTGTGCTGGCATTTCCTCCAGCCCTGCAAACAAACGGTATTTTACTCCTTCTTGCCATATTCCTCCGAAAGGAAAAAGCAAAGCCGCTGCTGCGGCCACAAACCCATCACCATCCTTCCAGGCTTTCCTTGAGGTATTTTTGGCTCTTTCCTCAAAAATTCAGATTTCACAGAGAAAAGACCACAACTTCCAAGCTTCAGAGACAGAATTCAGATGGGAATCTGGGGAGAAAAGGGGCAACTGCTTTTGCCTTTTGGCTGGGGTCCATGTACCCCAGCAGTCTTGGCCAAGCTTGGCCCTCAGAGCTGGAGCAACAGCCCTGTGTGCTGGTTTAGATTAAGGAAAACGTTGGAAAAAAAACAGAAAAAGTGTTTCCAAACGAGGTGAATCATGATCTTATACAGAGATCCCTGAAGAGCTGACTGCTGTTTGTAATAAAAGCACACACGGAGAGCAGGAAAACAAGCAGCTAGTCCTAAAATGGAAGCGGCTCTGGAGGAGCAGAAGATGCTGAGCACCCTCTCTGCTGAACAGCCAGGGGGTTGCTCAAATTGGGGTACAGATCCAAGCTGAGCCCGTGGAGAAGGCTGTCTAATGGCAGAGGCAGGCAGGGAGTCTCTTACTTCTGTAGTATACTTTTTCCTTTGTCTTGATAAACACTCTTCCCCTATTATTGTTGATTTAAGCTTTCACTCTCCTTACCTTCTTTTGGGTACCACCATACTTTTTCTTGATGTAATCCATTTTAAAATGTCTAGGGGACCTAAACTGATACCATCCCATGGCCAAATCTCACTTAAGCATGTCCCCCTGCATGCCCAACAACCAGTCAGATTAAATTCTGCCCTGCACCTCCAAGCCTGTCTGTGTCACTGAAAAAACTAAAGCTGCCACTGGGGAAAATCCCAGACTAGCACAAATTCAAAGATTTCCCCTGTCATGTCTTTTCCTCCTCCTAAACTCCACTGCCATCAGAAACAGTGCTCTGTCCAGACCCCACTTCTGTGGCTTGCTTTAGCCCTGCTCCTGTCAAACCTAACCAGAGGACAACTTTTCCCATGCTGAGACATCACAAGGATGGGGTCTTTAGGGCACTTCTTCCACCCAAATCCACAGCTGCCTCACAAACCAACTGGGACAAGCCTCTGACTTCAGCATTAACCCTTCTGTGGTCAAGAAAGGCAGGAAAAATCATCACGAGGGGCCTCCTATTCCCCTTGGTGCTGCTCATTCCAGCCTTGCTCATATCCACCCACAAGATTTTGGGCACTTATTTTGCCTCAGTTTCCCCCCTGGGTAGCACAGGGGCAGTGAAATACACCCACTTTTGCACGCCACAGGGTAATCAGAGGGTTTGATTTCACTTCCCTCATTTTCTACTCTCTGGATTAGGAAACAACGAGAAAACCCCGCGGAGCCGCGCTCGAGTCACTCCCTTCGCACAAAGCCGCAAAGCGGTGGGATTCCTCCTCAGCTCCTGGCTCTGGCTGAGAGGAATCAGCGCCACAGGGCCAGGCTGAGGGGACTCCTACACTTCCCCAAGGTGCAGGTCGTTTGCATCAGCCCTGTGCTCGCCCCTGCCCTCAGCAGCGGGACGTTCCTTGCGCGCCAGACAGCTGGAGCGCGGCCACAGACCGCAAGAGGAGATGACTAACGCACGTCACTGGGAATTATCTGCACAGAACCCCCACGCACGCCGGGTTATTCAGCAACCAGACAGAAAGCAGTTTGTCTGGCATTGCCCCTTTATCATTGCAGGGGCAGAAGGCACAATATATCCCAGTCCCTCCGGATCTTTGCAGCTTTTTTTCCCCTCTAAAAGCACCTGCGCAGCTCAGAGGACAGCACAAAGATGATGTCTAGAAGGTTCACTGCTGCCTGTTGCAGACATTTCTGTTTCAGACAGCACTAGAAATCACAGGCTTCAAAACGTTTATCTAAAACCACCCACCTGGCAGGGAAGAGCTTTTTTTCAGCTGGATTTCTCACTGGTATCACCCTCTTTGCACCCAAGTCAGCTCCACATCCAGACATGGGAAAGCCTCTTAAATCCTTAGGACTCCCCTGCCTCTGCCATCTCCAGCCAAGGCTTTCCCAGTCAGTGATTTGCCCCCTTGTTTCTGCTCCCCAGGTGGGGAAATTCCTGCAGATCCCCTCATAGAGACTCCCATCTTCCCCCATCCACACCATATTCTCCAGGTGATAAAGCCAAACACCTTTTCAGGCAGCTCAAAGACCCACAGGGAGCCCTACAAAATGAGCTGTATTTTACTGGAATTATGAGCAAGCCTTGTCTTGCACCCAGCTTGCCGAAGAGAACAGTCCACAGGTAATTTACTAAAAGAACAACTTTTAGGACAGTCTGACATTTGATGTACATGGAGAAACATTTCCTACCAACATTTAATTGCCGTGGGAGAATTTGCCATGGTGATTAAGGTGGCAGAGGAGCTGCTGGCTGTCATTGGCTGTGACAGAGGCCCACTGACAAGCAGCTTCATACTGCCAGTTGCCAAGTGCTATTTATAGAAATGAATGGATGTGAACATAAATAGATCCAAAATAAATGCTAATTTAATTGCTCTTTTCTCCCTCCATCCTTTTGTTCAGGATTTCCTAATTATTCGGGGTTTCCCTTCTTATTCCACTCATCTTTTTCCTTAATAACACAACACAAATCTTCATTCTCCTGTTTCCTTCTTCCCCTCTTCAGGGACATTTCTATGAACAAACTCCCTTGTTCAGTCCAAGAGAGAGCCTGAAAGGGCTCCTTCCAGCCATGCCAGAGGATGCACAAGGAATAACAGAGTGATTAAAGGAGAAACAGAGGAATACAAGTGCAGAAGCTGCACTAGGAATAATGTGAGAAGGATCCCTCTGTTCCCAAAGAACAGCTCTGCTTTACCTCACGTGAGGAAGGAAAAGGGTGTCCATGGAATTCCCACAAGGTAGAGAGGCAGGACAAGGTAGTGGCTGCCACACCTGACCAGGACTCAGGGGATTCCAGCTCAGCCATCACATCTGCTGCCAGCTGCCTGGGCAATTCAAGGGAGGAAAATCAGCCATGCTGTCCTATTCTAATTTCCAGCCCGTTCTGCCACAAGGCATTGCACATCCAGGAACTCAGCCTTCACTCTGAACTCATTTGTGAGGGACGAAAACTAAGGAAAGAAAGACTTTTATGAAATTTGCCAAAGGATGTTCATTTCTTAAGATGAACTGAAGCAAAACTATTGATATTTTGGGAAATAAATATTCTGGAGCACACACAACCACAGGCTGTTTTCTTGTGTGGCCCAGGCCTATGAGGAATAGAATCTGGCAGGATTCAATTTTCAACTTGTGTCAAGAGAGCACTGAAGAAGCCCTCCAGGAGACAGGAATGAGATAACACTTCAGTTGTGCTTCTCTGTGTACCAAAAACTGCTGCAAGCCACAGAGAACTGGCTAGCTAGCCAAGACATTCTTGTTGTGAACTCTGTCTTTCAGTGGAAATTTGGAACACTGACCAAAGGATTCCCATGCCTCAGAAAAAACATTTTTCCACAGAAAAAGAAATATTATTTTATTAATCTATTAACTGAACTCCCAAACCCAAGTAGTTCAATGTGAGCATGTTGCTGCAGGGCCTCATGAGAGGCCCCAAAAATTAGATGACCAAGAGGACATTTTATCACCAAAATGGCCCTGTGCCTCATTCTCCCCACAGGAAGGGAACTGTGCAGGGCATCCTTCAGCCCAACTGACCAACATAATCACAGGATTAGGTAAACAATAGAAAGGGAAAACCAAATACCAAAGGAACAACAAATCACAGCATAACAACTGCACTTCCAAAGCAATCTCTACCCCACATCAATTTCTGTCCTAAAAAACAAGGGGAAAAAAGAAACCTAAAAGTGACCCAAACAAGCTGATTAAAGTGAGCTACAAACACGAACCAAGTTCCCACTAATTCCACCTCCTCTGGCCGCTCCCCACCTCCCGCCGTGCTGCGAGCCAGACGTGTTCCAGCCTGTCCAATTTAGTGAGGCAACAATTCAACATCCTCCAACGCCCTTCATCTCCTGGGACCTGCTGGTCTGACCCCTCAGCTCCGGATGTGTGAGGAGAGCAGGATCCTCACCATCCACATCTCCTCCATCAGGGAGCTCTGAGCAACCCTGAGCATGCAGCTCCACTTGCGGATAAAAAGAAAAATCATGAAAGAGGAAGTGTTTTTTCCAAGCATCAGTGCTCTAATAAGAAGGAAATTTTGATTCCTATATAATACAATCCTATAATAAAATTAAACACAACTGGCAGCCAACTATTCTAAAGCTGATACCTCCATGGATGACTTAAAAATGAAGATGCAGAATGGATGGGCTGTGGGTGTGAATTTGATTCCTAGAGGCCAACTTTATGCAGATAAGAATTCAATCAATGAAAACTACAATTTACCTTATTTTCAACTAATTATGTGGTTAACTGTGTATGTGCTACATTAACAGCCCAGGCCTCAAAAACAACAGCAGGGATTTTCCCCCATCGTGCAAAACAAATGTTTTAAGAGGAGCCTGGAAAGCTTTGCTACCCTGAAAGCAACTGGAGCTGGCTCCACACGGTCCCCACCCATCACTGCGCACAAGATGCTGCCCCTGCAGCCACCCAAAGCTGCTCTGGGTTTTCTGCTTCTCCTGCAGCTGCAGGGAGCCAGCCCTGAGTTTCTCTGGTCAGTTCTGTAAACATCTTGGATTTTTTTCAGCATGAGCTGAACGCAAACCCAGTGATTCAACTTGGCCAGCTGCTACCGCCGGGCCGCGCTTTGAAACCAGACGCGCGCACGTGTTTTCGTCTGCATGTGGCTGGGAAGTCCACAGGGATTTGGGAAGGGATTTTTCCTCTCTGCACCCAGACTTCTTTGTTTGTAGCACAAGTGACATTAAAAAAATGCATGACGACAGTAAATGACAATTTGTTTTCTCCCTTGCTAGGCATCCAGCAGTTGCAGGGTTGACTGCAAGCTCATTCTAAAGCACAGCACTAGAGGTGGAATTCCACGTGGATTTGCTGCCTTGCTTCTCCAGCAACTTCCCAGTTGTCCCAATCTTTTTCTCCCTTTTTCCCTTGCTATTTTGACAACTGACTTCTTTCTTCACAACTTTCATGTTCCCATATTATTTGCTCCATAGACAAACATGCTATTAATCCACTTCAGCTATTGTATCAATGTCAGCAAATAATTTCTGACATTGCTCAAGGGACAATGTTTTTTGTTCACCAAAACAACTCTGAATGTGCAACAGGGCCAAAACATTTGGGTTTAAGAACATAAAGATAAACAGCAGTAATTCATAATTAAACACTTTATATAAGAATGACATGATTCCTCCCCAAAGAGCCTGGGTGTCTACAGCTCAGAATTGGCAGTCTGTCATTCAAATATCTGAAGCAAAATGTGCACATAATAAATATTGTATTTCATTAACGCTGTCAATAGAAAACAATTGACTTGTCCAAGTCCTAAAGCTGCACAGCCTGAAACAAGTTCTGCTACTTTCAGACCAAAACAACAGTTAGAAGTGCCTTGAGGTGAGACTCAAGATTTAAACCCAGTTTCAGGCCCTGTTGTTATATTTGTGAATAATTTGGGGCATTACCCTTCCCTGCTCCTCTGTGATATAGTGATGCCTGTAACTTCCTTTCAGCTCTTCAAAAAGAGGTCATAAACCTCCCAGCTTGGTGAAATGATGATATTTCTGATGTGCTGAGCAGTTGTTAACTTCAGTTCTAAGATTTAAGCTCTGCTCAGCCAGCATGGCAAGCACCATGCCCACCTCTGTGGCCTGCTGGAGTTTGGGGTGGCCTGAGGAAGCAATGCCATACCTGTTTGTTGGAGTGGACACTGTTTTTATTCCTGTTGTTGTCCAGCAGCCCCCCACACTTGCCCAACGCTGCCAAATCCTTCATAATAGAGTTCAGAGCTTCTTCTTCATCTGCAAGAAAAGAAGAGACAACTGAAGTGTGGAAAGCAACCCTGCCCTCGGATGTGCAGAGTGAAAATACAGTGCTGCAAATATAAACTTTCAACACAAATGGATCAGAAGACACAATGTCTAGCCTCCTGTTAAGAGAGGCATTCCAAGACTACACCACAGTCTCTCCCAGCCCAGTCTGTCCTGAAAACACAGGTTCCTTCATTACAGGTGAGACAGATAATGAGATCTCGTTGTCCCCACCTGAAAGAGCCTGCAAGAAAGCTGCAGGAGGACTCTTGACAAGGACAGGATGCCAGAAAATGCCATTAAAATTAAAAAGGGCAGGTTTAGATTAGATATTAGAAAGAAGTTTTCCTCTGTGAGGGTGGTGAGGCCTTGGCACAGCTGCCCAGAGAAGCTGTGGCTGCCCCATCCCTGGACATGTACAAGGCCAGGTTGGATGGGGCTTGGAGTAACCTGGGCTAGGGAAAAAAGGTGTCCTTGTCTTTCCTCCCTCTTCATTAAAGGTACCCAAGAACCATGACTGACCTTCAAAACCAGAAGCAGTGAGAAACCAGGGGAGAGGACAAGGAATCCATGAGAAAAGAGAGAAGCTCAGCAGTGCTGGAGAGAAGACACAGAGAGCCCTCGTGGGAGTTCTGATTTCTGCAGTAGCAGGAGAACTTTGAGGGACCACTGGCTCTGAAACCAGCCTCCTCTTTTTCAACACTTCAGCATCTGTGGTTATGGGCTCTTGAAGCAGCTATGAAGTGTGAAAGGCAAAACACCAATCACAAGAAGCAAGAACCCTGTCAAGGCCTAGGGCAGGGCACACTGTCAGGAGTGTGTGAAAATCCACTGCACACTCCATGCTCGTGACACAGGCAGGGCAAATGTTAGGCACATGTAGCTCTTACTGCAAAAAAATACAAATGCAGCTCTTACCGCAAAAAATACAAATACAGCTACAAATCTCATCTAAAAATGAGTGTCTCCAGTGACAGAACCACCCCTACACCAGGCCAGCCTGCTGATTTAACTCAAAGTCCACAAATATGTGAAAAATGACCAAAACCATATGAAATCAGACAGGAATGGACCCAAATACTGAGGATCTTTCCCCAGGGAGGTGCATGTCCTGGATCCTCGTGCTCAGATAGAACACCATCTCCTCTTGTTCTGCTCCTCCTGCTGGGTTCTATGAGCAATGAAGCTACAAAAAACCCCAGATATGTGAGAAAAACATTTCTTGTGCATGCTCTGCTCCCAGAGTATATTAAAGAAATAAGGGGAAAAACTGGGGGAATTTCAGAGCTCAGAAATGAGCTTCAATGCCTACATCAAACTCTTAGGAAAAAGCCTACATTTTTCTGTAGGCAATGTGTCTATACACATTTAATATATAAACATATATCTGTACATCAGTATTAAAAATATAACTGATAAAATAATAAAATTCATACCTAAGTACATGAAAATGTAATCCCTTTTGCCTCCTACATTTCCCTATTTATAAAAGCACAGGTATGTTTTTCCAGAGGGGTGGCAGAGAGAACAACCTGAAGTGCTACAGGAAAAAAACTGAAAAAAAGATAACTTTCAGTTCAAGTTCAGGGGAAACAAACAAAAAAAAAAAAACAAAAACAAAAAAACCAACAAACCAACAATAAAAAATAAACACATCAAGAATGTCCCCAAAGTTTGGGTTTGTTGTTGTTGTTGGTTTGTTTTGTTTTTTTTTGTTTTTTTTTTTTTAAAGGGCCTCTGGGACAAGCATAGTTTTCCACACAGATTTTGTAGTAGGAAAATACCCAACACAAAAAAAGAAGGCCTTTTTTTTTTTTTGGTGGAAGGGGAAGGGAACAGGGGGAGGGATGAGCTAAAACAAACCCACAAAAACAAAAACCCCTTACGCCACCCTCTAGGAATTTTCCACCAAAGCTTTAATCTCTACAGTGCCCCTCACTCTTTTTTTTTTTCTTTTTTTCCAGCGAGTGACAACAAAAGTTTCCTGCACTGCCTGACACAAAACACAGTCTGTAATGTCCTGGGCCAACAGAGCCAGCAGGCAGAGACAGAGTCAAACCACCCAATTCCCCACCCCTCTCCCACCTCCAAACCTCCCTGGCACCATCTTCCAGGAGAGGAATCCCTGGTTAACCCAGCAGTGCCTTGGTTCATATCACATTCTCTTCCTCCTCTATCTACATATCAATCTTGCCAAAACTTTTTTTGTAGCAGACTTCCGAGTCCACCAAACAGGTTCAAAAATTCCTGGTGCTGCAAACCCAGCTCATGATAAGTCACATTGCTTAGGAAGTCAGGTTAAAAATCTCTGCCAGAAGTGACTTTTTTGCATCTCTCCAAACACAGCAGAATCCACTCACTTTCAGTAACTGCTTAAATTCACCTGGTGTCCAGAAATACCCGAACATCAACTGAATAGGCCTTAGAATAAGTGGTGTAAAACTGAGCTCCAGCTGTCCTGAATCAGGTACTCAAGAAAAAAAAAAGGAAAGAGAAGCTATTTCTTGTATTTGACTGCCAAATCAGCATTTTCCTTCCTTTATCTACTAAAAAACTGATGCAAAAAAGCACTCTGAAAAGCATCTGAGGATTTTTAATTACAAAATGAGTGTTAATTGTCAAAAAACTAAAATCCACATCCATGACATCACTGCTGCAAAACAAGATAAGAAAACTTCTTCCTATCCAAGCAGGAAAGGTTGTTTTCTGCTGCTGGAGGGTGAAAAAACCCTTAAGCACAATCAGAAATACAATATTTCCTTCAACTAATATATTTCTATGTGCTTAAGTATTTTCCAGCTGCTTTTAACAGTGTGTTTTTACTCCAAGAGAGCTGTGATTTCTGGGAGGCAATGACCAAAGCCTCAACTGTTCAAAACAAAACCCCCCACACCAGGCTCTGAGGCAACTTCTGAGCAGCAGCAGAATTTGCATCATCTCTTGCAAAACCGACACTTCCCAGTCCTCTCCGGGACAGCTCTGCACAGGCACTGATCCTTTCCAGACTGAACCTCTTGCCCATCCTAATTACTGCTCCTGGGGTCTCCCAGCTGACTCCCAAGAAGGGTGGAGGACTTTGTTCCGTGGAAAGACGCAGCCAGCTCAGCCAGTGCAGTCAAAAATTCAAACAAGCGCTGAAGCGAACAGGATAATTAAATCCAAATGCCACTCCCAAGCCTTTCCAGCAAAAGGGGTGTCACAGCCTGCTCCTTCTCTGTTTGGCTGGGTTTGAGTCAGGAGAGGGCCAAGGATGGATGGCTCTCCCAGGGACAAAATGCCAATTGTCAGGAATCCCGTGCCCAAGGGACAGGAGAAATCCTGTTCTCCTGATCCAGCCCTGGCAGGACCCAAATATTCTTCAGCCTTGTGAGAAGGCAGCATTGAGGCTGCACAGCAAACACCTCCCCAGGCTCTGCCATGGCTCCAGAACAAAACATCTGTGAGTTGCACAACACTGATGAAGTATCCTTGGAGCTCTATGGACTTGGGAGACTCCTGGAAATCTTTGTGCAACGTGAGCAGGTTCCTGCTCCTGAACGAGCTCCTGGCCCAGCTCCACTCTGGCATCGTTTTGCACAAATTCACTTAAGGTACTGTGGGTTGACAGGATGAATTGTACAACAAATCCCACTTGATCTCCAACACAACATGAAAACAGGATTATTTCTACCATGGAAGATCAGGACAGAGAAAAGCTGATTATAGAGACAGCAAAGATGAAACATAAAAATAAATTGTGTTTAGTACTGTCCCTCTGTGCCCAATGTCTCTTCTTCCATCCTCAGGTTTCAGCTATTTCCCTTAATAGGAAACTCCTTTCTTCTCTACTTTCCACCAACACACTTAATTTTCTGCTTTTTAAATCAGCTTCCTGTGACAAAGCTTGTTTGATCACACTGCCAGCCCATCCAACCAAGGAACACTTCCAACCAAAAATAATAGATGTTTCAAAAGATATTAATTTCCCAGGGGTTTGGGGGTGGGGGGAAATATCCACAGCCACACAGAAGAGAGGAACACACAGGAGCAGAAAGCCAAGAGCACTCCCAAGGAGCAGTGACCAGTGAAGCTCCAGTAGACAGGGTTCGTATTTTTATTAAAATACACTCATCCATTTTGGCAGGATCTTTTATCAAAACCAGAATGCCTCCTTCTCTCATCAGGTTTCGAGTTCTGCAAGATGTTAAGACTTGCAAGTCCCAGGCACTGCCAGTGTGAATCTGGTACTGACACAACCAGAGCACACAGCCTCCAGCTGCACCAAAGGAAATATTGGTTGGATAGCAGGAAAAAGTTTTATATAAAGAATGATAAAGTTCTGGAATGCTCTGCCCAGGGAGGTGGTGCAGTCCCCATCCCTGGGTGTGTTTAACAAAGCCTGGATGTGGCACTGGGTGCCAGGGTTGAGTTGAGCTGTTGGGGCTGGGTTGGACTCGATGGTCTTGAAGGTCTCTTCCAACCCAGACATTCTGGGAATTCTGTGAATCTGGGGCATTTGGCTACTTGGCAAAATCAGCCAGGGAGTGACAGCAAAGAGGCAGCAGATGACACATCTCTCTGCCCTTCAGAGACACGTTTCCAGTGCTGCTACGTGGCCTCGGTTCCAGCCTGCGTGGGGGAGAGAGGAACCTGGACTTTCAGTCTTAGTACAGCAAGTTCACTGCTCAGAGAGATGAAAAAAAATTTGCAAAAGGGAGGAATAGAAAGCCTGAAGGTCAACACGGACCACCCAAAACAATTCAAGAGTCAGGAGAGAAAGCAAATGAAGAAGGGACAAAGGAATAATTTAGCTGTGTTCAGATGGTCTAGACACTGCTGTTATTGTTGGCTGCACTAATAGGTCATTGCTAAGAGGCAGTTTATGGTAGTTCCATGAAGCTGCTTCCTTCAACACTGAAATAAAAAAAAAAAATTAAAAAGGCAGCAGCAGCTGGATGAAGCCCACAGGAAAGCCTGTAGGAGCAAAGCAGATCCTGTAAAACATGGTGAGCTCTGATTTGGGCCTCTCACACACACACACACCAGGCAGAACCAGGGCTGGGAAGAGTGGGGGAAAAGCCCTGGGCGTTGCAGGAGGGAAGAACATTGTGAGTCATCCCTGGGCAAGGCTGGAGCATGCAGCCCCAGGGCCCTGCAGGCACTTGGATCCAGAGAAAAACCACAGATGTGACCACTGGTGGTCACTGAAGATCCCACTGTGCTTTTCACAGCCGTGGTGCTGATGGTGCATTTGCCTGTGTAAACTCCAGCAGCAGCACCCACCTCTCCAGAAGGTGATGCAGCCACTGGGGATGTCCCCAGGCACAGGGGAGAGCTCTGTGAAAGCTGAGAGGGGGATGAAGAGAGGATGGGGAGCCACAAATAAACACTGTCACCTCCAGTGAAAGCCCTTTCAGTGGGAAAGACTTTGAATATATAGTGACAAAAACACTGAAATGTAATAAAAACAGAGAAAATAAATATGGAGCCACATGATGACGACTCTGACAATACTGAATTTGGTCAGAAGAGACATCAGCCTTTCATTTTTGCTGGTTTTTTTGAGAACACAATTTTTGGATCAACTATATACAACATTTATCACTTAGCAAAGGGACACTGAAAGACAAGACTCACTCCCCTGGCATCACTTAGTTCCTGCAAAGGGCAGCCCCTGTCCTGATGGAATTCCAGCTACACTGTCAGAAAGGGACAGTAGGCTGGATTTTATGTCTCATTTGATGGACAGAAATCAGAGACAGACAAAAGCCTTGCTCAAGACCACACGAGTCTGCAGTCAGAGCTAAACACATTAAAGGAGCTTAAATCCAGAGAGGACTTCACTTGATCTGGCCTTCCTGGCTGTATACAAAGGGCACAGCAACTCATTTAGCAGCCTCCACATCCCACATCCCAGCCTTGACCTGGAATCACACAGAACAGCCTCTTCAGAAAGCCTTAGCTGGAGAGCTCATGCCCTTGGCTCCTCTTTGCAACAAACTTCTCAATTCCAGTTTGAGAATACAGCTGGCTTTGTATTCTGTTCATTAGACCTTTATAGCCCTGACCCCTCCGTCAGCAGACACTGCCCATCTTCTCCAGGTACTCACAGACTGTGATTTCATCTCCTTTTAACCCTTCTTCATTTAAGTAAATGGAAATACACGGCTTCTGCCACTAGAGTGATACTTCATTCATTTCTGCAGCTCTTTCCAGGTTTTTTTTTGTTTGTTTGAGGGTTATTTTTGTTGTTTTGGGTTTTTTGTTGTTGTTGTTGTTCTTGCTGTTTTTATCAGGAGGAAATAGCAAAGAAGCACACAATGCTCAGTGGCCAAAGCACCTTTTCATGTCTGTTTGCTGTGTGAGCAGGAGCTAACAGCAAGCCTGTCCATGTGTTCCAGTGGAAGCCCACTCCTGTCAGAGCCCACTGCCCTCCCAGAAAATCAGTGTCACACCAGGCCAGGCCTTTCCTGGCCCAGGGAGCAGGACAGCACTCACCCATGTGAGAGCACACACCAAAGAACTTGCTTGTGAAGATAAATGCTGCCTTTTCTCCAAAAGCCAGGGGGGGAAAAAGCTTGGAGACAAAGAAAAACCCAGGCCTGGGGTTTCTGCAGTACCTGCAAACACCATGAACAGGCAGGTGCAGCCACCAGCATCCAGGGCATGCACAACACACCAGGGGCCAAGGTGCCAAGCCAGCACAGACTAGAAGGGTCTTTTCTAAATTAAATGATTCTGATTTTTCTGATTCTGAATTTTAACAGAAGGGATCAATTAGTAACTAAATACCATCACTGACTGTCCCAGTCAATACTGGGAAGGAGCCCAGTGAGCCAGAGGCTCAGGAGCCTGACTTGGACTGTAACAAGAGCCTCCAAGCAAGCAAAGAAGAGACCCAGACACTCTGACAGGCAGCTACAAGTACTGTTGTGCAATTCACCCCCTTGGAAGGGCTGTCTGTGAATGATCTGTGGCAAGCAGAGTGCTGCCTGCACCCACCTAGTGAGATCCAGACAAACCTCCCCATAAATTCAACCCACATGCACAAAGCATTTTGCCACTGTCTGATAAAGAGAAAAATTATCCAATTTCCCTCCTCCAGAGCAGACAGCAGTGCAGCAGACACACCAGCAGAGCACGTTCCCTTTGCAAGTCAGCAAAAGCTGACCAGCAGCTGGATGCTGCTGCTGCTCTCCCTCCTGCAGCCCCACCCAAGGGATGCCAAGGTCACCCCTGGGCAGGGCTCAAGGGCAGGGCACAGCCCAGCAGGTCGGGCAGAGCAATTATGCAGGAGGAAGTGAGGAAAGACCCTCCTGACATGCTGGATTTCTTGGCAGGAGTTTGCTCACTGATGGCTTGAGCTCAGGACACACAGACTCACGTAGAAAACCAGTGCTGTGATGTGCTGGGGGTTCTTGTAAGCATGTTTGTTCTTCTCAGAGAATTATGATGCTAAAGGGGGCACCAGGAAGAGGAGGTTATTAATTCTCAGCCTGGCAAATCAATGCTCAACTCTTGCTCTCCATAAATGACATTGGTTTGGATTTTTAATTTCGCTTCTGTGGCACCATCAGTAACTGCTTTGTGAAAAGAAACAAAACCAAACCCATCAGAGGCTTTGGACAGCTGCAAAGGTCCATCATACCAAGTGCCCAACAGAACATCTGTGGGTTTAGGGCACAGTTACACTATCCCACACACCCCTTTTCTTGGGGTAACACTGAGTTCCTGCCTCCTCTTCCCCCTCTATCCATGCTAGCCCTCAGGTGATCCCTACAGCTACTGGAAAAATTGCATAGCTGAACTGGAGACTGTGTTTAGATCAAAAACAACCCTTCCTTTTACATCCCCTTGCAAAATGGTAGAGAAATCAGAGCTCAGGAATAGGCTTGGAGGGGAAGGTAAAAATCTGTTTTAAAAAAGCTAAACCAGTTCTTTTAAAAATGATAAATATGTATCACATTTATAACTAAATCAAATCACCAATAAGAGGACCCAAGCGTCTCCAAAATACTCGTGCACACAAACAAGCAAACACCCCCAGTGTAATACAGACATGCTAAGGCTCCAGTCAATTAATGAGAGCATTGAGAAAACAGCAACAGAGACTAAACTGGCTCATAAATTCGTGTATTATGGCAGAACCCATTTCAGAGCCAGAGTGAGATCATGAAGAACTTCAATGCCCTCCAAATTTCCCCAGGAAAAACCAAAAGCAAAGGCAAAGCTGCTGGGACTGCACCTCAGTTTAGGAAAGGTGAGAGAGATGCCCTTAAAGCTGAGTGATCAGTACCCCACAAACACCAAACCCAAAGCATTTGGGATCCAACTTTGATCACCCGTGGAAGTTTCAGTGGTTAGGCCACAAATCACAGAAGAAATTTCTCCTGACGAGCTGTGCCGTGGCACAGTGCCCACGCTCCCTCGCCCCAGAGGCTTACCAGGGACTTTTGCAATGGAAAAGGCCTTGGGATGCAGAAGGTGTTTGGTTTAGCTCAGCAGGGAGGGAAAGCAAGGTTACATCTGTGGTTCACCACAAGCCTCCAGTCCCAAAATAGCCACCCCTGACAGCGCCGCGCGCAGGAAAATTCCACAGGAGCAGAGCCACAGGCAGAGCTTCTGCACACCCTGCTCCCCTCCACAGCCCATCACCACCACCAGCCCCCTCTGCATCCCCACAGGCTTGGAGGGTCGTAAAGTCCAGCTAAGGAGCCAATTTTCCCCCAGGAAAGCATCCTGAGACTCGTTCTCCTTCCTTCTCTCGGCTCCTCACCTCCAGCAGCCCAGGAGCACAACCTGTGGAGGTGCAGCCACCTCAGAGCCTTCCCCCCTTCTTGGCTAGTGGGGCAAAGTCTGGGTTGGAATTGGGTGGCTTTTGGTGAGGGAAGATTTGCAGAGTTTGGGGAAGCAGCTGCTGCCCCTCACACCCAGGCAGTGACCGGGATGCTGGAAGAGGAGACAGGATCTTTGAGCCCAGCCATAAACCCAACACTGCTCATGACAAACCCCCTGTTTCCCGTTGGCTTTTGTGAATTAAAGTCTAGGAGAGCTGCAAGCAGGGGCTAGAATCTTAAAAAGCAAAACTAACCACATTTAAGAAAATTTTTGCATGCCTGTATCTCTGCTACTCCTCACCACTTCAAGGTACCAGGTTTCTCATCCCACAAGAAACTTTCACAGCTTTTTTGCTAACTCTGCCCTTTGCTCCACAAACACTAATTTTCCTCTAATGGATTAACATAATTGAATTAAACTTGGGCCAATTATTCCAGCAGTTTCCCTGCTAAGCTTAAAATTTGCTCCTTCTGAAGAAGGGCTTTTGTGCCTAAAAGGCAGCTTGTTTTTTTCCACCTCTATCATTTGGTCTAATAAAAGATATTACCTCTCTCCACAACCTGTACCTCTCTCTTGAGCACACTTGAAAGGAGAAAAATGTTTACCCAGCAAAGAAATGTAACTGGCAAGTTATTTCCCCTGACTGACTCTGATACCTTTGAAGGTTATTTGAGGGATCAAAAAGAACTCCTTCTCCCTCCCAGCCCAGCAACTTCCAGTGCTCAAAGCCTCAGCCCAGAGCCCATGAATTCCTATTCTGTTGCTGCAGCAACAGCTGCAACATCCCAGATGTGATGCAGGTCCAACCCCACATTCCCCAGGTGCCCAGAGCACCCTAAATTTGATCCCTGGGTACAATGGGTGCAGTGCCAGGACAGGGAGAAGGAGACCATGGGTGCCTTTTAACTCAGACACCTCTCAAAAAGAACAAAACCTGAGCTAGAAAGTCTGATGTGTCTTATATAATATAAAGTGCTGCAATCCAACATGAATAATTCTTTCGTGATAGCTCTCAGCATACAAAGAGAAAGCTGAGGGCAATAAGGAAGTGAAGAGTGAAAGCATTGCCTGCTGAGAATGAGGAAAACACACCATGGGAGGGCTGAGACCTCCACAGGACAGGCTCTGCTCTGCCCCACCAGCTCTAGCAGTCCCTCTGTTTCAGCAGCCCCCAAAAAACCCAGCTGGGCTGAATGGCCATGCCAAGGCTGCTCAAACAAGCTCTCGGCAAGCTCCTGCCTTCTGCCAGCCCAGCCTGCAGTCACACACACTCTGTCAAGTCAATACTATAAACAATATCACTCTCCCATCTCCCACACCTCGGATGACCTTTCTGCTGAAGCAGAAGTCACACTCTGCCCAGCAAAGCACTGAAGACCTAAACCTTTGAGTTGTGTGGATGTCCACTGAGCAGAACAGGTCAGCTTTCCTGGAGTTTTTATCATCACAGTCACACATGCACACACACAACATTTCATAGCCACAACTGAGAACACTTAAATAATTTTTAAAACAAAAATAATAAAACTTGAGCAACAAACAAGCTGGTGCTTTTTGTACCAAGTTCTGGAGGATTTTTAATATTACTTTTGCTGTGATGTCAGGTTTAAACACAGCAATTTTTAATACTTATTGGGCAGGGTTTTTACACTGTGCTGCACTGAAGATGCAGACACCATTAAAAGTGTCATAAGCACTCATTTGACCAAATTACAAAGAGTCTTGATGAGAGGTTGCAGATGGAAATGAACTATGAGATGAATAAAAAGACTCAATGCCAAGGACTTAGGCTGGTCCCAAGCTGGCAGATGCAGAGATATTGCCACAGCCCAGGGATACCACGGCTGCACAGGGCTGGTCCAAGCACTGCATGACACAGAGACGCCAGAAGTCCCCACTTCCCCCCTTGTGGTCTCCATGCAAGGTCGTGCAACTTCCCTAGAACATGTCTAGGAGTGAACAGTGCTGTGCTGAACTCTGAGACACTGAGCAGACTATAAATAGGATCCTGGAAAAAGGGAAAAAAAAAAAAAAAAAAGGTAGACCTGGAACAGGCTGTCAGAGATCACCTCATCCAACACGTCTCCTCTGAAGGAAAGGAGGAAGGAAATTTCCAGAGGGAAATCAATGATGTGACTGCAAATTCCCTGCACTTCCATTGAAAATGCTCCCTCATCCCAAAGCATGGAGTAAACAAACACATACACAAGGAAGAGGGAGATAAGTTAAACTAATAAACCCTCAAAATTCAGTGTGAATTCCTGTGCATCAGCAAAGCTACTGCAGTGATTCTTTAACAGACAAACACCACGCAGGGACACTGCTGGGGACACACAGCTCCTCACCCATCTGATCCCACAGACTCAGGATCTCAGCTTGATCCCACCTGGACACATCCTGGCACATCTAACCCCACACAGGTGTGGGTGCTGCTGGTGATGAGCCACAGCAAGGACACCTGGATGAGGGGACATGCACAGTGTTCCTCCCACACACAAAATGCAAGCAGAACCCCAAACCTGCACAAGACTCCAAAAATTCCCCAAACCAGCCACACAGTGCCTCTCTTCACTACAGAATTCCCATAATTAATGCTGCCCTGGTGCATCCATATTACATTTTCAGCTGGCAGGCTGAAGGCACCCTGGCCAGGTTCTATCAACCACTCTCTGTACGAGAAATCACAAAACTCACAATGCCCTGAGAACTGGGCTGGAGCCAGCAACTCCTTCCCTGCTGGTGCTCAGGGCAAGTCTGAGCTTTCCTTGTTAAAATAACCCACACTGCCTTGACAAGGCAGTGGCTTTTGCCTTCAAAGTGAAAATGTTTCTAAAAACTTTTGGGGTTAGTCACCAGGGATTTTAAACTGAAATTTGTCATTCTTTATATTGAAGAAGCAGATCTGGACTTTCTCTCCTCTTCCCTTCCCTTTTTTTTTTTTTAATCTAGTTTTAAGTTAGTTCTCTTCCCACAAAATCTCTCTTCTAGGTTAACAGAGAAAAGAGCAAAAACACACATAAAGCCAGGATGGAGTAAATACCACTCTTCTCCTTTCTCCATAGGGGAGAATAAACACTTAAGATGTGGCAGGGGCTTCACACTTTTCATTTTCTAAATTGAGACCACTACCAAACTCTGAATCACGTTTGTTCAAGGCTTTTTCTGTGTGTAGTTAGTGACAGGACAATGGGGATGACTTCAAACTGACAGAGGGAACATTTACACTAGGTATTAACAAGAAATTCTTCCCTGTGAGGATGCTGAGACCTGGCACAGGGTGCCCAGAGCAGTTCCAGTTCCCTGGAAGTGTCCAAGGCCAGGCTGGATGGGGCTTGGAGCGGCCTGGGACAGTGGGAGGTGTCCCTGACATGGCAGGGGGTTGCAATGAGATGATCTTTTAGGTCCCTTCCAGCCCAAGCCATTCTGTGATTCTACACATCTGCAAGAACAAACCCTAAATTTAACACATCTCTCCTTTTTTCTTCTTCTTCTTTAAAGCATCACTTCAGCCATCCCTGAAAAGTTTTGGGTGAACTCGTGTAAATGCTGCAAATGTGCAAGTGAAGTGCTTAGCCTGGACTCCTCCAAGATCTCTGCTCCTTTCTTGGGGTACCAGGCCAGGAAGCCATTTAAGCACTTCCAAGTGGTCCAAATTCCTGACAGAATGAATTTTCTTTAGGAGAAAGTTCTTATCTATAGAGATAAGATGGAAATCATTATGTACTTCCAGAACTATAAATAATTTCCATCTAATAAAGTTTCCATCTGCACCTCAGAGCATCTCATACACAACTATTCCAGCAGAAGAGGGAGAAGGTGGAAGTAATCCAGGTCACGCTTAGAAAAGCAATATATTCAAGCTTTGTTTGAAACAGAAAATTCCTTGGGAGAAGATCTACAGGGAATGAAGATGCTCTGCAGAGAAATGCAAGGCACACTTGGGAAGAGACTCCACCTGGAACATGACCACCAGATCACACTCAGAATAAGAAGAAAATTTGTCCAATTTTGGCACCACTAAAATGCTAAACATAAATTGGTAATCAGTATAATAGTCAGAGCATCTTAGCAATTTCTCCCAGCCTGTTGCCACGTTTGGTAGTCCCAACCTCAAATTATGAGGCTGCAGAAAATTGATTCTCCAGGGGAATCCGGTTCTTACCCATCTTTCCATCTACATCAGGCCTCCATTCCACTGGTCCCAGACTCTTGTGCCTTATCCTCCTCTCTCAAGCATCCACCCTGTAATGAACATACACAGAGGTTACAGATTAATTTTGACATGACAACAGGGTCAGGGACCACTCTTCCCAAAGCCTCTCCCCAGCATCACCTGGGAAAGAGGAAAACCTTATTTAGGGATGGAGACCAGGAGTCTGCCCTCCTCTGCACACACCAGAGGTAACACACCACAAACCTGAGACCTTAATGGTTTTAAAATCTGGGGGTAAACAACTTGTACTTCCTTAAGAGCAGAACATTTTAATTACATGATTTTTTTTATGTGCTTTTACATGATTAATGTAACCCTAAAGCAACAGCATCTTTAACACTTCAGATTCCACAGCATCCCTGTGGGATAACACTCACTTGGGGAACAGACTGACTGCAGGACATGCAAAAGCAGTCCTGAATCAAAGCACAAACCTAAATTTAGGCATTCCAAGTGGCAACCAACATTGCCCAAGGCTGGACCAGCTTTCCTCTGACTGCTTGAGAAAAAAGCTGAGTGCAGGCAGCTCTCAGCAGCAGTGACTGCCCCATCCAACCCTCATGGGAGCTGTGTCCCGGAGCCCTCCCAGAGTTTCTGCTTTAAATCTGCCCCCAACACCAGCACAAAAGTGGGGTCAGTAATCTGCCATCCTGCATTCAGCCAAACTCCTGCACCCAGTCAGGTTTTTTGGGGTATTTTAGCCACCAAGAAACTAAAGCAGGCCTGAGCTGTCCTGCTCACTAATGAAAAGCCTCATTTTAGACTGAACAAAGGCAAAATCCACCTAAAGATGGGCACCTTTTAAAGGACACTGTGATAGAAGACAACATCAAATTCCACTTTAGCTGCCTGATAAGCCCTCAGATTTCTTGGTCATAAACCTGTGTGACAGCACAAGAAAAGGGAGAAACACCTCAAGAACTTGATCAGACTTGCACAGGGACTAAGACATTCCTGTCCTGCAGCCACTGCAGGTTGCCCTGAAGTCAACGAGAGCCACGTGCTCCAGGACACTGACAGGGATCCTGGAGTGTTAAATATGGGGCACTGGTCAGAAATGGTAAGAAAAGGCACTTTGAGAAGCTTCTGACTTGGTCAAATCAATTCAAACACGACCACAAATCTGCAGAGGAGCAGGAATGGTCCCAAGCATGGATTAAAATGATTTTCTGCAGCTCTGGTGCCTCGGTGCTGGCGAGCACAGGGATATTTATCCAACCTATTTTGAGAGAGATGAGCAGGAAGGGAAGGTGATAAGAGAGCAGCGGAGGCAGAGACATCCAAGTGCCCCTGAGTTGTTCCTTCTCCTGCAGCTTCCTCCCAGGACAGCACCATCAACCCAGGGCCACCAGGAGCTCTGCTCTGTCCATTTCCAGCACCAAGGAGGAGGCACTGAAGTAACCAAACAGCTTGAATGGTTAAAAATCCTACCTTGAGAAAGAACTGGTCAGTCTGTGCAACACTGAATCAACAGGGAGCAGAAAACCAGCAAGACAGCAGAGTGAAAATTCTATCTGATTATAACAAGAGCAGGAAACAGCCCAAACCTTCACTTTTGCTTTCAAAACTGCTGTGACACTTCCAGGAATTAAGCTGTGTGCATAATTTGCACTGAGGGCCACAAGAAGATAGCCTGGATCAACTGTAAATTCCTGGGACAGCCCAGGCTACCTCTCCTATCAGAGCAATAGATTTTTCTAACGTCTTCCTGGAGACATTCCAGACCTTTCCAAACCATATCTAGTCACAAAAACAAGCATCCACAGGAACTGTGCAAACGAGCCCTGGAAAAAACAGGTGACCTTTCCATCAGCAGAGCCCTCCCCTGTGCTGTTCTCCATCACCTCTGCCCCAGCAAGCCCCTGAGACCCCACTGCCCACCCTGGTGAGCAAACCAGCCCAGCACACAGGGCAGGAAATCTCCCCAGATACACAAGAGAAAGAAGGGTTTTCTGTTTTAGCAGAAAATGCTAAATGTCCTCAGTGCTGAGGACAGCCAGCCTTCAAACTGGCCTGCAAACACGAGTGATTTCCGTGGCTTCCCAAAAATACATACCAGCAGCTTCCTGTTCCAGAAGGACAAATTCCTGTTTCTAGTACAAATTCTGTCCTATTATTACGTCCCTTAAAAAACAGGGAGGGGGAACAAATAAGAGGGCAAAAAAAAGGGAAAATCCTTTTCCTAGAGCTGCTGTTCCAAGCAGCTTCTCCAGGGAGATGAGCTCCCTGATCAGTGCTGGCAGTTTGGGACACAAAACCAGTGAGCACCTGAAACTGGGCTCCCACTGGCCACTGCACCCCTCCCAGAGCCCACAGAACTCTGCAAATCTACTCAAATCCCCTGGGAAGCACCTGCCAAGCAGTGAGAGAGCTCAGCAAGGTGTTGGCTCCCAGGGCAATGTATTCCAGGCTTGTGTTGTGCATGCAAGAGACTCTGTCCACTCCAGTCTGCTCAGGGAACTGCTGGATGTTACTTCACCTGCAGGAAAGCCCAGTATAGATGCTCTGATCCAGGGGAAAGCAATAATTATATTACAATAATTATATTACAATAATTGAATTACTATTATAATAATGGTATAGCAATAATTGAATTGTTATCATCATAATAATATAAAAATAATTGATTGTTTATCAGTTTTGATTTGCCTGAGCTGAACTTGGCAGACAGAGTGGCTCAAACTTCTTTACAGCTCCATGAGTGCAGGGTATGAGTATCTACATGAGAGATGTATGCAAGGTTATTAATCCACTTTGAAAATTAATCCCTGCTTTTCTTTTTTTCATCCCATACTCCTGGCTGGGAAGGGATTAAGCAAGACTGAGCTCAAGGCAGACAACAGTTCAGCCATGACATTCCTGTGCATCCATGACTCCTGCCTTTGTGGATCTAAATTACAGAAAGCAAAGCAGGGGAGGAGAGGATGGAGAGGTGTGATTTTCTCCTGGATGTAAGGGAAGATAAAGCAAAGGCACCAGGAGATTTACTGTGAGGAATTATGTAGGCTAGGAAAGCAGGAAGAGTGCAGCCCAGCACTGAGAGCTGGAGTCACCTGCAGGCTGCTATTGATAAATGGGATTTACAGTATCACCCACCCCAAAAAGGGTTGTTCTTACCCTGCAGAGGCTCAGCATCCCCCATAAAACACAGACTTCATGTCAGCATGTCTTGCCACTACTGCAGCACAAGCAAATAGAGCAAACAGCATCTCCCTCTGCAGTTTATCACCCTCACTCTTCCAGGGAAAGCAGCACCTACTCATTCCTGCCTGAGCACCACTTAGCACTTGGGTTTGGAGGTGTAGGGACACACCACTGTAAAAAAAAAATATAATAAAAATAATAAGCCACAGTTGCCCCTGAAATAGGGCTCGGCTGGAAAGCTACTCAAAGTAGCATTGCTAAAATTGGGACTTTCCTTGTTTTTTCAAGCAGCAGGGAACATGTTGGGCTCAGAGAGTTTAACAAGCAAGAGTCAAGCGGAAAAAATCTCTCCTTTTTAAGAGTTGACCACATTAACTTTCAGCAAGTTTCCGGGAGTGCTGCCAGAGCACTGGAGTTTTGTATACTACGGAACTGTTAAAAATATTATTGTAAATGTTATTTTCAAAAAGCTTCAGAGGCCAGCGCTGGGGTAGTGTAAAAAACAACAGCAAAGCAAATGAGATTGTTTTAATGGTGAGAACACAAATGGATGTGTGCTGATAGCTCAGGCAGCCTGCAGGCTTGGCAAAGAGGGATTCAATGCAGAGTGCTTGGAATATTACAGGTTTTCTCTGGTCATCCCAACCTCATCCTTACAGTTTTCTCTAGACACCACAGAACCTTCAACCTGCTGTACTAAAACTGCCCTGGAACTTGGATCCATATTCTGGGATACACAAAACAGCTACATTTTGGTGCCACTTCAGACACATAAGACCCTGCCCTCATGGCATTTTCCACCCAGGTTATCCAAAGGATATACCATGCAAGGGAAGTGAAAAAATAGCAATTTAAGACTGTGCATCTTTGTAGATATAGCACTTAGGGACATGGTTTAGTCATGGACTTGGCAGTTCTGGGTTAATGGTTGGACTCTGTGATGTTAAAAGTTCTTTTCCAGCCTAAATGATTCTCTGATCCCATGTTTATGAGCACGCAGCTGGGATGGACTTTCTGCAGACATGTGTGCAACCAGGTTTGCAGGTGTACCTCCCCAGGGAGCTCAAGGGACAAAGTTCATGAGCCAAGATGAGGAGAATCAAACCTCCCCTGAGGTTTTATTCAGGCTGCTGAGCTGGAGGTGACAAGCACAGACCAGCAGAGCTCATGGAAGGAGCCAGCCCTCGCCCTGGGAACTACAGCCCATGAAACCCAACAAGGAATTCTGTATCAGCACCCATCAGCTGAGACTTCTTCTCCCCAGTTTTTGGCCATGACACCCCAAAACTGCTTAAGAATCTCTCTCACAGCACCTGCTGCTGGGAGGAGAGATCTGTGTTCAAGAGCCATCGTGCTCAGTGGAGGATTCCTTCAGCCAGTGACCCAGCCAGGGCAGCTGCTTCTGCAGGAAAATCTCCCGAGCCATCCTGTTCCTCCTAGCACGACGTGTTCTGAGAATAAGAGGTTTAGAACCTGCCCGAGTCCTGCTGTCAACATCCATGACAGCCCTTTAAAAAAGCCACTGAGATCTTAAAACAAATCCTCTTCTCAGAAATTACTTTTTGTAAACGAAATGTTCCAGAGAGCACACTGCAGTGCTTTATCATAGAGAGGCTTGGGTAGGAAAGGATCTTCAAGATCTTCTAGTTCCATCCCTGCCATGGGCAGGGACACTTTCCACTATCCCAGGTTGCTCCAAGCCCTGCCCAGCCTGGCCTTGGACACTTCCAGGGATCCAGGGGCAGCCACAGCTGCTCTGGGCACCCTGTGCCAGGTCTCAGCATCCTCACAGGGAAGAATTTCTCCTAAGACCCAATTTAATCTCTCCTCGTTCAGTTTAAGACCATTTCCCCTTGTCCTATTACTCCATGTCCATGTAAGAAGTCCCTCTTAGCTCTCTTGTAGCCCCTTGAGGTACTGGCATTTTTTTTTCAGTCCCTTTTCTTGCTTTGCAGGAATATTCCTTTTACTAAAGCCAGTGCAGTAATCAGTAATGTAAACTGGCATATTAAACAGCTTTGATTTTCCATACAGATCTAAAACCTCTGGAACAATAAAACAAAGAAGCAAATCAGACAGGACTCTTCTATCAGCACAGGTCAGACACCACAGCCCCATCAGGTCAGAGTTAATCTATTTTACATGTAACAGACAGGTCAAGCAAACTGAGTGCCCACATGTTCCCCACCTCTTTGGGTTTTTTTATTTTTATCAGGGTCTGCACAGCACAGAATTGTCTCTACTGAACTCACATTTTTTACAGAGAAAGCACCACCCCCAGCATCTTGTGGAGATAAACCAATTTGCAGACACCCTGATTACACCCCAAAGCCCCCTTCAGTCCCACTGTGCCCAAATCCAAGTTTTCAAATTGGGCACTGAAGTGAGCAAGCCTAAAGGATCCTCACCTTCCCAGATGAAGCTGAGCCAGGATTTACACACACAGCCCTGCCTGTGAGGATGAAGATCTGCAGCTAGGGGAGAGCACCGTCCTGCATCATTTTCCCTTCCACAGGGCAAAATTCTATCCTCAGATAATTCTCTGTGCACTTATGAATCAGAGGGAAACCCTGGTGCCAGTTACACCTACAGAAACCCTCTGATGGCAATGAACATTCCATTTTAAGTGAACACAGCAAAGGGAAGGTATTTATATACATATAAATTACAAAATATGAAATAATGTAATATAAAATTAATAATAATATAAAAACCAATATATAATATAAAAACCAATGCAGAAGAATGTTATCATTCCTTCCTCCTGCAGGTTTTCATTGCCTTATTTTTGTCTTTCTCCTCAAATGACCAAAGATTTTGTGGGAGGGAAATTAAAGCAAAACCGTGTATGTGGAAAAGTGAAGCTTCAGGCCTCTTTCTTCCACGTGACTGGGAAAAACAGGAGGGAGAATGAACAGAAACCGAAAAGGAGGAATAGACAGTAAAGCTTTCAGGTGAAATAAGCCATCAGAAAAGTGTTTGTCTCAGAAAAAAAACTTTCCTGGGAAAAGCGATTGGGAGAAAATCACCTGGTATCAGAAACAAAGAGTCCCCATGAATGGAGCTTGACAGCAGAGAGCTGCAAAGCCAGCGTTGTGCCATGGGGAACCTGGGCTGAGAGCTGGAATCTCTCCAGGGATGCCCAGGTCTCCATGAGGATAATGGCAGGCAGAAACCAACCCTGCCTCTGCAGCTTCAACACCTCAGAATATCTGTGCCAGACCCCTTGGGGCCCCTTGCACGGGAGACCCCAAATAAACAGTTTTGTGTTAGGATTGAGAGATGAACAGGACTTTTTTGGTCTTTAGGTTGCTGTTTATTTTTTATTTTATCAGAAGGTCTGCAGGCTGTCTACACCAGACTCAGCACACAAGGAGAAGACAGCAAAAAAGCCACTAGGTGTACAGTTTCAAGGTTTTTTTTAAAGTTGTTTTGTCCAATTAACTTTTAAAATGTACTTTACTTCTACTTTTCTACCAATAACTAATTATTTGTCTATCGTGCAACATCTACATTGCAGCTCTCCCCAGCTAATCATTCTATACCACTAACACAACAGAAAATAGAGTAAATAAAGAAAAAAAAAACCCAAACAACACCCAAAATCTTCCATTTTGTGTTCTATCTACTTCCATACTAAAAACCCAAAACTCCAGATTTTTCACCCTGTAATAAACTATACTATTATCTATTTTACACACTCATAAATTCCAATTCATCTCAAAGCCTTAAAAGCCCTCTCCATAAACAAAAGTTAAAAGCAAGGTTTTCTTAAAAATCAAGAATTATCAAAACAGAGAAATATTCCCTATGCCCTAAGTTCCAACACGTATCAAATGCATAACCAACCTCATGGCTGATCCAGCAGGGATTTTAACACTAAGTGACCAAGCTCTGGACTGGGAAGGAGGGAGATTATTGTATTTGCAGGGTGCCCCGTGGCAGGAAGGAATGATGAATCTCACTCCATGTTCTCAGAAGGCTAATTTATTATTTTATTATATAATATTAAAGAATACTATACTAAATTATACTAAAAGAATACAGAAAGGATACTTACAGAAGGCTAAAAAGATAATAATGAGGACAGAGTCCTGACACAGCTTGGCCCTGATTGGCCAAAGAGTGAAAACAACTCACACCAGAATCCAATGAAACAATCACCTGTGAGTAAACAATCTCCAAACACATTCCACATGAGCACAACACAGGAGAAGCAAATGAGATAAGAACTGTTTTCCTTTTTCCTCTGAGGCTCCTCAGCTTCCCAGGAGAAAAATCCTGGGCAAAGGGATTTTTCAGAGAATGTGACAGAAGATCCATCCCATGGCCTTGGCACAGCATGGTGGCAGGACCAGGGCTTTGAAGCCACTGTGCCAACTCCCACCCTCTCCCCACCTCAGCCCTGGCCCACTTTCTCTCCCTTGCAGCACAGCCCTGGGGGCACAGAGGATAACACACCACACCTGTCCATGCAGGAGCATCCCCCCAGCCCCTGTAACGCAGCATTTCCCCCCAGCCTGCCCGATCGATAGTCCTGGCAGCCATCCCCCTGCACAGCTTCCTCCTTAACAAGCCTCAGCCTCTCCCCCGCAGCCTGCCTGGCTTTTATTGATCCCAGCCAGACTTTCTGATCGACTGCAAAGCCCAGGGCTCAGGACTAATTGACCACTCTCTGCTCGCTCAGCGGCCACCTGGTTGATTTGCTCCTACTCTGTGGGCTACAAGCACAACCTCCACAGCACATGGGGAGATCAGGACCCCAGCAGCCACCACAAATTTTGGCAGGTCCTCTCCTTGCTCATGCACTTCTCTGGATTGAGATTTCTCCAGTGGGAGAAGGCAGAGCTCAGTGAGAGCTTAGTGGCAAGCAAAGATTCAAATCCAGCTGTGGTTTTGGGCAGAAGGACCAGGTTTCTGCACAGCCCCAGGACTGTGCTGCCTCCAGGAGCTGCTGGCTCGTGCCTGCCATCAGTGGGGTGCTGATGGGGTCACGAAACAAGTGTGTGGGGCAGCTTCCATGGAGGCTTTGTTCTTGTCCTTTGGACTTGCAATATCCCATGAACTCAAGTGCACTTGCCTTCACAGTAAAAAATGAGCCATGAACAGAGCAGGAACCAGACTGTGAGCACACAGCCACGTGCTCACAGAACCTTACAGCCTGCAGAGCACACACACAGAGCTCTCAGGGCCTCCCAGGTCTGCCCTGCCTCTCCTGCCAGCCCTTCCCCACCCAATTTTCCCAAAGCTGTGGTTCTGCAGAGCCTGAGCACAGCCTGTTGCTTGCTGCAGTGCACACATGGCAGCTTCTTCTCCAGAAGAGTTGCCCAAGCTGTGCCATCACCCAGCACTCCCCCGGTGCTGCTCTCACTCTGCTTTGTTCCCCAAGCCCAGTCGAGGGAAGGAAGGATGATGACACTGAGGAAAAGGGGGATCTTGCCTCTAAACCCAGCTCAGGGCATTGCAGAACTTGAGACCGAGAGCATGACAGCTCACCAAAGCCAAGAGCAGACTGCAGGGGAGGCAGTGGGATGAGTAATTTCCTCTGCTACCACGTCCAGCCTGGTGTGGAGCAATGGAAAGTCACCATGGGCATTTTGTCCAGCTCAGAGAAAGTCTGACCTGGAGACTTTGAGAAAAGAGAAGCCCATCACCCTTGAGAGACCACGACCCATCAAGGCAGCTGTAGAACACCTCTGAACTGGCAGACCAGCTGCTCAGCTGCTCCAAAATCAGGTCACTTATTAGGCACAGTGGGGAAGCAGTCAACTACTTTTAGAAGAAAGCTCTGGAGAAATACAGCTCAGCTCAATATTGATTCCCACGGCTCCGTTACAGACAGACAGAATTAATTTCCAGGATGGAAAGAAACATATGCCTGTGTATCAAAACAAAATACAGAAGCCTTTCCAGTCCTCCAGCTGCATTTCAATGCAAACCAGAAGGCTGTCATGATAGAAAGATTTCAGTTTTCTAATTAATCCTCCCTGCTGAGAGTTTAATGCTGCTAACTGATGGGGAGAGGTGGTGTCCAGACAGGGCTTGCAATTCCTTTTTACATCTTTAGGCCAAGTTTTCTCTAAATCAAATAATAATAAGGCAGATTTGTTCCCTGTGTGCACTGTGCCCTGCTCCAGCTCCCCCCTCCCTAGGAGATGTCTGGTGGAGGGAAGGGAGGCAAAGCCCATGTCAGAGCTCTTTACAAGTGTTGGAAGTTTTCCTGGAAAACGTCATCTGTGATACTGTCACTTCCACAGGACAAGCCAAGAGAAAGACCAGTGGTGCCAGGGACACTGCCTGTACCATGAAACACCCTCCATGGATCTGGGAGAGCTTCTCCCATGCAAATGAGCAACTGCTCAGCCAAGAGATGTCCCAAAACACTTCCAAAAACCACACAAAATGTACTGTGGTGTCAGGAAATGGATGATCAGAACAGCCCCTGGCGCCCAACCAAGTGCCACCACCAGCAAAAAGATGTCACAGGTGCAGAGGAAGGTTGGCTGCTCACCTGCACCACAGAACAGTTCTCATCCTTAACCCTAAATATTGATCCTTAACCCTAAATATTGATCTCACACTTAACCCTAAATATTGATCTCACACTGGTGTTGACCAGGAGACACCTCTAGAGCCAGCAGAGTGATCCTAAGTGCAAAAACCAGCACAGCAGGAGAAGGCAGTTCAGCACATGCCTGGATAGGAAATTCCTGCTCCCATTCCCCACAAGAGCACATGCTCCAGTTCTTTCCTGATCAGAATTTCTGCCTTTGCTCTCAACACTCAGTGATTCCAACCTGAGCTGCAGTTGGGGAATGAGGAATAAAAACCAACCCACGTTCACCGTGCTGTGGTTACTAAGCAGTGATAAACCAAGCAGTGCTGATGGTCCCCAAGCTCTGGCCTGACACTCCAGCACTGCTCTGTTTGTCATGGCAATAGCATTTCCACCTGCACCTCTCTGACATCTCCTCTGGGAGCCCTTGCACACCACTGGTGTAGATCATGGCCAGCAGAGCCCAGGCCAGCTGTGCAGAGGGCCAGCTGGCTGACCTCTCCTTTCCAAAAGGCTTCTATTTTTTCCCCCCCTATTATTATTAGTTTTCAAGCCACCTACTCCATCATAAATATCAAGTAAAATTAGCTTATTCCTAGAATGCTATAAAAAGACAAGCTCATGCCTGCACAAACTGACAGCAAGTTAAGGGGAAGGCTCCAAACACGCCAAGAATGTCAAGTCGAGAGCTTTTGGCCCTTTTACTACAAAATCCAATTGCTGCAAGCAACAATTGCAATTGGCAGGTTGTGTCACATGCAGAGCCCCTCACCTGCACAGGCTGCTGCTCCTCAGTGCCCTGAGCAAACCCCTTCTGTCTGCCCAACAGCCTATTAATAAATATACACCAGGGAGAACAGCCAGCAGGGAGGTGGATGAGATGATCTAACAGGACCTTTTCCATCTCTTAACTTTTCTGCTTAGTCACAGGACAAATATCTCCCACATTGCAGAGGAACACACTGGCTCTGCTCGCCTGCCTGTGCTGGGAGAGTTGCCCTCTGGAGATGTTTTGTTTTCCAGATGTTCACAGAATCCCAGAACGGCTCTGGTGGGAAGGGAGCTCTGGAGAGCTGAAGGAGGCAGCACAGGCTCCTCGTTTTTGTACTCTCAGAATACTTCTCTGGGCTCTCAAGCCTGCTGCTGTCCGACATGGAAAGGCACTTCATTTACTTTTGCAAAAGGCAGGTTGGCAAGAGCACAGACAGCAAACATCCAGGTCAAGCCTCCTGTGAGAGGTTGTCAGAAAAAAAGCTCAAAAAAACCCAACCACCCCAGAAAGGGAAATTCAAGGAACCCAAGGGTTTGGGTGAAGAGGCTCCAATGCAGCTTAGGTGTTTAGGTTGACATGGCAATTTCCACTGGCACTGATTCATGCCACAACAGCAGCAAGGCTCTCTCTTGGTTTTAAAATGCCTGAAGAGAGCAAGGCTTCCACAAGAGAGCATCCTCACACATAACCCAGAGAGCACCTGAGAGCCTCAAGGCCACAGAGCTGCGAATTTCACCATGCAAGGAGAAAAATATATCACTAGATAAACCATAAAAAAGACCCCACACCATTAAAAAAACCCAAAAAACACAAAATCAACCAACCAAACAAAAAACACACAAATAAAACCACCCAAAAAACTCACCAAAAGCCACACAGTGGCAATATCTCTTGCAACAAGATGGACAATGGACACCAAGGGATGGGGCAGCTGGGAGTATAAAGTTTTGCTTCATTTTCTGCTGAACAATGGGATAACCCTGAGCATTGCAAATTCTCACAGGATTCTGTGTTTTTCATAAGAACGTTGTTCCTGGAGTCACATGATTACATCAGAATCCACACTTCCCCCTTTTTTTTTGTTAAAAAGAAGTATTTGCAGATGTCAAAAGTTGAAGAAGTGTAAGTCATGTCTGAAATGCTCAAACAAGAAGGAATAGAAACATCTACTTTAAAATAAATAAATCTGTATTTTTTGGAGGAAAGAATGTGATCCAGAATTCCTTTTCACCAATACTATACACTGGAAACCTTAGACTGGACAGGGAATGACTTAATTTTGGGGAGAGTGGGCTCCTTCAACATCTTCATCTGTAAGATCAAAAAATACAGCTTTCAAAGCAACACCTGCCTAGAAATTAAGCAGCCCCTTTGGGGTGCCCTGGTACTGGCTTTCCTAGTCAAAAGAACATTATGCACTGGGGGAAAATATCAACGCACAGCAGTTTTAAAATAATAAAATAATAATACAGCAGAACGTCTTTCTAAATTTTGCTCCCACTTCTTTTATCCAGCATCAAGCAGGGTAAAGCCACGGAATTCAGCTATGCCAGCTCACCTGCTGGCATTCCCTGCTCACCAAAACCACCAGATTCACAGCTGCTGGTGGATCTTGCCCAGCAGAAATTTACCTGATGGTAAAAATTAGTCTGTAAACACTTAACCTTTTGAAAAAGCCTGTGTTGGATCTCAGAGAGCTCATCCCATGGTCTTGCTGAGCCTGGGGCAGTGTCACCATGGCACCAGAGGCACCTGGGCTGCAGCTGCCCACCAGTTCAGAAAAATAAACTTTGGCCACGTGTTCAAATACTAACATGCACCACAAAGAGAAGAAGACCTCAGGTCACGTTTATTTCCTATTTTTGCATGGAACAAAACAATTAAGACGTAGAAGATCTGTGGTGTGCTACGCCATGCACTGAATACATTTCATGTATTAAATACATTATATTCATGTATTAAATACATTATATCCATGGAAAAAATAGGGTAAGGGCTACACTTCTTGTTAAATCAGTGGTCTTTACCCATTCTGTCCAAACTAACTAGCAGAGATGCAGAGAAATGCAGAGGTGGAGGAGAAGATGAAGGGGCTGAGCAGCTGAGGAGCTCACAGCAGCTCCTGGCACAGGGTGCTTGGGCAGGCAGCAGCCCTGAGCCAAACCCTGGGGTGGCATCCATCACCCTCCCTGGAGCTGAGCCGTGCCATTCCTCGAGCTCCAAGGCTTTGCTTTTCATCAGCTTTTCACAGGGACAGCAGCAGCTCAGCTTCTCTGCTCGCCGGGCTCAGAGCAAGGGAAGCTCTCTGGCAAAGCTCTGGGCTTCTGCATTCTCCCAGCCCAGCTCCCAGGGCAGGCAGCACAAACCTGTTCAGTCACATTGCTCCCATCAGCCCTGGCCCAGGGCCACCGAGCTGCTGTGCTCCTGCTGCTCCCAGCACGGATCTGCAGCTCCAGTCATCCCTCAGCACTCCGGGACACGCTTCTGCCTGCCCTGGCTGCAGCATCAACCCTGCACAGACCATGCCCAGCACCAGAGGCTGCTTCACAGCTATCAAATTCACACCAAGCCCTGGCTCCTGCCAGCCCTGCAGAGGATGGGCACACCAAACCCACAGCAGCACAAATCTCCCTGTCCAAACAATTCATTACCTTCTGCCTGCCCAGGATTTCCCCTCCCTTCTCTCTGTCTGCTCTCAGGTGCCTGCAGAGGGTGGCTGGCCTTGGGAAGGATTATCCCAGGGGCTGCTGCAGAGGTGTCAGAGCACCTGGGGACCTCCTGCCCTCTGAAGCTGTCACAGGGCTCTGACTCTCTTCTGGTTAGTGCTTATCTTGCTGCACTTGGTTCTCAAGGATGTCTGTGCTGCTGCCTTTGAACCACGCAGGAAAAAAACAGAAAGTGAACCCAGGGCCCACACATAAATAAATTAATATTTTTAAATAATAATATATAAATATAAAAGAATAGAAATATTTTAAAATAATAATATATAAATATAAAAGAATAAAAATATTTTAAAATAATAATATATAAATATAAAAGAATAGAAATATTTTAAAATAATAATATATAAATATAAAAGAATAGAAATATTTTAAAATAATAATATATAAATATAAAAGAATAGAAATATTTTAAAATAATAATATATAAATATAAAAGAATAGAAATATTTTAAAATAATATTAATAACATAAAATATTTTTAAAATAATAATCAGATTAACCAAATAATCAGATTAACTAAAACACCTCTTGCTAAGACTCTGCTCTGCTGCATCAAAGTCCCCTATTTGAGCAAACACAGTCAAAAGAGAAAAAAAAAAAAGATTAAATTACAGTTTTGTTTGTAGAATTTCCTTTGTACCTCCTTCTCCTTCCCCAGAAAGATTTGCTCTAAAAGGAAAATACCACTCATCGTGTTTCTATCCTTGCTTATTTAAGAGGAGAACCACAGCCTGTAATATTATTAGCACCTTTCCCCTTTTTACACCAAACCACGACTAAATGAAACATGCTACAAAAACTGAACAGACATGGAAGTTACAGGTCCTTTTTTTTTTTTTTATCCCATTTTTAAAATGAAGTAAGTACTTTCTGAGCCGAGCTCTAAAAACCAGATCACACATACAAAGAAACGAGTTTGGAAATCCCCCTCCCTCCACCCCCACTGCTATTTGCTAAGGAAACCAGATGCCCAAAGCCAGCCAAAAAATGATCTCAGCCATTCTTAAGAGAGCCTACAGTGCATTTTCATGAGTCATGGAAAGCAACAACTCGTTGCTTTGGTAATGCTAGGTAAGCAACTGGTCACCCATCCCCAACCAGACCTCCAGCAGCAAGTCAAAGAGCAGCCCCTGTCTTGACAGATTACGTCAGAGACAGCCCCAAAACAGAGCAAGGTACCTTGCAGGAGGTTTGATGGGAGATGCCACAAGTTGTGTCCCATGCAAGCATTTGGCACAGCCTCCAGCAGCCAGCATCCCCCAGGGTCCTGAGCTGGGGTGGTGTCAGTGCTCCACGCTCGGGGCAGGCAGAGCTTCCCTGGAGAGGGAAGCAGGGATTAGCAAGAATCCTCTTTGGGCTGGAGGCACTCCTGCAGGGACACACTCCTGGACATGGCCATGAAGGTGGTGATGTCCTGTGATGCAGCCCAGAGCCCTTCAACCACACCTGTGCAAGGTTTTGGAAATCCAGCCCAGTACAGGTCGGGGAGGGGGTCAGATCCCCATGCACCAAAGGGAGATCCTGTTCAACACATCCCATGTTCTTCCACAAACATTTCCCACTTTCATCAGCTCCTGGTGACTCCCACAGCACCCACACAGCCACTGCTGCCTGGGAAGCTCCCTCAGGGGTGAGACACCAACCTGCACCTCCCTGGCAACACCTGCATGAAAAGTGAATCAACTTCCCAAGCTGAACCAGGTACAGGAAGCCTTGCTCCATCTCATCAAGCCTCAGGGCACCACACCACCTCCCTGGGACAGCCCCACTGGGTTCCTGAAAGGGAAGCTCTCCAGCACAGGATTTCCTGGACACAGACTAAGCCTAGAATTAGCTCATTCCCATCCAGAGATGAAGACAGTTACAATCTTCAGCGCTTTTTGTGCTAAGTCCAAAAGCCAACTGTGAAAACACATCCTCAGCTCTTACAGGCTCACACCAGATTTTATTCACACCTGTAATGCTGGAGGTGAAGTTGCTGAAATATTGGAATGATTAAACAAACAGTTTCTCTCTTTCTCTTGTGTCATCAGCCAGGTGTGTTGTGCATGTCTTTAAAATATTGGAATGATTAAACAAACAGTTTTTTTCTTGTGTCATCAGCCCGGTGTGTTGTGCATGTCTTTAACAATTCATATTCTCAGGAAGAGCACTGTGGAGAGTCTCAGTAAGCACCCCCAAACCAAACAAAAATAGGCAAGAATGGGCAGAGTTCCTCAAATCCTTAATTTCACGTCACAAGAGGAGCAAGCAGACCTCAGCCTAGGCCACCAGAGAAGCAGATCCAGGCAGCAAAGCCACCAGGAGCCATCCTAGCAGAAAGCTGAGGACAGGAGAGGGACAGAGCCCCACTCTGGTGTGTGGCTCCCCACCAGGGAGCCCTGACAGTCCCTCCCAGCCCCAACACCCACCAGGCTGCTCCAGATGTCAGCAGGGCTTCCCTTGGCTGCCCCTGCCAGAGGAGGAGCAGCTCCTGGGGCTTAACAGGAGCCAAGAGCAGAGTTTTCCAGTGCAAAGCCAAGAAATTAACCTGACAGGACTTGTCCCATCATGAACTCCACCAAGGCACTTCAGCCACGGCCACCATTTAGAAGGAACACATGGTGAGCACTAAAATGATGCTTTTCCCAAACATTTTCCCTCTGGCACAGCACAGCTCAGCTCAGGAGCAGCTCAAATGCATCCTGCAACAACATCCAGAGCTGGACCTTGACCCTTTCAGTAAAACCAATGATGTAATAAGCTAAGCACAGCTCTGTTTATCTCTTTTACTTGCTACCAGCACCATCCAAAGAGAAATAACTGGAATATCTTGCATATTTCTCTAATGACTCTTGCTGTTCTGTTAGCACCAGCACGGAGGGACTAAGACCAAGGAGCAGCAAACCAGTGGTTTATTAACCACGAGGTGCTGAGGTTTCCCAAAAGCCACTCTCCAAGAGGAAATCAACACAAGGATTCTCATAGAGGGACCAAAGCTGCAGTTTTGTGCTGAAAGGCAAACAGAAGGCATTGAGGCTGCAGTATGAACATTTTCCACCAGCAAGGAAAGCTCTCCAGTAGCTTGGCCCAGCCTGGTATGTTAATTGAAGGATGCTTCCTCAAACAAGCCCCACACTATACCAAGGCACAGATCAGGCTCAACAAAAGGAAGCCCAAATCTCTGATTTGAGGTACTGGTTGTTATTCATCACTGACACACTGCTCCCAAACCTCTGTGTCCCACAGACCCAGCTCACACACCCCCACAGCACAGTGATTCCAGGGTTATCACCCCACTGTAGGTAACACTATCATCAGCCCCCATCTGCATCACCCAGGTGCAGATAACAGTGTTATCAGCTGCTCTCTGCAGTGACTGCACTGACCCTGCAAAAGAGGGACAGTTCCCCCAGGTAGTGACAAAGAGGAAGAGGAGAGAGGCTGAAAGGAAGAGGGTATTTGAGAGAGAGTTTCTCTGCATGCACTCTCACCTGTTCTGCCTTAACTTCACCACCTGTGATAACAAATCTCACCCTCACACCTGCTCCCCAAACAACCCTTCCTTATCAAATCACTGCCCCATGCAGGGGATGCCCCAACCCTTAAATCTGTATTTGGGCAAGATATCACTGTTATTAAGAGCTGGTGAGAGCCAGATGTGCCCACCACCCTCTGTCCACCACCCTTCTGCAGAATCCTCATGGCTTGGCATAGAGCACCCCTGTTGCCACCTTGCACAGTAAAAGGTGCAGACAGCCCACTGTGAAGAATTCAGGATCTGCTAAATTCTTCTGGGCTCTTATTTACCATGGATTGCACTGCACTATTTCCAGTTCACAACTAAACTGTGATGATTTGACTTCTGCTCAGTACAAAAGCCCCAAAACAAGAGGTTGCAGCACAAAAGTACTTAGCAATTCGAGTAATCCACCATCCTCACCACAAGGGACTTCCATGCACATCCATAGAATGGAACAGTTCAATTGAAAGGGACCTACAGTGATCACCCAGTCCTGACCCTTCAGGACTGCAGGACAAGGACAACCTCAACAAGGACAGACCTCATCAGGTGTGCCAAAGCAGCAGCATCTTCCTCTGTCCCTCTGCACAGGTTCAACACAGGCTTCACTCTTACACACAATATCTGTGCTAAGGACAGTCACCTGCAAAGTTTTCAATATTTCCTTGGGATTTGGGAGCACCTGAAAGCCACTGTGCATGACACACTTGCACGTGGACAAGGCAAACATAACCCTGCCAAAACAGGAGCACTCAAAGCATTGCAGGGGCCACAGAGCACTGATGGATTTAAGGCGTTCTTACCTCCATCACAAAGACTTCTTATCACACAAATTACTTTCCCAAAGCGACGGTACAAAGTCTTTTTCTCCACCTGAATCACCCAGCTATCAATCAGATGACTTTTTGTCACTTGGCCACAGGAGTGTTGCAGAGCGCCTCTAATCCACCCACCCAAGGATATTTTTTTTTCAAGCAATTTGGTGTTTAATCCCTACCTGAAGGCTTGACCCATCCTCCCACCGCCAGGACCTGGCCTGAACACATGCTGTTTGCACAGCAGCCCACGCAGGAGCTTGGCCAGCTCCTTCCAGGATCCGTCCCGAGGCGCTGGGCACGGCGCGCTCTGCCAGCCGGACTTTGTCCCAGGCAGCTTCTGAGCCAAGCCTGGCCCAGCTCCACCCTGGTTCACTGCTCCTACAGTGCAGCTCGTTCTCCCTGCCCTGCACAGAGTCATTTCCCAGAGTGGAGAGGATAAAATCGCAGAGGCTCTTGCAGGAGTGACAATTAGTTCTGCATAAAATGGTGGCCAGCCTGGGGTTTAGCTCAGGAGGGCAGAACCAACCACAGATTCTCATTAAATTCTCAGCCACTTTGTCTCCACTATCATTTATACCAGAGTCTTCCAGCACAGAAAAAAAAGGTGCCTGGGGAATGCATTTGGGAGCTGAACCCCCTCTTCTAGAGGGCACAGGTAGAGCTTTCACTTTTGACCTCTAAAAGGCTCAGGTCAAACCCTCTGGGCTCCCTTCACAGACATTCCCAGTGCCCTGGGAGCAGAAGCTGGCACCTGAGAGCAGACACAGCGATGACATGCAATGCTGTGTGCCCACCCTGGACACAGAGACAGGGATGTGGAGCTGCAAGGGTCCCCATCACGGGCCAGGCTATGCTGCTTCTTCCAGCATCCTGCTCTCAGCCTGGCCCCAAGCCCTGTGGCTCCAGGGGAAGATCCTGGAACAAATTCCCACTGCCAAAACAAAGCAGGGAGCCAGGTGCCCCCTGCCTGCAGCCCCTCTAGTGTTCTTCCTGTGCTCCTCATGTCCGTGCAACAGGTCTGCTGCAGGGAACAGCTCCCCAAGGCCTGGCATTGGTTTTTAAAGGAGATCTTAGCTTTTAATTTCTTGTGTCATTAAAGATGAACTGAGACACACTGATTGGATCACAGAATCGTTAAGGCAGAAAAGACCTCTGACATCATTGAGTCCAATCATTAACTCAGCACTGCCGAGTCCACCACTAAACCATGTGCCACATCTACACTGTTTTTGAACACTTTCAGGGATGGTGATTCCACCACTTCCCCGGACAGCCTCTTCCAGTGCCTGACCACCCTTTTGATTTGGGCACCAGCAGCATTTTAGTGACTAAAAGGAAAATTACTTGGCTAGACCAGATCAGAACTGCAGGGACAGACAGAAAACAGACAAAAATGCCCCCATATCCACACTCCTGCATGCTCACCTGCACAGACAGAAAACCCCTTATCTTGCCTGTCTGACGCTCACCACAGCACTGACCACATCAGATGAAGGCTCGTGCCACATGGGATATGGGGCCAGCCTGCGGAGACAGCGTGGTTCAGCCACAACTGGGATGACATTTACCACCTCTGCATCACACACTGCACTCAGGAAAGGCAGAAAAGGCACCAGAGAGAAATGCTGAACTGCCCTGGCCTGTGGGAAAGGGGACCTGCTCCTTGGAGGGATTCACCAAAAATATCTGGTCACCCATTTCCCCTTGTGGAGGTTAAACAGCTAAATAAATAAAGCCTGGGGATTGAGGGTGAACCTGCCAGGTTCAGTATCAGTGGGCCATCTATAGCTTTCCCCCCACGTTTGGGGAAATGATAAAAATAAAAAAGTTTAAATAAATCCATATTCCACTTCCTATGGCTCCACACTGCATTTCCCATCTCCCCAGTGCACAGCTGACATTCTGCACATTTCTGTGCACACTGTGCTTGGCCTGTGCTCTGTGCAAAGAAGGGAGTGGAAGGGACAGAGCCCAGCAGCCTCCTGGTATCGTCAGGCATCAGTGAGCACCATCCCTGTCTCCCACAGCTCCTCTCTGCAGGAGCCAGCCTGGAAAGAACTCGGCCACCTCCTGTGAAGGGCTGGCATGTGGGATGCATGTCCCCGTCCTGCATCTCAGGATCTAAGGAGTCCAGAGATTTGCAGAGGGATGAAATGCGCTTCCTCAGGCCAGATGAACTGCACAGGTTAAACTGTAGTTGAATCTTTTTTTTCCTCGTTTTCTTTCAGATGATTCCCTCAGTCTGGAGAGCCAAGGCAGACTCCAAGCAATCACTGCCTCTTTTCTTCTACGTGCACTCCAAAGCCAGCCTGCCTTCCCCGAGCAGTCTAATAAAAGATATCCCTTCTAACAGCAAACCCTGACTCACTTCCCTCTAGCCCCGACCAGCAGGTCTCCGACAGCAGGGCCAGATCCACCAGAAGAGAAGCTGCTGCCAGCCCTCGCGCTCGTTCCCACGTCCATCTGGAGAGCGGGGCTGGAAGCACATCGCTTTCCATGCTGCAGCAGCACACTCCATCCCACGGCTCTGCCAGGGAGCCAGACACGTTGTGGGAGCCTCACCGGGCGTCTTCCCAACGGGAAAATTCACAGAGCACCGAGTCCAGGCTGCAGGAGAAAATCACGAAGCATCGCGGAGCAGCGGGAAGGTTCCGGACGGGATGGAGCCGCTCCTCTGGCCGCCACAGCCGCTGGCTTTTCGCGCCGGAGTCGCTTCGTCTGGGTGAAAATCCAGACCACGTCTCTCTGTGTGAGAACACTTCCCTCACAGGCTCTGACAGCCTCCAAAAAAATAGATGCATTGCCCATCAGCACACGTTGACACGGCAGGGCTGCGGATTTCTGGTGGAGATTAAGGACCCGTGGAAAAAATTGCAGCACCAAAATGCATTCGCACGAGGAAAGGTATAAAAGGTCTTTTACATCCACATCCCACCAGGCTGGCAGCCCGTCCAGCCTCACGTCCTACCTCAACAGAGGAGCTTTTACAAGCTGCAAAACCTTCCCAGGGCAAAGGCTGTGCCCTGCTGTGGAGGTCTGCTCTGATCTGCAGGAGTCCTGGGAAACCTCGAATCCCTGTTTATAATTAATGTCAGGTCAGGGGTTCTGGAAATTGGACCATCTCACACGGGCAGAACAAAGCCCCAAATGCAACTGATCTCTTGCACATCTGAGGAGCTGCTTCCAAGAGCTGCACTCCATGCACAAATCCTGCACAGAGCTACGTCAAACTGCACATACCAGACTGGAAATAAATCCAGGAGGTGTCACTGAAGGAAATTCCCCCAACCAAAGAAGTGAAATAGCTTGACCCTGGAAATCTCTGGGATCACTCAAGCCCTGCACAAATCCCAAGCCTCCAAATCTCAAGTGAGCCCCATGTTTTTGGTTCATGCACCAGCAACACATGCAAGACCTTTCCCAAACCAGGAGCAGGTCCACTCACAAAAACTACTGGATTATAAAACAGGAATCGAAGAGGAGGATAAAAGCAGCAGCCGAGGGAGATGCCTCTCTCCGGGCTGTGTCAGGGCCAGCAAGAGCTGTACTTGGCCACCGTGCACGACCTGCCCAGCTGGTCCACGGCTCCCACCTTTGCACAGCCGCGGAGGGCAGAGGTTCGGTGCCGGCAGCATAAATCCTTCCCGAGCATCATCCCGGCTCCCCACGGCAGCCGCTCGCTCCGTCCAGGTGGAAATCCAGCTTTCCCAGCTCCCCGGCTCTCGCACCACGCCGGGATGGGCTCCGGGTCCGTGCCCGCCGCGGAGCCTTCCTCCCCGCGCTCATCCCGTCCCATCCTCACCGCTCCGGACAGACGGTGCAGGGAGAGCTCTGCAGGAGAGCGAGGGATGCCCAACAACCCCCGCACCTCCCTGGATGCTTTCCAGGGAGCCGGGACCCAAACGACCACATCCAGAAACCGCTGGCTCCAGACGCCAGCGCATCCCAAAACGAGTATTGGAGTCTAATCCCGGCGCTCGCTGTCAGCTGGGACAGGCACCCAGGCAGCAGCCTGGGGAAAACAGCGACCCGGGAGCAGCAGCACAAGGCGGGGGCGAGCGGGGAGCCCCGGGAAGGGCAGTGCTTCGGTCCGCTCCGCACCCACGGACACGGGAACCCGCGCTGGGGAGCGCTCCTGGGGACCGCGCTTCCACCGCCACACTCCCGAACACAGCGCAGGGACAAGCTCCCACTTGCAATACCAAAAGGAAGGAAGAAAAATCCACGGAAGCCAGACCCGGCTGCAAAACTCTCGGTCACCACTGCAGACAGCAAAATAATTAAAAGAACGAAACTGTTCACGGAGGCGAGGACCCGCGGAAAGGGGGGCTGAGGACGGACTTACCGGGGTCACCCGCGGAGGGACACGCGCGGCCACCGGGGGCCGGTGTCACCAGCTCGGCTCGCAGCGGCTGGCGCGGCTCGGAACGGCTCAGCTCGGCTCGGCACCGCTCGGCCGGAGCCCGGCTGGGGCGGCGCACAAAAGCGGGAGGAAGCGGTGACGCGCGGAGCCGCGGCCAATGGGACGGGGATGGGGACGGGGACGGGGACGGGGGCGGACCGGCCCCGCCAGCGACCGAGAGAGCGGGGCGACCGCGGGGCCGGGCCGGGCCCCACCTCCGGGGGGCGACACCGCGGCCGCTCCGAGCCCCGGGGCAGCTCTGACACCCCGGGCAGCTCTGACACCCCGGGCAGCTCCGAGCCCCCGGGGCAGCTCCGAGCCCCGGGCAGCTCCGACACCCCGGGCAGCTCTGACACCCTGGGGCAGGTCCGAAACCCGGCGTGGTTCCGAGCCCAGGGGTGGTTCCGACACCCCGGGGCAGCTCCGAGCCCCCGGGGCAGCTCCGAGCCCCGGGCAGCTCCGACACCCCGGGCAGCTCCAGTCCCTGGGGTGGTTCCGGTCCTTGGTCGGCTCCGACCCCCGGGGTAGCTCCGAGCCCTGGGGCAGTTCTGACACCCCGGGCAGGTCCGAAACCCGGCGTGGTTCCGAGCCCCCGGGGTGGTTCCGAGCCCTGCGGCAGCTCCGGACCGCGGGTCGGCTCCGATCCGCGGTGCAGTTGCGGTCCTCGGGCGGGTTGGCAGCCCGGATGCCCCGTCCCGCAGCCCCGCTCGGTGCCGGTGGTGCTTCCCTGGTCCTGCAGGTGGGATTAGGTGGGATTAGCTCAGGTGAGACTCGAGGTGAGGTCTGAGCCACGGGGCAGTTCCGACCCCCGGGGCAGTTCCGACCCCCGGGGCAGCTCCGAGCCACGGGGCAGCTCCGACCCTCGGGCTGACTCTCACCCCGGGTGTTGCCCCATCCCTCGGCCCCGCTCGGTCCAGGTGCCTTTTCCCGTGCTCCCGCAGGTCCCGTCAGTCCTCATGAGACACCCTGGGGTCCCGGCTGTGCTTTAAAGGATGGAATGTGACCTCAGCTCCAGCTGAGGTTCTCCTGCCTTCTGAAAACAGGGGCTGGATGCGAGCTGTCCTACCTAGGGCTGACACAAAAAATCAGGAGATGATGAGAAATGGGTGAAACCTTTTGATTCTGGGATGAGGCTTCCTCAGCTGGAATGCTGGTGAAGATGGAGGTTTCTTGCTGCAGCAGGGGAGCCTTCTGCAGGGCCCAGCTTTCTCCACACAGCTGGGATGTGCAGGAATTGCTCTGATAACTTGGTTTGGGTTTGCCTCTTTGGGGCAATTAAAGTCAAACTGATCCACAGTTAAGACCAAAGAGCTTTAGATTGTTTCTGAGCCACAGCTTGCTTTCCAGAAAAGCTCAGGGCTCCCTGGGCAGTTCCCTGGGAAGGTAGAGAAGCCTCTGGGCTGTTCTGATCTACACCCACTGTCCCAAATCTCTTTTGTGTGTCCAAGTTCCTTTGGGCTTGACTCTCTGTGTGGAAGGAGCCAACAATGGCATGGAAGCAAAATTACCCCTAAAAAGGGCCAATGAGAGGCTGAAAAACAGATGGAAGTGGGAGCTGAGTTATGTACCAGATATCCCTCAGACTGGTGGGAAAGAGAGAAAATTCATGCAGACAATGGAAAAAGTAAGTAAGAATATTTCTCTGATTATTTCCTTGTTTCCCCATTTAGTAAATATGTTATGGAGAGGAAGAGGAACAAAGTAAATGCAAGATTTTGGTGGGGGAGAAAAAAAAAAAAGAATGGGCTGGATGCTAAAACCAGCCCCATTCTCCTCAAGTTTTTAAGGAGTTACTGCTGCAAGAAAGTCTGAGCCATTGCCTATAAAGGCAATAGAAACCCCAACCAGGGACCCCTCCTGAGAGATTCAGATCTCACATCCTCGTATAGAATCGCGTGACCTGTGAATAAAATCCATAGAAACCGATTCTGTATATACCAAATAACTGCAGATGGCTCCAGCCCAAACCGCTCCGGCTTCCCTCACTCCATAAATGATTCTGCTAGGGCCAGTCGTGATCTTGATGTAATTGAATAGGTTTCGCTCTTTTCTCTCTCCCTCCCCCTCCCCAGAATATTTGTGCAGCTTACGGAGACACGTCCAGGGGGACTGAGCTGTTGCTGGAAGGAACCTCTGACTCCAGCTTGCCTCATCCATTCGGGAAGCAGCGTGAGTGGAGCCTAAGCCACCTGGCTTTGGGAAGGAGGGTGCTTTTCTCTGCACCTTCTTTCTAACTCTTAACAGCTTTTAATAAAATTCTGGCAACTTGGCACATTTGAAAAGTTGGCCGCTGCCCATCGGGGATGTATGTCATGAATTCTTGTGCTGCAGATGCCTTTCTGAAATAAATCACATGTGTTTACCTTGGGAACCAGGCACAGGACCCCAGGACTTGAGGTTCAAGTATTACAAGGCACTAAAGTGACAAGCAGCTCCTTTAAAATCACCTGGTTTTAATGGGAATTGATTCTGCACACTCCAATTACTGCTGAAAGCTGTAATTCTTCCAAGCATCTCTTCTTCCCTGAATGTGTTGGGTGGGCCAGGAGTCCTGCTGGGGGGGGTTCCAGTTCTAGGGTGTCCCTGAACAATCCAAGGATCCTGATGTGTGTCAAGGCTGTTTCCTCTGATGTCCACAGCTCTCTGCTGAGGGGTGTGCTGAGGACCTGGCCCTGGGTTCTGCCGGCTCGAGTCGCTCTTGGAAACATTTCCAAAGCCTGGAGGAAGGATGGGCAGAGGAGTGTGGCTCTGTGCTGACTTCCAGGAGTTCTACAGATGCTGGCTGCCAGTTTCTGGTGGAGAGGGCACGGTGGAGAGCAGTGGCCAGCCCCAGTGTCACAGGCTGTATGGTGACATCAAACAGGCGTGGGCTCTTCTGTGTCCCTGAGGACAACAGGTGTGGCACACCTTGTACCCACAGAGCCAAACTCTCCCTTCTATTCCAAAACACTCTCCAAACTGCCACTGGGACACTTGCCTTGGTGCATGCTGTCCTGTGCTGTCCCAGTCAGCGAGATGAAAACCACAGCACACGTAAAACCTGTAGATGGGTGCTGTGATTCTCAGCTGACTGGTGGAAATGTCAGGTGGAAAGGAAGGCCTATTTCATCCTGATAGCATCTTCAGTGAAAAGTTTGATGGCACAAGTGGGTAATAGTGAGCTATAAGACAAAAGCTGATGGTTCATCCACAGATCAAGAACTTTGCAAATCACAGCCCCAGGCTTGTTCTATTTATGCTTCTCCTTTAATGACGTAAGCATTAGTATTTGCTGTGAGGAGAAAAATGGGAAGATATTTGGCTTTTACCTAACTGCTGCTATTTTGGGCTGTGCTAGGGTTCCTGCAGGAAGTGAACACAGGTCCCAGAGCACTGGCCCAATTCTTCTGTGACTAAGTATGCTCCATCTAACCTGAAATTCTCCCATGCCTTCTGTTTGATATAACATCCTTTCTTGCTTCCTGCCCTGACCAGCAGCATAAAGCTCTTGTCTGCCAGGCCAACATGGCTGAGAATGGGGGGTGAAATCATTCCTATACTTAGTTTCCAAACTGGACAGGAGTGATGCCATCTCAGGGTAAAGAAAAGGAACCAGTTGCTTACTCAGAGATTGTGAGCTGCTCCTCAGCTGGAGGCTGGAGCTGGGGATGGGCCTGAAGAGATGTGAGCACATAAATGCAAGCCTGTAATGCCAAAACCTCTGCACAGCAGTGCCTGGGCTTGGCAGATCTCTGTTGGCTGCAGCTCCTCCTGACCAAAAATGAATTGCAGGTCTGCTGATTGCTGCAGGTGGGAAAGGAGGCTTAGAGCTCTCCTGTGTCCCTCTTACTGTTAGAACCCATAGAAAAGCTGCATTTGTTTTGCTTAACTATTTCCCACGTGTTCTGAGCGAACTGGGGACTGCCTGACAGACAAACCTGGCACAAACCACACGTCAGCATTCCTAAGGGTTTTGTGCTCCTCCTCAGAAAGGTATGCAGAGGTTTTCTGGGGACAAATATTTGGGGATGGCATTTCATCTCTACCTCTGCTTCTGTTTTACTGTCACAATGTCGTGGAGGGGTTGAGAAGGGTGAGGGTTGGGTTCAGATCTCAGTTGCTGTGGGGTCACACACTTCCCAGCCACCTTTCTCTGCATCTCCTCTTGCATGGAATGCTCCCTGCATGATGTGAGCACCTGCTCTGCAGGGCAGATGCCAAAATCTGCTGTGTGAAAGCCCTCACAGCCAGGCAAGAGCAAGAAGTGATCTCTCAATGGCTTTTGAAACTTTTCCTCTTCCATGGCAGGAAATGTTTTTTCACATAAAGCCTCCTGTCCTCACAGCAAATTAACCTCGTGTTTGGTAGCTTGGGTTTAGCTTTTGGGATGAGGAGGAAATCCTCAAATCCCAGACTCAGTATATAGAATATTTCTAGGATCCACTCCAGCACAAAAGGCAGGTGGCAGCAGCAGGCACTGTATTTTAAAAGGAAAGGACAAGTCCTGCACTTGAAGACAAAATGCTCAGTGCCCATCCTGGAGGAGAGGGTTCAGGGCATGAAAACCCAAGAGCAGGGAGCCACTCTCCATGCACTGCCAGCCATCAAACACTTGGGAATTCTGCAACACCCCATCTTGAGGGGTTGGGAAGTTGCTCCATAAGGGGGTCAGAGCAAATCGATGCCCCCCAGCCCTCTCTAACCAGTATTTGTGTCCATCCACTTGGCTGGACACAGCTGCCTGGAGAGAGATTTCAGATCTTCCAAAGCAAAGGCTGAAGGCTACATGTGACATGCAGAGGAAGCAGCTTCCAACAGCAAGCAGTGTCAATCAACCAAAAAGAACAGGTTTAAACTCATATTTCTTCAAAGCTGGGTGTGACTTACACTGAGACTGAGTTGTGTGGATGATTTTTTTTTTCATGGTAGTCAGAGCATGCACTTTCATAGCTGAATGTAAATTTCCACACTGCCTCTGTTCCATGACTCACCTTCTCTGCCCAAACAGAGGGAAAAACATCTCCAAAACTGACAGAGTGAAAGTGAAGAGGGTCTGATTTCTGGGTGGGTTGTTAAGGAAACATTGTTGGAGGGCATTTTTCTGTGAAGCTTTTTCACATGTGGGTCGTTCTTGGAACTTATGTCAACCAAACCAAACTGAGGTGCATTTGCAAGGTGACTCTGTCAAATGCTGCTGAAAAGTGTGAAGCTGGAAGCCCTGGAGAATTACCCTGCTTATCTGCAAACAGGCTCAGTTTAAACTTTCTCAGGTAAGGTCAGAACTATTCCAGAATATTTATGGGTTCATCTGGCACCTGAATATTGTGGAAAATCACACAAGAAATACCCTTGTGGCATTTGCAGCTGAGACTGCAGGAAAGCAAAAAATCTCAATGGACATCCTGTGTTTCCATCTCACCTCCCCAGAAACTTCAGAAAAAACCTTGAGACTTTCCCTGAAAAGAACCAAGATTGCCCACCCTGCAACTGGCTTTTCTTGAGTAAAGTGTAAGGGACAAGAGCAGGACTGAGAGAGCATGGCCCAGACATGGATATGGGTATGTGTCTCCAGACTGTTCTGCTCTTTGTTCCCACTGATAATAGGATTTTGTTCCTTGAGAATATGACCCTATTTCTCTAATCTCTCTCTTGATTTGAACAATAACCAATCTACAGGGGTGTAGCCAAAGCCACCCATTATAATCACTGGATTTTGGCTGCCTTTTTGATTGGTATTTTGCACTATTTTCTGTACTCTTGCCAGGAGCTTTTCAGGAATATTTGTACTCCTACAGCTGAAAGGGGATCATGTATGAGCAGCCATCGAGCCCCAGTTTCTTTGTATTTCTTCCCATTTGCCCACATGGAGCTGGATTTTAGGTGACAGAAATCAAAGGAAGGATTGAGTGATTTACTGCAAGTGGGATCTCTCCCATTTGCCACGGAGTTATCTGCACGCACCAAGTGGAAACCTCCAGTTTTTCCTTTACATCTGTCACGAGGGCGAAGAAATCACTGAAACAATCAAAACCTGGCTGTTTACGCGTGTTTTGTTTTACAAATGGACTTGTATAGAAAGTTGCAGGGCTTCTGCACAGACAGCTCGCATAAATCTCTTATCACAAAAGCCATATGTCCTCATTTCCTCATCTGTGGTGAAACACAAGCCGTGGCGCTCCGATAATTAGGAAGCTGGAGGTAAAGCACTCGGCATCCAGCAGGAGGAAAGTGGATGTGGGTGAAGGTTGCACAACACAAAGCAGAGCAGTTTGGGTTCCAGCCGCGCCGCTTGTCCGCGCAACTTTCCATTGCGCGCCTGCGGCTCGCGTGTTTACAAACCAGTTCCTCCACGGAGGGGACACTGGGAGCACTGGGAGACTCTCGGGGTGGCTGCTCCTCCCAGCTCGGTTTGCTCAGAGCTGGCAGCTTGCTTGCTGGCCTTTGCTGGGCAGAAATCCTTCCCTTGTGAAGGACTCCAGGTCGGAGTTCAAAGGGCAGTGAAATGGCCCGGTTCCATTTCAGTCCCTCTGGTGGGATCTCCAGGCAGGTAGAGGGGGAGAAAAGCACCCACTGAAAAGTCCTTCCTGGAATTCCTGGAAAAATCCTTCTCCTTGGATGGGCAAACGGGGGATTCCCTGTTCCTTGCATGAACTAAATAGTTCCATATGGGAAGAAGGAGCAGAGAGTTCCCAGAGGACCACTCCGATTTTTTTGGCTTCTCCCTGACCAAAAACTCAAGACTGTACCTGTGGCCCTCGTTGGCACTGGTAAAACAAGCCAGTGTCCTTCACTAACTTTTAACTTCACCCACAAATTTCCATAAAGCCACTCTGAGATGGAAAAAAATTAACTGAGAGTGTAGAATTAGCACAGCTGCTGTTATGACATGTCTTCATGTCTGGGTCCTTCCAAACTTTTTTTTTCCCCCTCTCAAAAAAGAGACATTTCCCAAATTTCAGGTCAGCCAGCAATGGTGAAATGCCCTTTTGCCCAGCTTGGTGTGCTTTGTGTAAGGGGTATTTATTTAATCCATCTGAAACTACATGAGAAAGGAGAGAAATATCCCGGTGGCGAGATAAGATGATTATCTTCCTGGCAAACAATAGGAACGTGGTCAAAATTAAAAATAATTTGATTGCAAATAGGAAGCCTAGTAAAGCAGCAGGACTAGAGGAAACATGACTAATTTTTTTTTTAGCTTGTCTGAACTCACAGAGCAGAGCTTTGCAAGAGCCATAACTTTGAAATATAGATCTGTAGAAAACCCATGGGGGGAGGATGGCAACAGTCCAGCTGCAGTAGTACAATAGAGGCAAGTTCATGCAGCTGGTAGATCCAACCTAAATGGCTAAATAGCAATAGACAAAAGCTATTTTAGGTGTAGTTTGGGAGGGAAAACAGTAAATATGAATTGGGGAGGAGTGGAGAAAGTGAAGGCTTTTTTTTTCCAAGACTTTTTAAACTTTTTTCCATTCCTTTGCCATTCTCCTCAGCCAAACCATAGTGCCAGTGTCACCTGCAGGAGCAGCAGTAAGCTCTCCATACTGAGCCTGCAGGCCAGTGCTTCACATCCCTGCTCAATGTTGGCTCTTCCCATCTCCAGCAAAGAGCTTCACTTTCTGCAGGGCAAGGAGAAGATGGCTGCATGCCCTGATCCCCTTGGGGTTTGTCTCCAAGAGAAAATTCTAATAGATGTGACACCTTAAAATGGCATTTCCTTCTAATAAGGATTACCCTGCAGAAGTGTTTATGTGATCCTCAGAATTATTGTCTACTGAGCTACTGCTCCCTTTAAACAAAACTCAACGTGCACCCTCTGTCCAGGGGGGTGTGAAGAGGAAAAGGGTGTGTAGGACAGCTGATCCTCAGCACCCATGGCAGAGCTGTAACCTCTTCCTCTGTCCCTGGCAGTGCCCATATCTGCTGTAGCCATCCCACTGAGCTGGCAGACACAGAACTGCAGTCCTTGTCCTTGTGTCACAGCCTGTGTGTCTGAAATTGCCTGGTGACTCTTGATTTTTAACCCAGTGGACAGGAACATTTGGTTTTTAAATATCTAAGATTATTTGACTGAAACCCTCTATATATATATTATTTCTTAGAATTTTCTGTGTTTTTAATAGCACCATTAGGGCTGGATGTGTGATCTGAAGGCAGTCACCACTCAAACTGCCCTGTGCAATAGGGAAGTGAGGGTTCATCAATTTTACAGCAGAAGAAATTCTGCTGTAGGCATAAGGTTGAAATGATCCCTTCCAAGAACACAGGGAGAAGCATGGAGCAGAACACAACACAGTTTCCAGGTCTAGTTGTGACCACAAAACCACAGCTGCTTTTTTTTTTTTTTTTTTTTGTTTAATTTTTTTTTAAACAAAAATTTTTTTTTTTTTGTCAGCTGAGGATTGAAGTAAATCCTTGGTTAGCTCTGTTGAATTCCATCAGCCAAGGATGTGAGTACACTCCACTGATATTAAGCTACTTCAGTTGCAGTGGTGCATGTCTGATCCTTTGCCTGGGTAGAATTTTTTTTCTATTATTTTGAGGATTTCATAAAAGCCAGGTGAGAGTGTGTTGCAAACCTGTGTGCCAGCCACAAGCAGCAGCTGACACCGGAGACTAAACAGTGTTTAAGCCACTTGGCAAAGCTTACACAGGTCCAGTAATTGTAGGTGGATGAGAGCTTGCAGAGGGTCATTAGGTTCCTGATGGAGGAAACGCCGCTGAAAGGCAGAAGAGGAAATGACAGATTTAATGAGTAGTGGTCACAAGCTGAACTACAAAGAGCAGTCGGTGTCTATGTTTTCCTACAAGGACGTTCAGAGCAGATCCAAGGCCAGACAGTCCCTGCACTGTCTCTGATGGCAAGACCCCTCCAAACCAGGATGACAAATGGCATCAGGGAAAAGCCTCTGACCCGCAGAAAGAGTGGCTGCATTTCTGCAGGCAGAGAACTGAACCCTTGGAGCAGGGCAATGTCCTTCTGCTTCCACCAGGGAGGAGAGTGCCAAGCCTTGTGCAATGAAAACATCAAAGCATTGTCTCTGGAAGGAAACTGGCATTAAAAGCAGGTTGTCACTGTTAGTAATGGTTCAAAAAGCTGAAGGATAGATCTAGGTGCAGTGTCAGACATGCATGAAAAGAGAGAGGTGTTTGGTGGCTAGGGTTTATCCTGCTGCTCAAACTGTGCTTGTCATAGTCAAAGAGCCATTAATGCACACGCTTGGATGCAACAGGACTGGTAACATAATCTCTGGTCTGTCCCTGAGCAGAGCTGCACTCTGTGTTGATCCCAGAGTTTTTATGCTTTTATGAAAACAGCTAATGATGACATGATTCAAGATTCTGTGAAGGGCTCGGAGGGAGAATCAGTAAAACATCAAATAACGATGTCAGACTTTTCATGCATGACCAGATAAATGCAAAAGCATTGTTCTCACAGAGACTTGAAAGGATCAACAGTTGGGATTTGCTTCCAAAATGAAAAAAAAGGAAAATTTTCAGGCCAATTTGTGCTTTTGACAGGTGAAACACCATCTGAATTAAGATGGTGGGTACACATTGTGAATGAAATTGGGCACAGGTGCTTGTGAACATGGGAGGGGAGGGAAGCAGAGAAAAGGAAAAGAGAAATGTCACAAAACTGGCTATATTTTTAAGATATTTTTGTATTTGTTCAGCAAAAGCCATAACAAGTGACATTACTGCAGGGATGATGAGGTACAATATTCTGACTCTGTTACCCAGGATGGATACAACAGGCAGTTTTGGCCTTCACACTCAACACCAGGAATAAACAGGAGACCATAAACGGCTTTAATGAGTGAAAAAGGACACCCAAAGAAGCCAGGGACTTCTGAATGATTATTGACTTGGAAGTTGGGGTCTGTCCATGACCTGTTATCCCAGGGGGTTTTCTCTGGTTAACAAAGAGCTCACATGCTGCTGTTCACATTGATATCCAATTCTTCTATTACAGGTCCCCTGTGTAACTTTGTCAAAGCTCAGAGACTTCCTCCCAAGTCCCATGAATTGCCTAACTTCAGGACTCCAGGAAAGGAGCTGGTTCTTGGAGGATGCTTAGAACAAAAATGACAGTGGACAGCTTGTTCCCTCCACATTGGCGTAGAGATTGCTGGTATTGCAAGCAGGCAATGCTTCCCTGCTTCCCAGAGGGAGAATGGAAAGCTGGAACACCATCCTGGAGTAAAGAGACAGGTGTCAGTGAGGGAAAAAAGGAAGCTTTTGTTCTCATTGACTCTGTACATCTGAATGGAAAATCCAGGCAAGGAGACTGGCAGGCCTGCAGTTCACAATGCCAGGTCTCCTGGTTTCTAATTTTGGAACAAAGTACTCCTGCCCACACTGCCTTTCCCAAACACCCCTGTTACTCTTATTTTCAGAGGATGATTTCATAGGGTCTCACAGAAGCAGGGACTAGGCAGATGTACTTGCAGAGTCTGAAGAGAAGAAGTTGTCTAAGTAAAAAAAAAACCTATCCTTTTTCTCAAGGTAGAATCCAGAGTGGATGTGATCAGCACTGTTTTAGGAAGCACTGGCTTGAGTGTGCAACAGGATTTGTACTCTCCTACAAGACTGCAAAAGAAATAAAACAAATCTCCAGCCTTGTGACAGAAAGGGTATGGTGTTGAGCATAAATCTGGGTTCTGGGCCTGAGCAAGCTGCCCATCCCTTATGGACATCTGTTTTTCCTGCCCACTCTTGCTGCCTGGATCACCACATCCAACAGCTGTGTGGGTGCAGAGTCTGTTGTGCTGCTCTTGCTGCCAGTGTTGGACACCTCACACCTTTTCTATCACCACAAATCGAAAGCTGGCAGACTCACCACTTTTCTTTCCTCACTGTCAGAGTTTCAGATCTTCTCTTAGCGTTGTGTTGCAGAGGTGTGTGTTTAGTGGAAACCAGCCTTCCTTGCCAATGGGAAACACCCCCTTTGCAGGCAGCAGGGCACCCCTTTTTTGCACACCCTTTTGATGCGGCTCTTGGCGGTGCAGAACACGTGGGTGGCTGTCTCGCAGCTCTGAGTAAGCTGCAAGAGGATGTCAGCACTGCCAGACTTGGCCCAGCTTAATGTCAACCTAGACACTGTGGGGGAAGCCTGACTGCAAACAAAAGCAAAGCCAACTGCACTGTTTGTCCTTGTCCAAATGAAGGCAAAGGCAAACAGGGAAGATTTATAAACTGTGTTTTTTTCATTATTTCTAATATGATAAAGAGACATGTTGTCTTCTAAGCATTGCAATCCGACAGCAGTGTTTTCCTTGGGCATGAGCCAAAGTTTTGGCTCCTCTTTTCTTTTACCAAACATGAGTTCTCTGGGATGAGTCACTGGTTCTCAATGGGCTGCAGCTGCTGAGCCAGGAAAAGGAGCCCTTGGTGCACAGAGAAGGCATCAGGAGATGATGTGTCATGTGGGTTACACTGGGAACCACATCACTTCCCACAGCCAGGCTGCATGCAGAGCACCACCAGGCCTGGGGGAGATGGACATGAAGCCAGGACTCCCCAGGACCCCCAGGGGTTTGGGTACCACATTTCCTCTCTGGTCAGATGGTCAGATTCTGTGTGGATTCAACAAAAACTCCACTTCAGCAATTCGAATACTTAAATGAGTTGCAGCAACTCATTGCTGTAAACCTGGATCCTGAATCATCACCAGCTCCTTGCTGCAATGTGTTAACCCCTTCTCCATTGCTCTCCCATCCCAAGACAATCAGTGGAGTTACACAAGGGAAGCAGGTGGCTGGAGAGCACATAAACAAAGTATTTCATAGAATCACAGAATCATTTAAGTTGGAAAAGGCCTTGAGTCCAACCATTAACCCAGCACTGCCACATCCACCACTAAGCTGTGTCCCTAGGGATGGTGACTCCACTGCTTCCTTGGGCAGACAGTTCCTGTGCTGGGTTTCCTCTTATGAGAGTAGCTGAATGAAGAAAAAAAAAAAAAAAAAGGATCCTGAGGGACAATTCAATGAGTAAGGGATGTGTGACCACTGGTGCCCAATGTCAGCTGACGGACGCCATAGGATGAGGCAAAACCTTTTCTCTTCAGCTAGGGCTGAGAACCAAGTACATTAAATTTTGCTAACCTACAGCTCACCTTTTGTGGCTCAGCAGGTGACAAGCTCTCTGCAGAGCTGGTTCCTGTGTTAGTGGCCACCACATCGCAGCGCTGGCATTTAAAGGACCAGAGTAGGGCGAGGCTTGGTGTCACCGACCTCAGCACAGGGTCGCTGTCACTGTGGCTGAGCCTCAGCACAGCGGGGCCGAGCTGTTCTCTGATGCTGTTGTGTGAAAGATAAAGAGATTTTAAAAAGATATGAGGTTAAAAGAAACCACCCAGCAATAAGAACGACCGGGGCAAGGCTCTGCTGAGACACCAAGGACTGCACACCGAGGGGAGCGACCTGGCCGCGGTGCCGCTGCCCTCGGGGGATGCGGGATGCAAAAGTCACCAGGCCAGGCTCCTGGTGTCCTTCTGCAGGAGGCACTTGGCACTGTCCAAGCAGCCGGCACTGGCGGTGGCTCGGGGAGGCATCCTGCCCGGTCCCGTCCCACGGGATGCGCCGGGGGCGGACGCGGGGATGGCAGCGGGACGGCTCCTCCCCGGCGGGGCGGGATGAGCGGCCGGGCAGAGGGACACACAGCCGCTCCGGGACACGGGGGAGAGGCCACACGGAGGGAGCATGTCGGGGACAGCGGGCACGGCCATCTGCCTGCTGCGCTGCGACCTGCGCGCCCACGACAACCAGGTAGGGACGGGCTCGGGCTGCTGCAGGAACAGCGCTGCTGTTGGGCAGGATGGGCAGGGATTCTCCTGCATCCCGCCCCGGGAGCTCTCCTGCCCGCTCTGTGTTTGCAGGTGCTGCACTGGGCTCAGCAGAACGCGGATTTCGTGATTCCCCTGTACTGCTTCGACCCGCGGCACTACCTGGGCACCCACTGCTACAGCTTGCCCAAGACGGGGCCCCACAGGCTCAGGTTCCTGCTGGAAAGCGTGAAGGATCTGAGGGAAACGCTCAAGAAAAAAGGAAGGTAGTTGAGGAAGCACCGTGCAAATAACACACAATTTCTATTTTCCTACTCGCTTTCAGCACATACCTGTGCTGTGACTCAGATCATGTGCTCTGGGCTCTGGGGGTGGCTGATTTCAGAGATATTTCAGAGAGCCACAGCCCTTCTGTTAGATACAGCAGGGTCCCCTCCCTGCTGTGGTCACCTGTCCTGGATGGACACAGAGCCATCCAGGCTCTGTGCCACGTGGGTTTTGCTTTCTCAGGTACCCCTGAGGGGATGAGTGTCAGCTTTGAGTGCTTTACCCAGAGTGCTGGCAGTGGGAGACGTGAACAGCAGAATTTTGAGATGTGGGCAGTTACAGTGGCCACTGTGGCCTGCAGCTTTCCTCGTCCCTGGGAGCTGGCTTGAGACAGTCCAGCATGGAGACTGGAGAGTAACATTTCCTTATGCCCTGTCCCACTAAACCAGTCTCTAGACTCACATATCCTTGCTTATGATGCCTTTAGAACCATTGGGTTAGACCAGGGCCTGAAGAATCCACTACAAGATAATATCTGGCTTTGCAGAGCAAAAGATCATGGAGTCATAGAATAGTTTGGGTTGGAAGGGAACTTTAAGGGCTATCCAGCCCAGGCCCCCTGCAATGAGCAGGGGACATTTCCAGCCAGATCAGGTTCAGTCTGACCTTGAATATTTCCAGGGATGGGATAACCTCTCTGTGAAACTTGGACAAGGTGGATCAGCCAGCCCTTGAATCTCTTTAGTGTGTGAGGATAAACAGATTCACTTTTAGGTAACAGCCTGGCTTTGTGCCCAGTCATCCTTTCTAAGGCATCCAGAGTGGCAGAAATGTGTTTGATACAAACTAAGCCCCAGAGGCTTACAAACTCTGTTCAGGGGCTCCTAAAAAATGCAGGCTGGTCAAATTCTGTCTGTCTGCCCCCACACACTGTTTGTGCTCCATAGCAAAATAGGACATGAGTGCCTGCCTGGGCTGGGATGATGGTCTCTTGTGCACATAAATAACAATAACATCAAACCTATTTCAGGCCAGTATTTTGTGTTTCAGTACCCTGGTTGTGAGGAAGGGGAAGCCGGAAGATGTGGTCTGTGATCTGATTACTCAGCTGGGCTCTGTCACTGCTGTGGTTTTCCATGAAGAGGTAAGGGAAATACTCCAGTGACACAGTTGAAAGATAAAATCATGCTGTGAAGGTTTCTTCCACGAGCAAGTGGTGATGCAGATCCTGTGTGTTCAGAGCCTTTCTTGGGTGTGGAGGTGTTACCTTGGGGGAACTGGGTAGTTCCTGGGATGGGGATTCCCTGAGTGGGAGTCCTCGATGGGGCAGAGGGAGGAAGGTAATGTGGAGAAGAATAAGGAAGGCAAGACCAAGGTCTTTGTGCATGTGGGAGCTGCATTTTGCAGCCCTGGCCTCGCTCTTTTGCTCTCCCTAGGCCACGCAGGAGGAGCTGGATGTGGAGAAGGAGCTGTGCCAGGTGTGTAGGCAGCACGGGGTGAAGGTCCAGACGTTTTGGGGCTCCACGCTCTATCATCGGGATGACCTTCCCTTCAGGCCTATTGACAGGTGGGCTGCTCTGTGGTATCACCCCTCCACTGTCCCTTTTGTTTCTCACTCAGGAGGGCTCCCAGTCCTCTGGTCCCACAGGGAAAGGATCCATTAGTCCATCTGTTTGTGCTTTTATGGAATAGTGCTGTCATGCTCAGGCACACAATAGGGTGTGCACATTCAGCTCTCTGCACTGATAGCATTTATGGCCCAGTCCTCTGGTCCCACAGGGAAAGGATCCATTAGTCCATCTGTTTGTGCTTTTATGGAGCAGTGCTGTCGTGCTCAGGCACACAACGGGGTGTGCACATTCAGCCCTCTGCACTGATAGCATTTATGCTTCTGTATGTGTAAAGCCAAGGTGTGTGTTTGACCATTCATTAAGGGGCTGAAAAAGACCTCTAAGACTATCAAATCAAATCAGTAACTTAAGCCAAGCCCACCAGTAAACCATGTCCTTCAATGCCACATCTGCACATCTTTTAAATCCTCCAGGGACAGTGGCTCCTTCCCTGGACAGCTTGTTCCAGCCTGGCCACCCTTTCTGTGAAGAAACCTTTCCTAATATCCAATCTAAACTTCACTTGAAGCAGCTTCATAGAACCATTAAATGGTTTGGGTTGGAAAGGACCTAAGAGATGACTTACTTCCACCCCCTCCTTGGTGTGTGTACTCTTCACTGCTCCCTCAGTAGTCACCTGAAGTGTGGTTGATGGAGTTGAGTGATTCATGGTATTCTGTAGAAAATGTGTATAATAAGGTCAGACAAGTCAGGCCATGAAAATGCCTGTTTTTCTCCTTTGAGGCACCAGGAGGATGTAGATTTTTACACTGACATCAGCTGTGTTAATCAGAAGTTAGGTAAGGTAAATCTGGCTCTTATGGATTTCCCCACCAGGGCACACCTTAAATTGAAAAGGCACAATTTGCCTCAGAAGCAGAAAGAAATTGGGTGAAGGGCTGAGCTTCTGATGCCTGTTATCCCCCGGGGCATCTGCCCCTATTGTGCCTGGCAGTGTTCAAAGGGGCATCACAAACGTGAGAGGACAGCCTGGAATGCCAATCCTGCTCCTGAGGCGGGGGTGTGTGGTGCTGGGGGGGGGTCAGGGCAGTGAGCTGGCTGCTCCCATCTCTGCAGGTTGCCTGATGTCTACACCCACTTCCGAAAAGCGCTGGAATCCGGGGCCAGGGTCCGGCCAACCCTGCACATGGCAGATCAGCTAAAGCCCCCGGCTCCAGGGCTGCAAGAAGGGACTATCCCTGCAATGGAGGATTTCGGGCAGAAGGGTGAGGAAACTTAATTTGGAAGCTGCTCTAATGAAATCCTGCTTAGATTCTGCTCTTTAAAATATCCTGCTTAGGTCTGTTTTCAACAATGTGGTTTACAAAGTGAATAATTTCCTGCTGCTCCGGATTCCCAGATGTTCAGCCAGGCTGAGTCAGGTACCTGTACTGGCTGCACTTGAGCTTTGATGGTTAATACAAACCAAGCATCTTGCAGTGCATATTATATTCTGTCACAGAAAAAAAAAATATATTTCTGTAAAAATGCAGAGGCAACTAGTGCCTGAGAGACACATGAAATGTAGTTCCTAAGGATGATTGGATTATCATGGCCCTGTCAGTCTGGGAGGTGCTGTAGAAGCACCTGTCTTTAGTTGCAGGGTTAGGCAGATATTTGTCTTCAAATTAAAAGAGTGTAGATTTAGATTAGATGTGAGGAAGAAATTCTTCCCCGTGAGGGTGGTGAGGCCCTGGCACAGGTTGCCCAGAGAAGCTGTGGATGTGCCATCCCTGGAAGTGGTCAAGGCCAGGGTGAATGGGGCTTTGAGCAACCTGGGATAGTGAAATATGTCCTTGTCCATGGCAGGAGATTGCATCTGGATGATCTTTAATGACCCCTCCAACCCAAACTATTCTGTGATTCTTTGATATGTCCCTTGCTGAAAACCAAAACACAGAGGCAGTGGTTGCCCTTCAAACTGTCATTAAGCCTCAGGTCACTCGCTCTGCAAATGCAGGTAAAATCCTTGTATGGGAATTTCCTACCCTGCACCTGTGCAGGAAACATCTTTAGTTGTGGCATTCACATTCTCTGAAAAAATCCCTTAGCCAGGATTTTTCTCCTGGGAAGCTGAGAAGCCTCAGAGAAAAGGAAAACAATTCTTATCTCATTTGCTTCTCCCGTGTTGTGCTCATGTGGAATGTGTTTGGAGATTGTTTACCCAAAGGTCATTGTTTCACTGGATTCTGCTGTGAGTTGTTTTGACTCTTTGGCCAATTAGTGCCAAGCTGTGTCAGGACTCTGGAAAGAGTCACAAGTTTTCATTATTACCTTTTTAACATTCAGTAAGTATCTTTTCTGTATTCTTTAGTATAGTATAACATTTTAATATAGTATAATAAAGTAATAAATTAGCCTTCTGAGAACATGGAGTCAGATGCATCATTCCTGCCTTTGGCAGGGCATCCCTGCAAATACAATACTTAGTGAATTTTAATATGTTTGATATGACCCTTATTTTCAAGGAAAACCACACAATCTTTTATGCCCCCAAAGCAGACATCCCCACTGCTGAGCATCCCTGGATTTTAAGCTCCCTGCCTTTGAGATGCTTTCCCAGGGGGTAACAGGGTGTTGGTGTTTTCTGTGGCAGATCCTGTGGCTGATCCCAGAACGGCCTTCCCGTGCAGTGGAGGAGAGACCCAGGCTTTAATGAGGCTGCAATATTATTTTTGGGACACGGTAACTCTTACATTTCCTTGCCTACATCCTCCCCCTTGTACACATGGCTGTGCAAGTGGGTGAGGCTGCAATTTCACTTCCTAGTAATATTTCCTTAGCTCCTGTATAAAACTTCATGAAGGAGGGAATTAGCATTATTTCAGTTTTTTAGAGAGACAAACTAAACCAAAAAGAAGTCATCTGGGACTGGAGAATGTAAGCCAAATACTTAGGAGCCTAGTTTACTGGCCATCTCTCTGAAGTATTTTTTTCCATTAACTTCTGGGACTTGGGACAAAATTTTTTAGCTGCTTTACCTTGATTTGCTCCTTCTGTGCTCATGTCCCACATCATCAGCAATGTAGTTCCTCTGTTTTGGAGGAGTGAAAAGTGGCCTGAAGGGCTGGAATTGCAGCTGGGGTGAGGAACAGCTGACCCAAGTTCTGCCTGCAGTTATAAATAGTAGGAAGTTTCTGTAGTGTGGTTTAAAATCTTGCAGCCAATAATGTCAGCTACTATTTGTTTCCTTGCTTTGGTGGAGTGAAGCTCATGCTGCCACCATTTTGTCAGACAGTTTTTGAACTTCTTTCTGGTCTAGGTTGAGGAACTATCTTAAATTTGCCATATCAAAGGTACATTGTGCTGATTTCCAACAGCATCAGACCCCAAGCAGTTTTCTGGGTAAAGGAGGGAGCACCTCTCCAGCTGAGATGAGTTTAAAGTGTGGTCTTCCCAGTGCCTGGCTGGGACAGCCCCCAGGGCATCCTTTCAGCTGTGCTTCCCAAATTCCTGCATTCCTTTGGTTTTGGGGAGCATTGTCCTGGTTTAACCCCATAAGGCAGCTCAGCCCTACAGCAGCTGCTCCCTCAGTTCCTGCCAGTGAGATGGAGGAGAGATTCAGAAGGATTAAAGTGAGAAAAAGTCATGGGTTGAGTTACAGACCATTTAATAGGGAAAGCAAAAGCTGCTTGCACAGGCAAAGCAAGGTAGGGATTCATTTAATTCTTCCCACCAGTGGGCAGGTGTTCAGCCATCCCCAGGAAAGCAGGGCTCCATCACAGTTACTTGGGAATACAAATGGCATCACTCCAAACATCCTGACTTCCAGCTTTATATGCTGAGCATGACATCATTTGGTCTAGAATACCCCTTGGGTCAGCTGGGGTCAGCTGTCCCAGCTGTGTCCTCTTCCAAATCCTTGTGCACCCCCAGCCTACTCAGGGTGGGGTGGTGAGAGAAGCAGAAAAGGCCTTGAGGCTGTGTGAGCTCTGCTCAGCAGTAAGGAAAACATTGGTGTGCTCTCTGCACTGTTTTCAGCACAAATCCAAAACAACCCCAGATTAGCTGCAAAGGAGAAAATTAACTCCATCCCAACCAAAATGAGTACGAGTGTTCATAGCTTTTGCTCTTGGTCAAGCATTAATATATTCAGACCTGGAAAACCTATTCCTTCTTTTTTTGTGATGCAGATATTGTCTCCCCCAGTGAGCTACAGCAGCCCTTTAGCAATTGTAACTTGTGCAGTGGAGGTGATCAAGGAGAGATTGGTCTTCCTTGTGTCCTCTGCATTGTCCATGGAAATCTCAGAACATGGAAAAATGCATCCTGCTGTAAATGTGTGGGGCACAGAAACAACAGTGGTCAGGGTTCCTGCAGCTGAGTGTTGGGGGCTGTCACATATGGAGGGGTTCGATAGTTGGTCTGTAAGTTGAGTAAATAGAAGAAATAACAGTTGATGATTTTCAAGTGTATCTATAGCAAAGAAGAAGACAAGGTTGTTAGCATGAGAATAGATTAGAAAAGATACATAAAAATTTTTTGTAAGCTAGACTATGTGTATAAGTAGATGTGTATACGTGGTTTGTTAAATTTCTGTCAATTTTACTAATTATATCAACACTAATTGTTTTGCACCAATACATGTAATAAATTATTGTAATGTAGTTAATGACTTAAAATTACACTTTACTAAGAGTATATAAGGTAGAAAACACAAAAAATAAAACCTTTTAATTTTAACAGTAACACTCACACTGGTTCTATAACCCCCAAACAAGCAGCCACAAGGCTGCCAGTTCCACTGGTGCTTTTCAGTGGGTTTTTGATCCAGAATCAGACGGGGATGGGCAGGGAGCAGCACAGCCAGGTGCACAGTGCCTGCAGATAGAAACGTGCTGTAGGCTGAAGCAGGGAGCACAGCTTGTGACACACATCCCAGGGCAATACTGAAGACTGCTGGCCTGATTCCTGCCTCTGTGCTGGGGGCAGGAATTGGGCAGCTGTGCAATCCTTGCAGGCAGCCATGAGAGGGAGCCCAGCCCTGCCAGATTGCTCTGGCTCCAGAAGGAAAGAACATTTAGCAGGTTGCTTGTAAAGTACTGAAACCGTTTTGTTCTTTTGCTGTCACAGAACCTGGTTGCTTCTTACAAGGAGACTCGGAATGGGCTGGTGGGAATGGATTACTCCACGAAATTCGCACCATGGTAAAGATTTTTGTTGAGGCTGGAAAATCCTTTTCTGCTTCCATCTCAAATAGCTGTTACCTGTCTGCTGAGTGCTGCTGGGCATGGGTGGGGGTCTAGATGTGGTTCCTTTGGCCTTTTTTTTTGTGGTAGAGCAGCTCTGAGGCTGCACTTCCCTGGAACTGCTGCAGTGAGTTTGTGCTGGGATCACAGTGTGGACAGGGAGCAGGAGGGACTCGCCATTTGCCTTTGGTGCTGCTTTGTGTGGGAAGGGAAAGGCAGGGAGGCAACACAGCTTCAGCCTAGTCCTGGTTTCCTGAGTAGTCTGGGGCAGATCACCCCACCTCACTGCCATTCTGCAGGGTGAAGAGACACTTCTGATTATTCCTGTAGGAAAGGATCTTTTGTGCAGGTAAATATTTTGATTTATAATTAAGGGCTTTAGTTCCTGGTGCTGGAAGAGGCAGAGGTAATGCCAGACTGGAACTGAAGCAGCAGCAGAACCCAGATCAGCCTAAGCTGAGAGCATCTGGACTCTCCCAACAGAATTGCAATGAGAACCAAATTTCAGAGGCTGTTACAGGTTGAGATTTCTTGTTTCCAACGAGCTTTGTGCTGTGATGATTGCAGTGGATGGCTCCATCTGGTGGCACTTCGGGATCCCAGGACTGCTGGCTCTGTGGAAGTTTGTTATTTGTGGTCTCCACTTGAGTTTTTCCAAGCTGGCCATTTGCTCAGAGCAAACAGTTCTGATCTGTCTACCCCAAAATATTCCTCTGCCACGTAATCAGAGCAGTTCAGGTTGCAGCCAGTCATTCCCTTCTCGTATTGGCCTTTAGAGCTGGTCAGCAATTAAGGAAAAACTCTTCAAAGTTTTCTTTCTGTTTTCCACAATTCATTAGAACATCCAGCGTTTCCACAAGCTGTAGTGGAAATGGCAGTAAAATGCATTTCTAGGAAAAGCAAGGTCAAAGCTGTTTTTTATCACCCTGTGTGATGGGGTTGGAGTGTGCAAGTTCTTTCCTGCCTTGCAACAGCACTGGTTTGGAACAAATGGAAGGAGCCCAGGGGGTTGAAATGCCAGAGCAGGGTTTGATTCCCTAGTTTTCCTGCCAAGGCTCAGATTTTCAGCAGTCACTTCCCTTCTGTGGTTGCTCAAAGGAGCCACTGAGGTTCTGCAGGAAAAGGAGCCCTGGGCACAGGATAAGGAGGTTTGTGGTGAAAGGGCAGGTAGAACATGTGATGCAGAGGATGACGTTTGAGATTCTCTTCTGGGTGTGCCATTGGGTTTGTTAAATCATTTAGACAAAACTGGTTAAACTTGAGTAAAATGATTTATCTCTATAGCTTGGAGACTCCTGTGACAGTCATACCCCAGGAAGGAGAGGATCTTGATTCTTGGAAGAGAATTCTCTCTCTTGAAAAGTTGCAGAGAAGTTACAACTTGACTAAAGCCATTTAGGAAGTCAGGGGCAGAACTGGAAGCTGAACAAAACTTTTAGACAACAACTCTAGACACAAAAAACTGCTCCTCTCCTCCCTCTGAGCTGGCATCAAGCTGTCAGTCCTGAGTGGCATTCAGGACATCATTCCTCTGCTTTCAGGCTGGCACTGGGCTGCATCTCACCTCGGTACATCTATGAGCAGATCCAGAAGTATGAGAGAGAGAGAACAGCAAATCAGAGCACATACTGGTATGTCTTTTCACCATCAGCATGACTTATCTTCTCTGAAAAGGAGCCTGGCATTTCATGCACAGGAGAGTGATTTGTTAACTCTCTTTGTAATTAATGTTTGTTTTTCCTGTGCCTGCTGGCTGGTTCCTCTGGGTTGCACTGTAGTTCTCTTTCAGTACAGATTTATTAGTCTGTCTTTGACACCCAGGGGCTTTAGGCACTTTGTAAGTAAAGATTATGAATACCAGTTGTCATTATTATTGCTGGAAACCGTGGCTCATTATTTTTGAAAACAATCTCAGCAAATCAGCACCATCCATCTCTGTGTTCTTATGGGCTAAATGAGGAGGAGGAATAGTTTAAAAATAAAAGCCAAAGGGTTTCTCAGACTGAGGATATGAGCCCAAAGGTCTCAGTGACTGTGTGATTTGTGTAAATCTCATGGTGTTTGAAGGTCCCACGGCCACAAGTCCAGCAAGTTTTTGCTCAGCTGCCTGGCCATGACCACATCAGAGCAGAGGGGAAGAGGGCACTGGGAACTGGGTTTAATGCATCCCATCTTGCAACCCATGCTCTTCCTCACCTCTCAGTTTATCCATCCCTGGGCTGGCCTTGAACTTGTTCAGCTCTGCCCAGGCACTGTGAATCAGAACCTGGAGCTCTGATAGAGAAACGGGGTCGTGTTAGAGCCTGGCCTAACACTAGACCTGGATGGGAAAAATCCCAAACCATAATGTCTGTGCAAACTCTAGAACTAAATATTCATTTTGGTCTGTTACATTTGCAACATGTCAAACAGCACAGTGGTTGGTGAGGAACAGGCAGAACACTGCCAACCATTCTGGCCAAAATGCTCAGTTTCATTAAAATTCAAATGACAGATAAAATATCAACACCTATGAAGTGTATGTTTGGTTTGTTTTGGGTTTTTTTTGTTGTTGTTGTTGGTTTTTTTGTTTTTTTTTTAATTTCAAAGATAGGAGAGGAAAGATTTCAAGAAATGAACATACTCCTGTTTTCCATCTAACAGTCAGCCAGCCTGCTGGCAGCTGGCATGCCGTGGTGATTTTAGCATTTTAAAGTGTTCAGTAATTACAAAAATGAAGCTGTCAAGCTCCCAGGAAGTCAATTGTTCAATGAAGTACAGGTCATGGTGGCTGCACATGAGGGACTCATTGAACCTCAGTGTTATGACACTGCTTTTTAGGATTTGGACAGTTCAGGTTGGACATTAGGAGGAATTTCTTCACTGAAAGGATGATTAGACATGGGAGTGGATTTCCCAGGGAGGTGGTGGAGTCATTGTTCCTGAAGGTTTTTAAGCAAAGATTGGACTCGGTGCCAATGTCTGGTTGACACCGTGGTGTTTGGTCAGAGATGGGCCTGGATGGTGTCAGAGGTCTTTTCCAACCCAATTGATTCCCTAATTCTGTGATTCTGTTCTGTAACCAGATTATCCAGAAGAACCCTGTGAACCTAAAAATCAGCTGAGCAGAGGGCTTCCCATATGGCATAGAGTTGAAGCAGCTCTCTGAGGCTGATGTGCCATCATTTTATAAGAAGTTCTTTTTATATAAAAGTTTTTATATAAAACTGTCCTTTTTTTTCTGTGGGCCTAGCACCTGATCTAATGGGCTGGTGCACTGTAAAGCAGTTTTGAAGGGTGTCTTAGAGTCCCTTGCAAAGGTAATTGCTTAAATCAACACAAATAAATCACCACAAAGCTCTCAGGAATGTGCTGATCTGCTCGTTCCTTCGGAAGTGTGAAGCTCAATCAGGCCCTCCCCCTGCTCTGGGGAGAATTACATCCCAGCAGGGATGGGGGAGGAACGTGTTTCCTGAAATTTTGCTCCTGCCTGTGAGCTAAGGAAAGTTTCCCAAGTGATTCATGCAGAGTTTGCTTTCCCTGTAAGCCAGGTAAGCAGGCTTGGGGAAAGAACTGGTGTCATGGGGAAGGTCCCTGGAATTGCTTATTGTGAATAAACTTCACAGTGTTAGTGGTGGCCAAGTGATCCATGCAGAGTTTGCTTTCCCTGTAAGCCAGGTAAGCAGGCTTGGGGAAAGTCCCTGGAATTGCTCGTTGTGAATAAACTTCACAGTGTTAATGGTGAGTTGTATGGAAGCAAAATCCTTGTTCAGTTATCATATCTGAGTCTCAGTGAAATACTGAGAAGGTTTTGTGTTCCAGGGTCCTGTTTGAACTGCTGTGGAGGGATTACTTTCGGTTTGTGGCCCTGAAGTACGGCAGAAGGATTTTCTCATTAAGAGGTGTGTATGCATCACCACGTTTAGGGGGGACAGGTAGTCTCCTACAACATCGAAAGTAAGAGAAGAGGCTGTTGGCATTATATTGTACAAATATTCTTCTCATGGTGCTTGTGTCACCACCCTGGGATGCTGCTGGGAGCTCTCTGTTAGCACAGAAGTGCCTCAGCACCACGGTGCTGGATGCTGATCCCCAAATCTGATTAGATGCAGGGAGCATTATTGACACATGCCTGTGGAAAACAGCAGCACAGGGAGAGTGAAGATGCTGTTTCCAGAGACATTCCACTTTTCAGCAGAATCCAGGCTTCAGGCTTGCCTGAGTTCTCCAGAGGACCTGGGACAGAGCAGGAACTGACCCAGCAGGGTGAATGCCAAGAAATCGAATATTGCACTACTCAGGAATCAGAATGAGATTCAGCTCCAGCCCCAGTGACAGGAGTGTGCATGTGAAATGGGGGTCTGAGCACTCAGTGCAACAACAAATACCCAGTCCATGTGTCAGAGACCCTGCAGGTGATGCCTGTGCTGGGTGAGCTGCTCTGCAGGGGATGCAGCACTGGCTTAGATGCTCCAGGGCAGCCTGCCTGGCATCCAGCTGTGGCTGCAGAGGGACACATCTCCTTTTGGGCCTGTGTCGCATCTGCCAGGCCTGTGTGGCTGTTCTGATGGCATTAGATGCCAGTGGTGGGCCTGATCTGGGATGTTTGTAGCTAGAACTGAGTTGTCCCTGCTGCCTTTGCTTCATTGCACAGAAGGCTGTAAATGCCACTGGATCCTGCAAACATTAAATCATCCCACTCATCTGTTCCTGTCCCATTTGCAGGGGCAAAGTGTTACCCAGGGCTTCTGCCAGGTAATTCTGGGTGCAGTACCTGCTACAGAAACAGATTTCACATAAACTTTGTCCTGGAGTAAAGCTGAAAAAGAAAATACCAGTGTGGGCCACAGCACATCTCCATCAGCTTGTGAGGTCTGAGTAATTTTTAATTGAAAAGGAAAAGAAAGCAAACATCAGCAAAACAAATAGACAATATCCATTAGGGTTTGAGCACCCTCTGTGGGCAAAAGACACCCCTTTGCAACACTTGAGGGGAGGAATGGATCATCTCTAAACCTGGTTTGTTTGTAATGGCACTGAGAAGCTGAGCTTCACCCTCATGCCTTGTGTCAACCAAGCTCCCCTGGCTGTGTTGTGGTCTGAGTAACTGCCTGTGTCAGTATTTCTTCATCAGCAGGTCATTATTTTCCTCCACAGGGCTTCAAAGCAAAGAGATCCCCTGGAAAAAGGACCTTCAGCTCTTCAGCTGTTGGAAAGGTCAGTGGAAGCAGCAGGTTTGGCTGGCTGTGCTTTGTTCTCCACCTGTCTGTGGGGCTCACACGTGCCCTAACACTGACTCAGGTCTCTGCAGGGGAGCTGCCAGCATGGCCAGGGCTGGCATTTAAACTGGCATTTAAACTGGCATCACCAGGCTATGAATGTGTGTGGCTTCCCTTCCCAGAGCACTGAGCAGCCCACAGGGTTATCCTGCTGTGTGAGGTGCACTGCAGGTAGATTTCCTGCCCAGGAGGGAGTGTTTGTGACCTGCTGGTCCCTTGTGTTTAGTCACAGAGGCTGACCAGCCCTTCTTATCAATATTAGCTTGCCATGCCTGCTTTGTTTGCTTCTATTTGCTTTTGCTTACAAGAGATTCAGGCTAAATCACATCTTTTTTAACCCAGAGCCTTTTCTTTAGCTGTTACAAGTTTGTTGTTGTAACGTGAATAGCAAGCAGAATATCTCAAAACTTGGAGGGACTAACAGATTAAAGTATTAGAATCAGTGCAATACACACCTCTGTATCTTTTCTCGTGTTAATGCCACGTGTACCCATTTGCACACAGGATAAAATAAATCATCCAGGCACAATAAATTTTTTCCTTAACAACAGACAAACTCTGCTTTTCAGGTACTAACCCTGGAGGATTTGTCCAGTACATCCCTCTGTTAGTGACCTGTCAAGAATCTTTCTGTTCTTGGCCCATCTCACTGTTGTCTGCAGATTTATTTTGCTCTGCAAAATTCCCTGCAACCAACCTGATTGTTTTTCCAGTCTGAGATTTTTCTGTATTTTTTCCTTCTTGCCAAAACTTCTCCCCAGCTTAATTTTCGGTATGATATCCAGTTTAATTTCCAGTGGATCTTAGTGGCTGCACTCCAGCTAAACCACACTGAAATCTCTCCCTGCTGCTGTGCACTGGCACTGGCTTGGAAATGGCTGTGAATAGATGACCACAGGCTGGTTTGTGAGTGCTCAAAAGCATCCTGATATCCCAGAGCTGTGTGTTTTGTCTCTGCAGAGGGCAAAACTGGGGTTCCTTTTGTGGATGCCAACATGAGGGAGCTGAGTGCCACGGGCTTCATGTCGAACAGAGGGCGGCAGAACGTCGCCAGCTTCCTCACCAAGGACCTGGAGCTGGACTGGAGGATGGGGGCAGAATGGTTTGAATACCTGCTGGTAAGACTGGGCTCTTTGTGTACCTGGAGTTTAATGACAGGCAGGAGGACAGCCCTGATTTATAAGAAAGGGTACAGGTGATGATCAATAATTTTCAGGCTGATACAAGATGTGTAGATACTTTTTGCAGGGTGTGAGCTTCCCAAAGCTCACATAAGTAAAAGGAATTTTGCCACAGTGGAGCTGCCACCAACAAAGATGCAGCTAGGAAGTTTGCAATAAGCTTTGATCCTCTGTGCAGGGTTTTATCCAGAGATCTGCTGCACTTGACAAAACTTTCAAACATGAATTATGCTAACAGTGCTCTGATTTGCCTCACCCCAGAGGCTGGGGAGGGGGGCAGCCCAGAAAGAGAACACAAAAAGTGTGTGCTGGCTGTGCATTGATGGCTGTGGACTGGGAAGCCAGATAGTCAAGCACAGGCAAGTAGGGACAATGGCTGGATCAGCTTCCACAGAGCTCCACCCTGGCTGGAGGCATCCTTCTTCATTCTGGGCTGTTACAGGCCTCCCTGCCAACTGCAGCACCAATTCCTCTCATCTATAAATCAGCAGCTGTGTGAGCTCAGTTAAATAGCTGGGTCACTTTTCTGACCTTAGCCCCCATGGATTCTCATGGTACTGACTGAAAAAAGGCAAATACTCACATCAACCTCACATTAAAGGTCTTATCTGTGGGATACAGGAGGCAACTGGCAATCAGAAAACTTTCCACTCACTCAGAGTGCTGGATGGGCAGAGAAAGCCCAGTTGCCTTGCCAATATCTGCAATTAAAAGTGATTTTTTGGTGAATGTAATTTTTTTAACTTCCTTGGAGCTGGGCTCTGACATGGCTTTGGCTGCAGGAGGAAGATCTGGGTGCTCTCCCATGCCAATGCTGTGAGCAGCAGTGGGCTTGGACAACAACACAGTGCAGGATGTCAGGATCCCCCAGAAAGGGGTTTGGGATTTCCATGCTGTGATGCTTTTCCAGATAAAAGCAAGAGCCTTCCACAAGTGTGTCCTGTTCTACAAGTGAGGAAGATCTGGAAGGTCTCACATTAGAAAGATGCTGCCTTTTTATCTATATTTATTCCTAAGGACATGGATACCAGCCTTGCTAGAAGCAGAATTTAGCACACTGCACTGGCCCTTTCACCAAGGGAAGCCCCAGATGCTGATGGCCACTGTGGGTTGGTGTGGCACAGGCTGATCCTTGTGCCCCTCAGTCTCATCTTATGTCACACAGCTCTGGTGGCATCCCCAGAGCAGCACACAGGAGACATCAGCTTGGTGGGGAAGACAAGGCTGTTGAAGGGTAGAGGCCAGCACAGAACGGAAACTGGTCTCACTTGCCTCTAAAAAAAGGAAAGCAATGCCTGTTTCATCTCCAATACTGCCAGCAAAGGCCCACCATGTGTGCCATCCACACCAGACAGGCAGGGAAACTGAGGCACAAGCTCTCTGCAACTCGGTGGAGCCAGGGGAAAGGCCAGAGACCACTGGTGTCCTGAACTGAGAATATCTCAGCTCTGACTTCATTGATTTCATTCCCAGGGTCAGGCCCCAAGGAAAGGCAGAGAAACAAACAGAAGAGAATGCCAGGAAGGGGCAAGGCTGAGGGGGAAATGAGCCTGCCTCCTCCAGGCCCCCTTGGATTTGCCCTCACCTCCCACACATGCTTTCCTGCATGTTAATCACACAATCGGGCCTCCAATGGCATCTTTCTTCCCTCCTTATCTCACCAGCTGGAGGAAGTGAGCTGGGAAGGGGAAGCCTGGTGCACAGGGAGCAGAGCTGGCTGCTGCATGCCCTGACCCCAGCACTCACTGGCTCTGCAGAGAAAGGGCAGCTTGGCAGAGCCTGCTCCTTGAGCCTTCTGCCATCCTGGAGCATTGAGCTCCTCACGCCAAGGAGTGGCTGAGATCTTGGAAACATCTCTTTGTGGACTGGTTACTGCTGTGGCTGCAGTAAAGGGAGAAGAAAACGACACTGAACCATCTGTTTCTGTCACAGCTGCTGCTTTTGTAGCACAGACATCCCTAGGAATGCTCAGAGATCCCAAAACCTCCTTGCCATCATTTCCACTCCTCTCCTGAGCAGGGTTTGAATTGTCCTACAACTGGAAAACTTCTGGTGTTGGATTTAAGCCACCCTGCCCAGCTGAAGAGCACTCAGATGGGATCATCTTCTGCTCTCAATTGTGCTTGTTCCAAAAGCCCTGCTCCATTTTATATAAGCATCCTTGAGAGTTTTTATTTGTTTAGAGAAGGAATAACTTGACAATGGGAGAAAACTGCAGTGTTTGTATTGTTTGCATCCTCATATACACTGTGGTTTGTCTGCACAGTCTGAGTTAGACTTCTCTCCAAACTGCCTAGTAGGATCAGCAGAGATGAACTGGCAATGCGTGGTGTCTGGGTAACTAGTCAGAAAAAAATTTCTCTCATATTTGAGTACTTTCTTTTGGAATATGAGCATTCAAATGCTAGGGCTACTTGTGCAGTCTGCCAGATGATGGCAGAAAGAGAAAGATTTTCCTTTAAAAGGAAGGAAACTGAGAGACTTTGGTTGGACTTTTATCTGTTTTCTGACCTAAGGATCATGATGTGAAGTAGTCTGGGAAGCCGATCCCAGACTAAAAAGCAGCCATGCAGGTCCTTTCCTGAGCCAGATGCCTGTACCAGCATGGGGAGGCTCTGACCACCCCAGTCTGGCTGGAGTGAATCCCGTTCAAGGAAATGTCCCCCTGAGCTAAAGGATGGATGTGAAGATTGACCAAGGGCCAGCCCAGCTCTTCTGACAGTTTTCTCCCTCTGTTCTCAAGGTGGATTATGATGTTTGTAGCAATTATGGCAACTGGTTATACAGCGCTGGCATTGGCAACGACCCACGGGAGAACAGGAAGTTTAACATGATCAAACAAGGCCTGGATTACGATGGGAATGTAAGTCTTGTGTGGCTGTTTCACAGGGATGAGTGCAGGAAAGGACATGTGGTGTTTTAGGGAGCAGAGAAGATCAATGTGCTGTGTGGATACAAAACCAGTTCTTGTGTCTCCTGGGCAGCAGTCGGGCAGGTTCCTTGGTGTGCACAGGACAATGTAATTTAACAACCTGCTGCTGTCCCCGGGGATGTCCCCACACCCTCCCTGCTCAGTGTGCTAAATGTTTCATCACCATTTCTTCTGAGTCATAGCCACATCCCATCAGTACCTCACACAGATGCTTCCCTGAGCACAGAGCAGCTTCTTGGAGAACTCAGGAGTTACCTGAGAGACAGAACCATTCCTTGAGAGGTGCTGAAGAGTAGATTAAACCTGTGACTCTGACTATCCTCTCTGAAACTGCAGATAAATTGCCCTTTCCATGTGCTTAGCCAGTTTCACAAGCTGCATTACCTGTTTCTACACTATTCTTTAGCTTCACATCAGGCTGTGCTGTTGCCTTTTGGCACTGTAGCTGGCAGGATTTAACAAGAAATCAGAAATTAGTCCTTGTGGAGGACACAACAGTAGAGTTAACAGGAGAGATTCAGGAACACAAAGTGTGCAGCTGAGCTAGCCATCCTATTTTCTTTCAGTCACAGCAAACTTCTTGGGGAACAGGATGTCCTGAACAGGATAGGTGAACAATGCTGAAAATGCACCTCTGCCTCCCTCCTCTGCCTGCAGTGAGCTCCAGCATCCAGGTCTCTCTTTAGGCACTAATTCTGAGTGGAGGATTTAGCAAAAGGGGCTAAGGCTTGTCAGAGGTAACTGATGCTGTACAGCACCAGCTTCTCTACCTGGAAATCTGGCTCCTCTCTTTCCCAGTGAGAAAGAGCCTTGCTGGGAAGCATTTAGAGATTGTCCCTGAATGGATCCTGTCCATTGGTTCTGTTTGCAGGGGGATTATGTCCGGCTGTGGGTGCCAGAGCTGCAGGGCATAAAGGGAGCAGACATCCACACCCCCTGGGCACTGAGCAGTGCTGCTCTCTCCCAGGCAGGAGTAACTCTGGGTGAGACCTACCCCCAGCCAGTGGTGACAGCCCCAGAGTGGAGCCGACACATCCACCAGAGGCCTGTGAGTACTGGGAGGGCTCCAGGGGCTGCTCTGTGAGTTCTGCTCTTCTTTCTCAGGTGTAAAGGGAAAAAAAGTTGTTTTTTCCCTTTAAAAACTCGCATCACAGCAGGGACTGTGCAGCCAGGATTATTTAGCTGCCTGTCCTATCTGCTGTGGTGAAGGGTGTAAACTTTTGCTGCTTCTCTGTCCCTTGTATAGTCAGCATGTCCTTCTGAGCATCCTTCCATGCCCTGGCAGCCCCACCAGAGGGATGGGGTTTCTCCAGGACCTCCAGTGGTGTGACCACCCCCCAGTGCAGGTAGACAGAAGAGAAACAACCCAGTGTCCTTTCTGTTCAGGAGGTGGAAGTAAAAACAACCAACTTCCTGCTTGAGTGCATCCAAACTGGGGTCAGCAAGACCTGTAAATATGGGGACTGCTCCTGGCACTTTGCTTTTTGAGTGTATCTTCCCTTTAGAATGGGGGCAGAGTGGGTTCTTGATCTGCAAACATGTCAAGGCTTTTATCTGCTGCCTGGGATGCTGTTCTTGGAGGAGGTGGGTATGGAAGGGTCTGCTGCCTGGGATGCTGTTCTTGGAGGAAGGAAATGGATGTAACCAAGGGTTGTGTATCATAAGAGTGTTCAGCATTTTGCCTTTCCCCCATGCATCTGCTCTGCTTCCTCCTGAGTGAGGATACTCTGTGGAGGCTCAAATTTAGGGATTGCACCAAGTCAGTGAAGAATGAAGCATTCCCCCATTTCAGGTTTTAATCCCAAGGTGCAGTACCAAATTTTTTGGCCAGATTCCTTTGCCGTGAGTGGAAAGTTTGTGGAAGCAAAGCCTTCTGCTTCACCCATGCTGTTGGAGGGCCTGGATTAGTAACCTTCTGGGATGAGAGAAAGGACTCTGCAGGAGCACCTTAGTGAGACACCAGTTTGAGGCAGTGATGAAACTTGAAGCCAAAAAGCTTCTCCATCAGGCAAAAGTTTGATTTTTATCAACTTTCCCAGGTCACCTTACCAGAAACCCTGGTTTCCTAAATCCCAGCCTAGAGCAGTGCCTGTCAGGCTTTCCTGCCTTTTTGGGTGAACTTGGGAGGCAGAAGTTCCATGTGCACATTCTCCTGGATGCCAGCACTGCTTTGTGACCAAATCCACTCTGCAGCATCAGTAAATATCTTGCTGTTCCTTGTCATTTGCCACAGGGAGGAAGTCCCCATGCCAGGGGCAGGAGGGGGCCAGCACAGCACAAGGACAGAGGGATAGATTTTTACTTCTCTCGCAAGAAAGATGCTTGCTGAAGACTGAAGGAGTGCTCAGCAGGAGGTTTTGCTGCTGGGGGTGCCTGGATAATGGTTAATCACCTTCAACAAGCCAAAGATACAGGTTTGTCACAGTAAAATGACATGGGATCTGCCTGCTTGGTGCTCCCAGGGACATTCTGTGGATGTGGGTGTTTGGAGGTTGTGTGTTAGCACCTCTCCTTACTATCTGGAGCCAGTGGTTTATGTGGCAGGTGTTTTCAGTCAGAACTGAAACTTCCTATGCTTATTTTTAATTTCTTAAAGTTCTAAACCCACCAATCATTGTGCAATTAAAAGTTTTGCTATTGGAGTATTTTTAATTTCTTAAAGTTTTAAACCCACCAATCATTGTGCAATTAAAAGTTTTGCTACTGGAATATTTTATCTTCCTCATTTCCATAGAGCTCCACAGACAGAGATTGCAGAGGATGTTCTTTTACTGTCTCCTGCACGGTATTTTGGAGAAGCAGTGTGTTCCTCCTGAAAATTTCCTTGCAGCACCCTTTGTTTTTTGTACCATCCTGGAAACTGAAACATTTTCAGATCATAGCCAAGAATTGTGATTTGTACTTGGCATCAAAACCAATTTGAAATGGATCCCTAACCAGTTTTAGGATTTTATTTTTATGCAGAATGTTGTGCTTGCTGAAGAGTTTGGGAATTTGGAGTGGCCGTATTTGTGCTGTCATGGAGCACTGTCATCTGAGAGGAGCCCAGATCTGAACACTTGAACCACCAAGGATGGGACGTGGTTCTGGATTTATTGCTACTAGAGATCCACTGGGCCTGTTCTGTAAAGAATAATTGCAATACTGTAAAACCTCTGAACACTCTGGGTTGGTGGGTTCAGGTCTGGGTGAGAAATAAACAGATATTGAATACATGAGAAAGTTGTTCTGCCAAAAACAGAAAAACCAAGCGATTTTGAACATAAGCCCTGCCAAGGCCTCATTAACAATGCTACCATTTGTTGTATTAGGGGCCTGGACAGGAATGGAGCCGTCAGGGGGTGATTTGGGAGGGAATAGAGTGAAACAGATTTAGTGACAGCACTGTTCTCTCTGGCATAAGATACACAGGACAGATCCCTGTCCAGGCCACTCCAGAGAGCAGGGCACTACATTTGGACAAAGCCCAGCAGGAGAACCACAAAATCAGTTTTTTGGAAAAGTCCTCTGAGATCATCGAGTCCAACCTGTGATCCAACATCGCCATCTCAACCGAGTGCCACATCCTGTCTTCCCTTAAACAGCTCCAGGAATGGTGATTCCACCACGTCTCTGGAGAAGCCCATTCCAATGTAATCATCCTTTCTGTGAGAAGAATTCTTCCTGATGTCCAACCCAGTTTAAGACTCTCCCATCCTGCCGTAATCATCCTTTCTGTGAAAAGAATTCTTCCTGATGTCCAACCTGAACTTACCCAGCACAGTTTAAGACTCGGTCATCCTGCTCTATCGTTTATTGCCTGGGAGAAGAGGCCAGCCCACACAGCCTACAAGCTCCTGTCAGGAGGGAGTTTTCGATGGTGATAAGGTATCCCCTGGCTTCCTCTTCTCCAGATTAAACACGCCCAGCTCCAGCTCGGCCATTCCTCACAGGACGTGTGCTTCAGACCATTCCCTTCTCTGGACCCGCTGCAGTCCCTGAATCTCCCTTCTGACTTGAGCCCGAAGCCGGCCCGCCCGGCCCCGCGCCGTGAGGGCGGGCGGAGAGAGCCCGGCGGGGGCGGGGGAGAGGCGGGGCGAGCCGGGAAGCGAAAGTGCCGGGAAGGGGAAGTTGGGAGCGCGGCACGGCCATGGCCACGGCCCCGTCGGACCCCGTTGCCAGCCCCAGCCCCGGCCCCGGCCCCCGCCCCGTATCGCCGCTGGACCCGCACGCCGTGCCCATGGTGGCGCTGAACTACGGCGTGCGCCGCCGCCTCGGCCTCTACCTCAACCCGCGGGCGGCCGCGGCCGCGGACTGGACGGCGCTGGCGGAGGCGCTGGGCTGCAGCTTCCTGGAGATCCGGCGGCTCGAGGGGCTGCCCGACCCCACGGGCACGCTGCTGGAGGAATGGCCGGGACGCTGCCCCGGCGGGGCCACCGTGGGGCGGCTCCTCGACGTGCTGCGCCGCTTGGGTCGCGACGATGTGCTGACGGACCTGGCCGGCAGCGTGGGTGAGGCGCTGGGAGCGGGGGATGGCCCCGGGAATCCCGAGAGCCCGGGGGATCCCGGAGCCTGCCCTCCTTGATGCCTCGGGAGGGAGGGGATGTTGTGTTCATAGTGGTCCTTGCTCTCTGCGTTGGTCTCTCCTGTTTGTGATGGTCTCTCCTGTTTGTGTTCGTCCTTGCTGCTCTGTCCGCGGAGGTGAGGTTAAGAAAACATCCCGCTCGAGAAGAAAAGCCTTTTCCAGATTATGGAGTGACCTCCTCTGTGTTGTCGGATGCTCCGGAGGCTGCAGCACCTGTGCCATGGAGACAGGCTGGGAGCTGAACGAGAGGAGGCTCCGGGGAGACCTTAGAGCTTATAAAAGGAGAGAGAGGGACTTGTTGCATGGGCAGATGGTGATAGGATAAGGGACAATGGTTTTAAACTAAGAGGAGAGAGATTGAGATTAGATATTAGATTAGTTATTGGGAAGAAGTTCTTCCCTGTGAGGGTGGGCAGGCCCTGGCACAGGTGCCCAGGGAAGCTGTGGCTGCTCCATCCCTGGAAGTGTCCAAGGCCAGGTTGGATGTGGCTCTGAACAACCTGGGCTAGTGGAAGGTGTCCCTGTCCATGGAATGCAATGATCTGTAAGGTCCCTTCCAACCCAAGCCATTCACAGAGGTCTCACCTGCCTTCCAGGAGAGACGTGTGCTGTGTTTCTGCTAACCATGAGCCCTGCAAAGTAACCTGGAGCCCTGGCTTATCCCAAAGCTTCAGTTAAAAAGTTTCTGTCTGTCAAAAGATGCTCTTAGCCAGGAGACAGTGTGAAAATTATGATGTGTGGATATAGTGTGATAGGAAGATGTTTGTTGGAGGAGATGAGGAATGTGTGGAAGTGGATAATGTCAGGTGGAAAAAAATCCATGCAAGCTGAAAAAATTGAGGCAGGTGAATGAGAAGAATGAAGGTGTTTGTGCTGTTCTGATCACTTCTTTTTTTTGATCTGTTTGTATTCTTTGTGGTCAGAGAAATTCAGAGGGAACTCAACTGTCATCAGAAGGGGAAATTTTTTGCCAAAGGATTTCCAAAGCCAGAGAATTCCCTGAAGGCCTGTGTTGTATAATAGAGCTTACTGAGTTAGCAAGGAGGAAGTAATAAATCTCACTTCCTGTTACTCATGGAGATAAAGGAAGATGTAGAAATCCATCTCTGTTGAGAGCCTGACCAAGAAGTGATGGAGGACTTCCCTTTGGTCCTGTTCTTCCTACTTTAGATCACAGTCTGAAGGCCAGGTTTTGGGAAAGGCAAAAGCATCAGAGATCTGCATTGTGATCTGCTTATCAGAGATTCCTAACAAATCTGGGGGAGCTTCCAGCTGTGCAGAAGGTCTGGGGCTTCACAAAAACCTTGGGATCACCCAGGCTGGTTCTGGCCCTCAGCTCAGGACCTGTCTGTCCCTCTGGAAGGGAGTGTGGTGGATGGGCTTTGTCAGAGCTGGAATAGACTCCAGCAGAAAGAGTGGGAAGAGCCTGGGCTGCAGGAAAATCACAAGTTTTACCCAGAGTTGGGTCGTGCTGATAAGAGGAGACGGGTAAATTCTTGGAAGAGGGGCCCACTAAGGGCTGTTCAACAAAAACACTCTGTGGTTCAGGAAGTTCCTTAACTGTGAATAGTCCAAAAGATAGATTATAAAAATAGATTTGTAGATTATACCTAAAATATAGATTTTAGGGAAATACATAGATATATATATATTAGGGAAATATCTCTGTAAGCTTATTTTATTCTTATGTTCCCCCCTGGACACCTGGTTTTGTGGAGTGCTTGAGACAGGATGAGGCTTGGGGCTGGTGGACCTTCAGCCTGACCAGAGTGACTGTTCCTCTTTTCTGATTTTTGGCTGAGGACTGCACTGAGAGCCTGTGACCTGTTGCTGGTGCTGGGAGAGGAGAGGAGAGGAGAGGAGAGGAGGGGAAAAAGGGTTTCATGTACTCTTGTGCATGGTATTTCCTGATGCCAGGGACATCTTTGTGTACCACTGGAACTTCTTCAATGGGATCCATCTCAGAAACAGAAAATATCATCATTGATGTCCCAGCAGCTCTGCCCTAACTCTGATCTTCCTCAGTAGTTTGTTTCTCTGTAGAATCATCTTCAGGGAGGTGAAGCTTTTTGCTTTGATACATTTGTGCTTTTTCCTGCTGAAACTCAGTGAGTTTTGTTTCTTCCCTGACCTGTTACAAAAGTGCTACTTTCCTGCCTGACAGTTACTGAGTCTCTTTTCTCTGTGTTCTCATGCTACTGATTTTGTGCTTTAGATTTCTTGTTTCTATTGTGTTTTTTCTTTTTTCCAATTCCTCAGGAATTTGTTTCACTGCCATAGAAATGTAAAGCCTAGTTAGGTGCTTGGTGGAGTTTCATTTTATGGTCCCAAAGTCATCCCTGATCCTTGTTCACTCTCACTAACCTGTACAATCAGGTGCTGTTTCCAGCTGGGGACTGATCCATCCCAAATCAGAGGCAAGGAGAGAAGACTTAGAGCAAACACACTGAAAATGAACATTTCTGTATTGAGCACTATGCAATGCTGTTAAATAATTGCCTCTTCTTGCCTATTCAGCAGTATTTTGGATTGTGAAACTGGCTCCCAAGGGAATCAAGGCACACTTAAGGTGGTGGCTGTGTGCCAGTCCTTCCTCTGAGACTGCTGAACCTGTTGGCAACTTCAAAGTGACTTTAATCGTGATTTCAAAGATACTGCTTTAGCTGACACACCTCACGCAACAGGCAGCTGGCAGAGGGGTGGGACCTGAGTTAGGGCTTTAGTGAGGAAAGATGTGGAATCTGAACCTTCTGGCTGGTGAAGAATGTGGCTGATTCTCCCCTCTGCAGGACTGGGGAGGCTGAGGGGAGGAGAAAGGCAGATTGGGAAAACCTCAGCCTCAGGAAAAGCTTTGATCAGATCTGAGCCTTATGAGATTGGAGATAGTGCAGTAACAAGATGCAAAGCTGAGATGGAAGCAGGGGATGGGGGCTCAGGCTGGGGCTCCTGCAGAGCTGCTTGTGCCAGGTTGTGTTGCAGGAGGACTCACTGGGCTCCCACCAGCATCCTGCACTTCCAAGGGATCCTTTGCTCTGCTCTTACACCAGTCAGCTGTGCCAGCTGATTACCACTTGTGGGGTTTTTTTTTAATCTTAGGTAAAGGCAGAGTCTCTAGGGAGTTTTATATTTTTCATAATTCCTTTTTTCAAATCTCCTTTTACTTTCAGTTCTTCTGTAATTACAGAGTAGCAGAGGTTGCAGAGTTTCTTGTTGATTCTCTAAAGGCTTCACATTTAGATTTATGATTTATTTTTAAACCAAGTCTGTTTATAATAGATCTGTGCCCATCACTGACCTGATTGGGAAGTTCACAGCAGTGACTGTGACAGGTCTTTGCCTTTCAGTTATCTCAGGGTAGGGTTCCTGTCTACTCTGTTTGGGATAAGAGGATCCCTATTTCTGTTGCACAACATAAAAGCTGCTTCAGGGGCTCCTTAAAATTTTACCTGGTCCTGCTGTATGTGCTGAGTGTGGATAGTCATTGTCACCTGCAGTTGTCCTGGCTGGCAAAGGCTGGGGTGTGAATCAGCTCTTGTGTGTCTGCAGAGCATTGCTAAGGTAGGAAAAGATCTACAGGATCGAACTGCCAAGGCCACCTCCAAGCCCTGTCCCCAAGGGCCACATCTACACATCTTTTAGATCTTTCCAGGGATGCTGACTCCACCATTGCCCTGGGCAGCCTGTTCCAGTGCTGACCACCTTTCAGTGAAGAATTGTTCCCCAATATCCAATCTAAACCTCCCCCGGTGCAACTTGAGGCCATTTTGTCTTGTCTTATGGCTTTTTTCATGGGCAGAAAGACTGACACCATGAAAACCTCCCCAACTATTTTGTGATTTCAAATACTCCAAAATGCAGAATAGTGAGAGTAGATAGCAGACTTGGGACCTGCTCTGCACCTTATTCCTGGTATTAAAGGTGTACTGGGACATAGTAGAGCTAAGGGGAGGGGAAGAATAAAACAAGTAAAAGAAAGTACTTCTGAAAATATCAAGAGTGATTTTCAGGAATTAATTGCTAGAGGAGGTGGTGGAGGCAGCATCAAGATGTTCAGAAAGAGGTGAGAGAAATTCTATGTACTGAAAAAGCCAGACAGGGGTTTCCCTCTAGCATCCCTGATCCATGAAATAGCTATTCCTGTTTTAATGAACCCCAGCAGTGTAAACCCACATCACAGGAGCCTCTTGCTGTGTGTTTTTGCAGAGGAGGACTGTAAGAAGTACCTGCAGAGGAAGCAGGAAGAGGCCAACCAGCCCCTCCAAGTGCCAGCAGTGGACAGCAGCGTGCCGAAGACGTCGGAGCTGATGGGCATCACCATCAGGGATGATCCATATGGTGAGAGCCCCTGCATCCACTGCTGCCTCATCCCTCCTGTTGGAATCACCTTCCCCATGGGAAGTGCAGAAAACCTGTTTGGTTTCATAATTCCCACAAGTTTTCATGGCCCAGGGCAGAATGCTTTCTTCATTTTTCCTGTTTCTTAGAGCAGAGAGGGGAAGCAACCCTGGGAAACACTTCACAAAGGAGCAGGTTGGCACACATGGGAGGGGACTTCACAGAAATATGTCCCTTAGCCCAGCCTGGCCCACAGCAGCAGCTGCTGAAAGCTCAAGGGGTTGGAGCCCAGAGGAAAGCGTGTCAGAGGTGATTTCCCTGCCCTGAATTTGGCAGGTGGAACCACCTTGAATGAAAAGGAAGTGGGTTTGAAGTAGGTGTGCAGTAGGTGGAGAGAGGAAATGGGTTCTGTGTGTGTGCAGCCCTGCATGTGCAGCCACGTGTGTGCACATGTGTGTGCTGGCCACCTTTGCTGCATGTATGGACACCACCAACCATCCCCAAATGTCCACAGACATTATTCTGGTGTTTGTACACGGCGGCTTTGCCTGATGTGACCCCCAAGTTAGCACTGTGCCCCTGCAGCAGTACCCTCAGTTTGACTGACCTGGCAGACATTCCCCTTCTGCTTCACTGGTTGCTTCTTGGGCTGAATCTGCCTGCTGGGTTGATACTTTCCTCAGCAGTTTTTAGAGCCTGACCTATTTTTTCACTGTGGTAGGCTTTAACTGGCATAAAAAATTGAATATATCTGTAGTGACATTGATATGGAAAAAAAAATAACACAGTTGGAAACTATCCAGCAGTATTAAGGCACTTAATTATGAGAAACATTGCCCTTAAAATGCAGCACTTTAATATTTGGATAACTGCTAAATAAACAATAGCTTCCAGCCATTAATGTGGCCCATTAGGATATGACTTCAGGTACCCAGGTTTGACTTCTTAGCCATAATAAATGACAGGTTCCAAATTTCAAGGCTCATTCCACAGCTCCATCAACAGCAGATGGCAGGACATTGCTAAATGCTGTTTTGGTTGGGAAGTTTGAATCTTTGTGACCTGAACTGAGGAAAAAGGACCCAGAGCCACAAGGATATTATAGATGTGAAATTCTCAGTGAAATCCGAGAGTGTCAGGGCTCTGAGTTGCATCCCCTGGGTACTCTGCTCCCTCCAGTTCCATCCAGACTCCCTGTAGCTGGGTGTTACTGCCTCCACAGATTTTGCCTGTCTGTACTTCAGCTCCTTTCCCTGACCCCTGCCAGGCAACGTGGGTGTGTGTGAGCAGCCTGGCCAGTGAAAGCAGCCAGGGCACTGATGAGTGTTGCCTGCTGCCAGCCCTGTTAAGGACAGGAGTCTGGGCTGAAGGGCAGCTCATCTAATAAAAGGCTATATTACCTTTTCCAGTTTGGCCAGAGCTTTTCTGTCAGGCTCCTGATTCTGAGTTAAAGTCTGTGGGAGCTCATGAAAGTTCACTACAGGAATGAACTTCATTTATAGTAGAAGATGACAGCTACATTTTGTAATGGTTGCAGGGAGTGGAACAGAGATATTTGATGCCTTCATCTGCTACTGTCAGAAAGACCTCCAGTTTGTCCAGGAGATGATCAGGGAGCTGGAGCAAACAGAGTTCAAACTGAAGCTCTGTGTATTTGATCGGGATGTCTTGCCAGGAGCCTGTGTGTGGTCCATCAGTGGAGAACTTATAGAGAGGAGGTAAGTGAACTGTGGCTGCTGGGGCCAGCTGTGAGTGTAGTGGAACATCACATTCATTTTACAGTGATGTCTGCAGTGTGGTGCCAGTGAAACAGCAAAAATCCACAAGAATGTCTTAATGGGGTTTGCTCTTGGCTCAGGGAAGACTCAGGCTTTCCCCAGTGTGTCACTTCATTGTGCTCATGAGGGAGGTGCCACTGGGGTGATGCTACTTATGGTCAATTGCTTTTCTTTGCTTTGTGTGTCATATATAGATACAGGATCACATAAAGCTTGCACAGACAATCTGGACTTCACTGTTTCCTCATTTTTTGGTACATGAGTGTGTATCTGTAATCAAGTTTTTCTGTGTAACATCACTATGTGTCTGTCAGTCATTCCTGTTCTGCAGTTAACTCCTGCTGGAACACAGCCCCAGGTCCTTCTTCACTGGAGCAATTCAGAGCAGTACATGCTTCTGTTTGTGGGAATGAAAACCATCTCATTTGACATTTTATTTGTTTTCTCCTCTGTTTAATCTCCAGGTGTCGGAGGATGGTGGTTGTTGTTTCAGATGACTACCTGGAAAGCGATGAATGTGATTTCCAGACCAAATTTGCTCTTAGCCTTTCCCCAGGTAAGATCACACAAACATCCCATTTACAATTGCACATTATCCTTTTTATTACAGTGACATCTAAGCCTTCAGCTGAGGTCAGTGGGCACAGTACCACTGGAACTAACAGGAGCTTCATAATTTGGTTGTGCAGGCAGGGGCTTGGGTCCCTTGCCCTGCTCTTGACCTTCCTCACATGGCTGTGAGCAAGAAGCTGCCTGTGCTGCACTGCTCCTGCTGTCAGTGGGATAATGCTGCCTGCTCCAGAAATGTCAGAGCTGCATGTCAGGCTTGTGAAGGGCTTCCAGATCCACAGGAAAATTTGCTGCTGAAGAGACAAGTAGTATAATAAATCCAGGATGTGAGTAAAGCTGGGAATTGGGTGACAGGTAATGGACATGCAGATTTCAAGGCCAGGCTGGGTGGGGCTCTGAGTAACCTGGTCTAGAAGGTGTCCCTGCCCATAGCAGGAGGGTTGGAACTGGAAGATCTTCAAGGCCTCTTCTAACCCAGTCCATTCCATTTTATGATTCTTGCTGGGATCCTTGAGTGTTGTGGATAGGTAAACAAAATATGGAATGAATGTTCAACTTAGGTTAGGTAATTTTTTACATATTTTGTTCTGAATTGAAAAGCCACCAATTTACTTCTGCCAAGTCTGTTGTGATTGCTCTTTTCTAGCCAGTAGTTGTTCTACAGTTGTCTGTGTTGCTGGGGAGTAAGTGCAGCCCAGCCTAATAGTATGGAGGATATGTAGAACTGGGAAGAGTATCTGGATATAAAGTTTCTTTTCTAGATGAGGCATCTGACATGATATTATAAAGAACATGCCAGAGGTTAGACTAGAAGCTGATGGTTAAGGTATAAGAAGACATGCCAGAGGTTAGACTAGAAGCTGATGGCAGAGACAGGAATTCACTTCATCTTCCTTGTAACACTAATTTCATATTATATCAGTTAATCCACTGAACACTCCCAGGACTTTGTATCAGCCCCCAGTCATCAAGATATGTAGAAAAGTCCTTTTAGTTCTTCACCAGTTTTTTGTGGGCATCACATTAGAACAGGAAGAGAAGTTCCATCTGTATGGAATGTCCTGAGCTCTGCCAGTGAGAACACAGGTGGAAGTACAGGATTAGAGAAGTTTGTGTGGGGTGTTGCTAATGCACAGAAGGGTTTGGTGGTGGGCTCTGGGAGCTCCATGGATTACTCCAGCATCTGCTGCAGTTATGAAATCTTGGTTATTTGCCTCATCCCTGTCTCGGTGTCATCACTTGTGCTGGGCACAGTGCAGGTGGTGGCAGGTGTCCCTGTGGAGAGCTACAAGGGGAGAAACTCCTCTGTAGAAGAGCTGCTTCTTCAAGCAGCAGCAGTCACAGGGAAGGTGCTCTCACCTCGTGGTGTCTCAAAACCAGCAGTCTGTGTTAGCAGGAGGATTTCTTGGGGAACATCTGCAGCCTGAGTGAATCAGGACCCAGAGACTTGCTCTCCAGAGTGAGTGATTGCAATATAATCAGATGATGCCCAATCAGGAGCACTCCTGGATTTTGTTGTGTGCATGCTATGGTGGGGAGGGAATGGATGTGGGCTCTGCCTGTGGCTCTGTGTAACCCTCTGTGTGTGACCTCTCTCCAGGTGCTCGTCACAAACGGCTGATTCCAGTCAAGTACAAATCCATGAAGAACGAGTTTCCGAGTATCTTACGGTTCATTACCATTTGTGACTACACCAATCCTTGCACCAAAAAATGGTTCTGGATGAGACTGGCAAAATCCCTCATGCTGCCCTGATGCAAAGTCCTGAGAGCTGGGTGCTCTTGTAACCTGTCCTGGCTGTGCCTTCAGACCAGGGGTGTCCTTGACATGGGGTCTTCCACCACTTCAGAACCTGGATCCTTGCTTGGAACCTGTGATTTGGAACAAAGAACTCTCTCCAGCACTTCTTCACAACTCTGAGGGGAAATAAAGCAACTGTGTGGGTGTTCCAGGTTAAGTCAGTGAGCAGCAGCATCCAGCATTTGTGGAGTAAGCACTTTCACTAAAAATACTGAAAGTACACATCTAAAGAGTGTCTGATACAGGAAGACTCTGTTGTAAGAATTAACAAGACCTCAGAACCTCAAACTGCAGGTTTTGTCAATGTTTTAAAGCTACAGTAATATCGAGGCTTGAGGGAGTTTTACCATATTGGACAGGTCTGTCTCTATGCAGGTCACATTTGATTCAGGGGCCTTATACCAGCATTTAATATTGCCAGATATTACTAAATTTTTACTTCTTCTTCAAGAGAAACTTAGTCTTAAAATACATCTTTTCAGTGACAGCCCTTACTACACAAAGCAGAGGCTGCTGTTGCTCATTGACTTAACCAAGGTCTGCACCTCAGCGGGTCCAGATCTCAAATTCTTTCACCTTTAAAGGCCTTCAAAAACACAGCAGCTTTTGGGATGCGCCAAAGGCACAGGGCTAAACACTGAATAAGGAGTGTATTAAATTGACATTTAGGCTGTTTAAAATATCAAAGTGAATGTTACATTAATAGGAAAGAGCCTAATTTAATTAACTGCCACAATAATTACTGTGTTTCTGTGACTAGGGCTCAGAGCAATGTCAAGACTGCTCTGCTTGTTAGACTTGGCCTTGAATCCTGCCCGTGGCTAGTGGATCTCATCAGTGCTCTAGGGTGGAGGTCAGGAGTTCTACCCAAAGGAGTGTTTAAAGCAATCCATTGGTGTATTAAACAGATTTACAGTAAATATTGACTTTTTAAATTGGGGAAGAGAGGAGTCTTGCTTATGTGCCTGCAGTTGCTTGAACTCTGCCCCTTTGTTCATTACTTCAGCCACTGATTAATGTTGATTTTACAGCTTAATGTTTTACTAGTTTACATTTTTAAGGCTGCATCTGGATGTGATTTTATTTTTTTAATTTTACCTTTGTTTTAAAGCTTTAGCAGGGCTGAGGCAGAAATGGGCTCCTGCTCCCTCCCTCACACTCCGTGTCAGTGAATGATCCCTTAGCAGGGATGCTGCCAAATCCTGTCCAGGTGCTGCTGCTGGTTCCCCCTGGCTGACAGCAGCAGCCCTTGAGCTGAGCATGGTGAAGCTCATTCCTGCACATCATGTTGGCAGCAGGAGACATTTCTGGATAGACCCAGGAGCTGGGTGTTTCTTCTGCAAAAAGAACTGCTGCCATCGTGCCAAGGTGACATTTGCACCTTCCTGTCTTGCTAGGACAAGTGAGAAGTCTGTGGGCACGGGAGGAGGAAAGTTAAGCTGATGAGGGGTTTCTGAGTAGTTTGTCTTTGGTCCTGTTGCTCTGGGGCCTCTCCTGCAGAAGTGGAGACAGCTGCTTGCCTCGGGCTTTCTGCATAATCGTTAAATGTTAATTACAGAAGAGCTTCAGGAGGCTGCTTGATCCCCAGGCGCTCCGGAGGGGCTCAGTGAATTCTCATACTCTGGAGAGCCTATAAACATCAATTACTCGCAGGATCGAACCAGATTCCTCCTGTCTGGAGAGCTGGAAGGGCTCTGGTGGCTCGTTCAGGGGGAGCTGAGGCAGAGGAGCCCGGGCTGTGGACGCTAGAGGGAGGCCATGGCCCACGCTGCACCTGTGAGGGAATGTGGGATGGGGAGACACGGCCGGGATGGGCCAGCAGGGCACTGCCATGGAAAAAACAAAGTGGGTTCTCCTCCTCTTCCCCTTGCTGCCTCTTCTGAGCAAGGTATACCAAAACCAGCGAGAATTTTGGCAGCTTGAACCTCGTGCGGTGTCTTCAGAGTCCTGATGGTTTGGGACTTTTTTATATGAGGGGAAAATAACAGCAGGAAAAATGATGATGTTTGTAATAGATGGTTTGGGAAAGTGCTGATTCTGGAAGGGAAAGCAAACAGAGGAGCTGAATTTCTAAATTATTTGAGTTCAAATAGATAAATAATATTTACTGCCATATTATTGCCCTATTTAACTGCCATATTCCAGTTAGTGGTGAAAGATGTTGGGATCTTGTTACCACCCTGCTTGTGGTGCCCTGGCCCTTCTCTCTGCTTGGCTTGGATGCTGGGAAGGTCTCACTGTTATGGAGCTGTTGCTTTATTACAAGTTACTATTTATGTTATAGGCTAAAGTAATTATTTTGGGGTAAAGTGAGGTAACAGCCCTAAAACATAAAATAGGCTTTAAATATGTATCCTTTTCTATGTAAACCCCAGAGTTGATGCACTTCTGACACTTTCATATCTGTCTTGTCACAGTAACTTGAAGTGTGACATTGTGAATGATATAAAATGTAGTTGTTGTGAACTATTTGCCCATTTCAGTGGCATTTGGGGTGCTCTTCCCCTCTTTCATGTTCAGTGGAAGGTCAAAATTTTTGAACACCTTTAAAAAAGGGATTTTTTTAAATTGTGATGTTACAGGGTTTCATTTATTTTGTCTCTGTCCCCCACTGAAATTGTTTTAGTTGAACCTTTTAGACCCAAATCATTTATTTTTATATACAGACATATATATATTTATAATCATTTTATGTCCTGATAAAAAGGGGGAAACATCTGTCTTTATAGGCATTCTGAAAATAGACAATATTTCTGTTTTTCTCCTCAAAAATCCAAACTTTTGCTACTTGTGAAAACATTTTAAAATAAAGAATGAAAACCCAGCAGGCTGAATCTACTTTGTGGGCATCAAAGAACTCAAAATGAAGTTTAAGTGAGGAATATATGGGATAGGAAAATAAAGAATGAAAACCCAGCAGGCTGAATCTGCTTTGTGGGCATCAAAGAACAAAACCATGTCTCAAAATGAAGTTTTAAGTGAGGAATATACGGGACAGTTTTTTATTTTCTTTTCATGCTTTGGCTAAGTAACTTCATCAGAGGGGGTGATTGGCTGTGCCAGAGAGAGAGAGAGAGAGTTATGTCATGCCAGGAGGAAAATGTATCAAGGAATTGTACTTCAGACATGTGGTTCCTCTCCAGGTCTCCTTCTTTGTTTCGTGATCTGTGTTGCCATCCTGTTGTACTTCAGACATGTGGTTCCTCTCCAGGTCTCTTTTTTTTGTTTCATGATCTGTGTTGCCGTCCTGGATTTCTTCAGCCCTGGTGCCCATCAGGCTGGAGGGGATGGAGCCAGGGCTCTGTTGGGATGCTGCTCCTGCCCCACACCCTTTCTGGAGGCCCCAGCAGGGATTATGACAGCACAGCATTTGGGGGGATTCTGCCAGCTTTATTTCCTTTGGCTTGCAGTCAGTCTCCAAGCCAGGGAAATAACTCAGAACCCCAGCAGCTGTCAGGCCAGGGCCCTGCCACAGGAAAAGACAAGGATCACTGCATCACAGAAGTGTTGGTTGGAAGGAATTCCTGGAGGTCGAGGCCGAGCTGCCCTTCCCCATGGGAGGGGCCATACCCTAAGCCTCTTGCAGGGCCACGTTCCCCACAGAGCAAATGAAGTCGTGTCTCTGCTATGGCTGCTATGAACATATGGCCAGCAGTATGGAAACCATCCTGGATGGATTTTTCTAGATGGAGGCTGCTGGCAAGAGCAGCCTGCCAGGAGGGTCCCATTCTCTGGAAGTGCTGCTATCCCATCACTCCCAGTGCAGCTTTACAGACTGCCCTGTTCTGTGGTTTGGAGCAGGTAATGATTCTTGCCTGCATTTGAGCTCTGATTCAGAGGGCATTGAGGGGTCCAGCAGCATTGGCTCTTTTCCATCTGTCATTCCCCTTGTGCTGAAGAAATATTCCCAGGTTTCTGTTTTACTTTGGTGGAAGAATGTGGGTGCCATTTCCTCATTTCCTGGAGGACAGCTTTTACCTGGTGAAAGTGCTGCAGAATGTTCTCAGCTTCAGAAAGAAAGGCTGAGAGGTCAGGTATTGACCTCGATGGATCAAATTCCATCCTGCATTTTCACCAATGTGACAAGAGTTCTGTTACCATGGGAGAGGCACTGCTTGGTCCAGAGGGCACATTTACAGGAATAAAATTAACATAGGGAAGAAAGAGTAATTATGCATAAAAAATAGCTGGAAAAAATGTTGCTTGAGCATCCTGGAAACAGATTTCAATAAGGCAATAAAAAACAAACCCCACAAGGTTCACACTGCTGGGAAATATGCTCATAGAATTTATTAAAAAGTACCTCTGTCACACCATTTGGGGCTTTACAACATGTGCTGTGTACAAATATTTCGTTAAAGGTAATTTTCTGTAGGTGTTACAACCATTTTCGTATCCCCACTAGGACTTTGAGATGACTTTGAACCCAACCCAACCTCTTGATCAGCACTATCAAGCCCAGCCCTGGAAAAACTTGTTTATTTTGCAACAAAATCTGCAGTCAGGGGACTGAATAGTGTTGTATTCACTCTGGGGCTCTGCTGTGCTGTGAAAGGTTAATTAATTGAAGCTGTGTTTAAGTCTTAAGCAGTTCCAAAGTCTGATTTACTAACAATGCATTTTCTGTTCTGCAGCAGAACCCAGCTTAGCAGTGCCTTTTCCTCATCCTGTTCCACTGATAAAGCTGCTCATGCCATGGCAGAGGTTGGGGCTGTCCTTGCCCATCCTGGTCCTTCTATCTCAGCTGGGTAGATGCCCACAAAGGCAGGGGATGCATCCCTGCAGTTCAGAGCATGAAGGCTGTGTCAGCTGCTCATGGAGTTTCTCCTGCCTCACAGCCAGTGGAGGGGTTTTGATTCCCATTTCCCCAATTCCTAGTCTTGCTTAGGGTGGGTTTGGTGGGGCTGGACTGGAAGGACAGAATGAATGTATCTGCACTGTCCATGAAACACTTAACTATGGCTCTCTACAAAAGGTTGCTTGGAACTTTTTCCTCCTGTTTCCACACACTTTCCCACTGCCTTGGAGGGCAGGACAACGTGCAGTGAGTGCAGCTGAGCCCAAGGACAGCACAGCTGTTCCATCCTGTGCTTCCAAGCCTCCCCTTTGTAGGAAACAGGGAGAACCCCCAGTGAGGAGGCAGGTGATGGCTGGGAGCCCAGAGGCACTGGGAGGAACATGCCAGCATTTCCTCAACAGTCCAAACTGCCCCTGAGCAGACAGATTTTGCACTAATTTTCCATGCATTCCCACAAGGAAAGAGTAAAGCAGTGTCTGGCTGGGTGCCAGCCTCCAGGGAAAGATGCACTGGGTCCTGCTGGTCCCTCAGGGCAGTGGCTGCTTATTCACCTGTGCCAAGAGAGCAGGAGGGCTCTGCAGAGGAGTGGGTGACATGATGCAGGCCACGAGGAGAACCCTTGCTTCAAGCCCAGTGAGAACATGGAGGATCAATGTTACCAGTCTTCTGTGGTTTCTTAATGAAATCAAAGTCATGAGGTGATGCAATAGGTCTTTATCCACTGTTTAGGATGCTAGTCAGGAATTCATGGGGATTGTGTTCAGGCAAATGTGGGGTTTACCAGGAAGTGAACCTTCACAAAGTTTTTGCAGCATTTTTCTGGTTCTGATCTTCAGCTGTGTCAGCAGAATGAGATCTATGAGCGGCAAGACCTGGGGTGTTTAACTGCTCATGTGCCATTCCTGAGGCTGTTGCCTCAGGAACAAATACCACTGAGGAGGGGAAAAACTGGGAAAGCAAACCTGGAGTTCCACATGCTCTTCCCTGTCCCACTGGGGCCATGGCAGATTCACCAGTTGGCTTTACAGCAACATTTTCAAAAGTATTCAGAAATCTAGGTGATAGATTTAAAACTACTGAATCGTGGAAGATTTAGTGTTTGATTTTTGGTAGCACTTGACAGAAACCCACCCAGTGAAACATAGAGGGAAATGAGATTTCAAATGCTTTGAGCCAAAGAATAAACTGGACATTTGCCTTAAAATATCACTGTCTCAGTAGTTCTAAAACCTTGCACAGGTATGTAAAGACCATAATTTTTCAATACCAGTAAAGGGCTTTTGACATCTTTACAAAGGCAAAGAAGAGAAGCATCACATTTTTTACTTTAAATCTATTTAGTCTAAAAATTACTATTCCCTGCTTTTCCTAACAGTTATTCTCTAGACTCCTTGGTGCCTTCACCTCTCCTAGCACTGCACCTGGCATCTGCTCAGCTGTGTTGTGTTTTTGAGCATCAGGAGTGGAAGCTTTTCAGCTTCCCTCTCAGAATCTCGCCTCATCAGCATGCTGCTCTTGGCAGACGGGCTTGTCTTCAGCTCCAAGACATGAATATTGATCAGTCATTTCCTTTTGTTACCTTGCATCCTGCCATCGATTTTAATTGTTCCCTACTGAAGAGGAAGCATTCAGTACACGTACAATTACCAAAGACAAGATTTTTGCTTTCCACACCTTTTGCCAGGCGTTGCCTGAGCTCAGCTCTCCAGAGCTGTGGATCTCTCTCCCTCTCAGCAAGCAGCAATCTGCACAAATCATGCAGCAGTCAATTTGTGTCTATTAAATAAATTTATGATTCTCTGTGACAGCTTTCCCTGCTGCATGATTTCACACTTCAGCAGTTTGTTTCTGAGGTGCCACGTGGGTTTTTTTCTTTTTTGAAGGGGTGGTGGTGATAATCCATTTTGTTTGCAGATACCTTCCTCGTGTCCTCCCAGATCCTCTTTCCTGCTGCTGTCCTTAAGGGACTTGTACAACTTCAAATGACTCCTAATGAGTCTCCTCTTGTGGCTCCTCGGCCCACAGGGGTGTTCCTGGGCTGTTCCCTGGAGTTTCCTGCTTCTGAAGTGGAACAGCTTCTCCAAGACAAAGCTGCAGCTTGGTCCTGTACCTCCCACCCCTATGGTGCAAAATACCAAAGCTGGGAACTGCTGTGATTCATGAATTCCTCTCCTTCTTCTTTCCAAAATACTTTCTGAGATTGCTCCCATCTTTTAAAAACATTCCTGCACTCTCAGAGGGCTTTCATTACAAATATTTTCTGAAGTCCCTGTGTGGAAGGACCTTGGTGCCCTCCCACTGTCTCTCTGATTCTAGGTTTCCCTTTAGATACACAAAAAGGATCCTATTTTTAGCAGCTAGCAGTCAATGGCACAGGAATTCATGAGTAGGGAGGAAAGGATGTGAACTATCCAAATATATATTTTTTTCAAATGAGATCTCTTTACATTCCTATCACCACAGTAATAAGCTATGAGTCACTGTTACACTGAACTATTAGACCATTATTGTAAACTCATGTCACTAGAATCTGCTAATGTGAACCATAAACCTTGCCTGCCCTCTGCTTTGCTGGGTTTGAGAAGATATTGGCCATTTATAAGGATAAGAACAGTATTCCCTCACAAATTTTATTCCCAGATGGCAAGAAATGAATGAAATCTTATTCAATCCTATCTTTCTCTTCCTAGAGTTTCTCTTCTCATTGCCTTGTAAGAGAACTCTTCTTACTTCACTGTAACATTACAAAAGAAGTTTTATTTGATTTCTTCAATGTTTGCCAGCTGTAAATTGGGTCCAAGCATTCCCAGCTGAGAGAATATCCATGCTGAACCACCTGGGAGCACCTCCAAAAGCTGCTCTCTGTGCTCAGTCCTGCCATGGCCAACCCTCTTGCTGTTGCAGCAGACAAATCCCATGTATCTTTGGGTATTTCAATCTCCTTCTGAGGGTCTGTCAGGGTTATGAGCAGACTGAGGTTTTTTCTAGAAGAGTTTTGTTGAATAATGAAATGTCAAAATGGTCTTAAATACACACAGTGTATTGAAGTCCTTGGCCACCCTTCATCAGCTGCAGAAGTCAGGCCAGATGTATCCACTTGTCCAGCAGGGTCTGGCTGCTTCCACCAGGCTTATTTTGCACTTTCAAGAACCAGGGAAAAAGCTCTGAAACACATTCTCATCCCTGTCCTGGTCAGCTGCTTAGAAAATGCTTTATGATGGAGATTTACCCTCCACAGAAGAGGCTGGTGGGAAAACCTTTCTGTCCTCAGAAGCTGTGACTTTCCCAGGGTGAAAAGAGGTACAGGCATGTGAAGTGTCTTTCATTTGCTTCTGTAAAGACAAAGAAGTATTAAGACAGCATTATTGTAAACCAGAGCAGAGCAAGGGCTGATTATTAAATGGTGGTTCAGGTATGTGCTAATCAAGATCTTTTTATAATTATTTCTCAAGCCCAGCATTGATTTTATATTAGATTGGAAGGAGGCAGCAAAGCTTTACATTGTTACAGAGAGGGTTAAATGGCTTTCAATTTATATACTAAAAAAATCATAAACTTAGAAGAAATTTATAAGGAAAAAAACCCAAACTTGTCTTGGAGATAAACTCTTTTCTTGTTTCCTAGAGCTTAAAATCTGGGGCTATTTTCAGTGAAGGAAGTTAGAGAGCAGCTCAGAGTTTCTGTTGAGAGGCAGTGTGCTGGGATGAGAAATGTGTTTGCAGAGTGAAAGCTGGTTTCAGTAAACACCCTGTGAGAACCAGAATTCACCTGTTAAAACTGGGCCTTCAGCTACTTGACTTCAAAGTGACCTCAGAGCTGAATTTAAAATGGCTCTGTGATGGGGTGGAGATACAGGGTAGCACACGGGATCACTTAGGAAAACCTGCTGGTGTGGTTTAGGCTGGAATTTAGCTTGTGGTTTGAAAACAACTATTATTAAAAGCTTGCTCCAGTTGGAGGGTTTGAAATCACTGCTCCTTCCTCCACTGCAAGATCTTCACATCATTGCTCCAAAGCAAAGCTGCCAGGAAAAACCCCTGGAGATCAAGTGCAGTGCCTGCCTTTGTTTGTTGGAGAGGAAACTGCCTTGTACTTAGTTAAGTAATCAGCTGCAGTTTGATAGAGTAAGGTCCCTTCAATAAACCTGGAAGTGTTTCCATGAAGAGAGAACAGCAGGCAAATTCTGCAGTGGAACAAGGTCAGGCATTCTGCTCGAGGACACGGGCTGCCCAGCTCTGAAGGCAATAAAACAGGCATTGATGGGCTTCCCTCAGCCCAGGCCTGTACCAGGCAGCTCCACAGGCACATCAAGGGCCATTGTTTGCACCAGCCCTGGGAGCCACTGCACTCACACGCAGAGGTTTATGGTGCCTTAAAGAGCCTTAAACCATAAACACAGCAACAAATGCCACGGCCCGAACACCACTGAACTGTGACAGAAAATGTCTCTGCGTGGCTGTGCTGGAAGAGCAGCACTGGCTTCAACTCTAACATGAAGAAAATTATATATCTGAGAGGCTACATGGCCAGAAAGATGAAATCTGCAGGGCCTCAATACACCAACTGGAGTTTAAATTAGTTTTCTGTGACCCCAAGTGTAAATGAAGTTGTGATGATGATCATAGAATCATAAAATAGTTTGGGTTGGAAGGGACCTTTAAAGGCCATGCTGTCCAACCCCTCTGCAGTGACCAGGGACACCTTCAACTAGACCAGGTTGCTCAGAGCCCCATCCAACCTGACCTTTAATATTGGCAGGAATGGGGCATCACCACCTCTCTGGGCTACCTGTGCCAGGGCCTCACCACCCTTATGATAAAAAACTTCTGATATCTCATCTAAACTGACAGTCCTTCAGTTTAAAGTCATTGCCCCTTGTCCTGCTGCAACAGGCCCTGCTAAAAAGTTTGTTCCCTTTTTCCTTACAGCAGAGGTGCTCCAGCATTTTTGTGGTCTCCTCTTTGTGGATTTTTGTGGATTCACTCCAACAGCTCCTCGCCCTTCCTGTGCTGGGACCCTGGAGCTGGATGCAGCTCTGCAGGGGGGGTCTCACCAGACTGGAGCAGAGGGGCAGAATCACCTCCCCTGACCTGCTGAAAAACCCATCAAGGACCCCTTCCAGGTACTAAAGGTAGCAATGTCTGTGTGCTGAGCATCAAAAACCAACATGGGTATTAAACATCATTTTTACAATGTTACACGGATGGAAAAACCAAGCTAAGGGCTGGACAGTGCCAGTAAGTTTCACTGAAACAATAAGTAATTGGCCCAGAAAGGCAGGAAACCATGTGGCTGCCGAGAAGGGGAGCATTTTGTGTGAGCATGCATTGTGTGCCCGGCGTGCCAAGGCTTTGGCAGTGGAACACCAGCCCCGGGATATCAGTGAAATGCAGGAGCCAGGAGATGGCCTCCATCCTGCTGCAGAATCGATGGAGGAGGAGCGCCCCGCCTGCCCTGACCCGTGGTGTTTTACTGGAAGTCAAAAAATGCAGGAAACCCAGCTCTGGAATTTTTTTCCTCAGGGATTTTTTTTTTTCTCAGACTGCAGCCTTCTCACCTGAAAGACATCTGAAGTTTTTCCACTTCTCAGTCTCCCCTAAAGCCCGGTCCAGAGCAGAGGTGGATACACCAGGAAGCTGCTTTTCCACTTCATATTTCCACTAAAATTTCTTGTTATTACAAAAGAGCACTTGATTCAGCAGCACCACTTCACAGCTCTTCTATAAATAGAGGCATTGCCTCTGCCCTGAGGAGCTCACAGCCTACACGAGACAGGCAAAATTCAGAAAATGAGGAAAATAAGATGGGCAGAAGTGATGAGAGAGGAGAAGGTGCTGCTTGGAGGCCTGAAGCTGGCTAAGGAATAAAAGCTTTGTGGAATCCAGCTCCATGTTTTCATCCTTCAGCAGACTCATCTTGGAACAAGCCACTAAATGAATGAGGGCAACAGCAACCCCTGACTTTTGAGAGACTCAAAATGCTGAGTTCATTAAAAAAAATTTAAAAAAAACCCAACGAAATTTATGAGACCTGGAGTCTATGACTGAATGAGAGATCTGGATTTAAAAATATGGAAATGCATTTTTGATGGCAGAGCTGGAAAACTAAAATGTAGCACTCATCTCTCTATGCTCACGTGGCCACTAGTGGTCTTGCCAGTGAACATTTTAAATTTTAATTTTGATCAAAGCCTGTGGTTATTCTTAAAGAACAAGGCACATTGTGGACCTAATCCTACCCCAGTGGTCTAAAGCAGTGAGAGTTTTAGCATTGCCTTCAGGGAGAGGATTTTCAGCCCAGAGTGAGAGAATCCAAAAGATGGCTCTGAATTTAAAAGCATGTGGTAAAATTAAGTGTATAAGCCCCTTTTTGTAGTTGGTGCCTGGCTCAGATCCATTTTTGACATGCTGTTAGCTATCAGAAATACGACACTGGCTACCCGGGTGCCTGCTCTGGGGTAAAACCTGTTTCTAATTGCTACATAAACTCCTTTTATAACATGGTTAAAAGATCACAGAGACGGTTCCGAGCAGTAATTAAGGCATATTTAGCAAATATTAAAAATGGCTCAGCAGGGAAATGTTTAACACAGACAAGCAGGAAAATAAACAGCTTTTCAGTTGGAGGTTCTGCCTTATGACAGAGCTGCGGAGTGCCTGAACAGCAGTGAGCGAGATGGGGCTGTGAGGCTTTTGTAGAAGACAAAAAAAAGAGTAAAGGAATGAGCTGCAGTCCTGCATTAGAGTGAAAGCACTGTGGTCAGAGCATGCCTTTGGCAGTGGCCCTCCACAGAGCCTGGTTCACCAGAGGCATCTCAGGAATTTGTCCTAATAAACTAAAAATACATGTAACTGGTGTTCTTTGACCCACAGAAGGGCCTGACATCAGGCCACAAGAACAGTGACCAGGAAAGGATGAAATCTGATACTCGGATTCCAAGTCGGTTCTCCTGATGGTTGCAGTCCTGCATTGCAATAGTGAGATGCTGCTTTATCTCTTTTCATGCTGAGGGAAAGAAATAACCCTCAAACTACAAACAATTTCAATGTATACATATTAGAGAGCAACATCAGCCTTCATGAGTGCATGTACTCAGTCTTGTATTCCTCACTCTTTTAAATATAAATTTATTTTCCTCGATGACCACAGGACTGCATCCAGATAAAAAAATCTCCGTGTGTGGAGCCTTAAACCGTAGGATGAGAATGCAGGACATCTCCATGACGGTGTTAACCGCAGCGTGGAGCAGAGAACTGCCCATCCTCGGGTGCTGCGAGCATACCAGGCCTCCTGCTCCCTCACACCCACACTATTTTTAAACACGGAATGCGCATCCCTGCAGCGCCCGGGCTGGGCCGGGCCCCGCTCCTGCCCGCAGGCTCCGGGCCCCCTCACGGCCGGAGCGCGGCCCGGCCCCCCGGGCACAGGGACCCGGGAAACGCCAGCACATGATTGACAGCCGCCCGACCAATAGGAGCAGCGGATCCGGCAGGGACAGCCAATCGTTGCCCTCACTGCTCTTAAACCGGCACCCGCTCCCGCCCTGTGCCTGAGGGCGGGGATGATGTTCGCAGCCGCCATCTTGTGTGTGGCATCCCCGCCCTTTCCTTAGGGGCTCCTCCTCCGTCCTTCGCTTTGGAGTCTTCCCTTACCGGCCCGTCCCCTGAGGCCGGTGGTGTTAACCGAGAGAGCCGTGGCGTAGTCGCCTTCTGGCGGCGGGCGGGGTGTCGCCACGCCACGCTCAAGATGGCGGCGGGCGGCGCCCCGCCGTGGCGGGCGGGGCGCACGCGGGTGACGTTAGCGCTCCGGGCATGGGCAGGTGCAGGAGGTGGCGGTGGCCGGAGTTGGGCCGGCGGTAGCGGCGGGAGAGGAGGAGGCGGAGGAGGAGGGGGCTCGGACTCGGCCGTGGTTCGGGACAGCCGGGACACCGCAGCGCCTCCTCTCCGCTCCCTCTGCCCTCGGGGACGCTCCCCCTCGCGGCGCGGAGGGCGGCGGGCGCGGCGCGGCCATGGCCGAGGAGCCCAGCGCGCTGCCCTGGTCCATCAACAAGGATGACTACGAGCTGCAGGAGGTCATCGGTGAGCGGCCACTGGGGTTTGGGGGGGTGCGGGGGCCCCCTCGGCTGTGGGGGTGCGAGTCCGCTGAGGGAAGGGGGGGTCGGATCCCTCTCAGCTGAGGGGGATCCTGTCACACAGCGCGCAGAGGAGCGCGGCTGTGTGGCTTCCCCCTCCCTCAGCCATGTGAGGCTGCGAGAGGGTTTGTTCCCCCGCACTGTGAAAGTCTGTGGGGACCCCTCAGCTTAGGGGGGGTCTGTCCCCCCTCTCTGAGGGCTGTGAGGCTCTGGGGTGCCCCTCAGCTGGAGGGGTCCCGTCGCACACGCGGACTGGGAGTGTGTGACCACCGCTCCCCCGCCTGCAGCCACGTATGTAGGAAGGATGTGAGAGGATCTGTCCCCCCGCCTTGCCGGGGACTCTGAGGCTCTGTGGGACCCCTCTGCTGAGGCTGCTGTCCCCCCTCATCTGTGTGCGGGGCCCACGGAAGGGGATGCGGGTCTGCCCCATCCCGGGAGAGGAGTGTGGTGGTCGCGGGGACTCTCCCCGGGCAGGGGCTCCTCCCTGGCTCTGCCCGCTCCTCTGGGTCTGCTCGTGTCGGGGTGGGTGGGACAGGACCCGCTCTGGGGGGCTTTGCTTCCCACCACGGTGTGGTCCGGGATGTGCAGGGCGTGAGGTGCTCAGGGAGTGAGCTCCAGAGCTTGCGTGGGCTCTCTCCTCCCGGGGCACCCCGGCTCATTTTGGGGCGATCTCAGCTCTCCGCAGTTTTGGAGCCCCGCACTCCTTTGGTCCCTGCACCGAGGGTTTGGTAGAGACGCCGAACGAGCCTTTTACCCTGGGATTTTTGCTGCTGCCGTGCGTTTTCATTCATTGTTCTCAGCTCGAGGCCCCAGTTCTTGCTCTCGCCATTAAATGATTTTTTTTTTCCTTCTTCACTCTCTCTTGGCGTTAAACTGCCCAGTTACCAAAGGCCTCCCGCTGTACTGATTTATTGGCTGTCTCGACCATTTTGTTGGGGTGTGTCTGAGGGATATATTGCTCTAGGGCGAGTGTGTGACACATCAGAGGTGGTGCCACAGGTGACTCTGAGGTCGGTGCCTCCCGTCTCGCCCTCCGGAGACTTGGAATGAAGCAGGAGAGTGGCAGGGCAGGCTCCCGGCCAAAGGGTTTTAGGAAGGAGGTTAATTCTTTGGGTAATCTTTGTGGAGTGCTTTTATTTGAAGTTTCTGGATGACGTAGCACTGTCATGCCCAGGCTTTCCATCTCTGCCTCGTGGGGAGGCTTGTTTTCTGTTGAGGGTTGGAGAGTTTGTGAAAATGCTGTTTTAAGAGATTAAATTCTTAGCATTGTTTAAAAGTAGGAAGGAGCTAAAGCTGTGGAGTGGGGGAAATCCTTCTGGAAATCCCTGTTGCTCTGTGGGATCAGGCTTTGTTCCTCTCCCTCTGCTCAGAGGCAGCAGCAGTGCTTTAGGAAGGAGACTCCCTGTAAAGACAGGGAAGATGTAATCCTACATCTTCCCTTTAAATCTCCTGTGGAAAATGTGCCCTGGGGCAGAGGATGTTCAGCCTCCCCGAGGAGCAGGAGATGCTGGTGTGGGGAGGAAGGGGGAGAACATGCCACCAATTTCCTGGGGAAAGAGAACTGAATTTCTCATAGGAAATACTTCCTTTTCTTTTGAGAGCCTGCAGAGGGGTGTTTTGTGGTGGCAAAAAGCAAGGATTTGGACCTGGGTGATCAAGGACAGGAGCAAATGCTTCTTTGTAGCTGGGGAGTGGGATGGGATGGGAACAAAAGGGAATGTAAATACACTTCTGCTCTTGGGAGAACTTGCTGCTGCATACACACATCCCACAGCCTCGGAGTACTGGGAGACACGCAGAGATGTGTTGTCTCATGTTAACTGACAGAACTCGGGGAGAAATCTGGAAAAAGTGTTGAATTTCTTCTGTATCTTTTCCCTGTCCCTCTGCAAACTGAGTTTCTGGATGTCGCCAGCTCACTGAAAGGTTGTGTTGGCATTTTGGCATGTGATGGAGTGTACACTGAGATGTGTATATTGCAAACATATGGTTTCTCTTTTTAACTTTCCTGTCCCCTGCCCCCCCTTTACTCCTTTCAAACACTGGTGTGTCTGCCAGCGGCCTGGATGGAGATGTGACGCAAGTTTCCTAGCACGTATATGATTTGTGGGACAAAATGTCACTGTGTTAACTGAGCTGGACTGCCTTGCCTCCTGCTTCATGTCTCCTGTAAACCTCAAGGGTTTTTTGGTTGATTTTTTTTTTTTTTAGCTCTCTTTATAACTGAAGAGCTGTACAGATTCTTCAGCACGGAACAAAGAGGCGCTCTGGTGTGGAAAGAGATGAACCTTGTACCGGTGCTTTTAAAGGATTTAACTTGTTTCCTGATGAAAAAAAAACAAACCATTAGTCTTAAAATTTCGTGTAAATTTTGAGATTACCAGCTCAGCTGTTTTTTTACATGGAATAATGGAAATCCATTTGTAGTCCAGTTCTTTAACTTAAACTATTCCAGTTCTTTAATTTGTTCTATTTTTGCCTGAAAATAGCCATATGTGGCTTTTATTGGACGTGGATGATTCCATACCACTCAAGTGCAGGAATAGAAAAAGCAAGTTTCCTACCTGCAAAGAGAACCTCTACTGTAAAACTGCTCCCCTGATCCTGGCTAATACTATATATAAATAAAAAAGGATTACTCAGCACTGGGGATGACTCATGCCATTATAAAGGTGTGGATTAATATCCGTGTTGATTATGCTTGGTTAGTGTTAATAACTGCTGAGTAGCCTCCTTAGGCTTAAATAACTTCTGGTACACTGGATCCAGGAACTTTGATAAGAAGAGAACCTGATTTCATTTTAAAAAAGGATAAAATGCAGGTGGGGTAGAGGAAGCAATTTAAAAAGCATTTCAGTGAAATGTACCCCCAGAGTAGCGAGAGCTCTGCAGGTGAATAGGGCCTTTGGAGATGCTGCAATTTTTATCTAAAGAGCAGAATATAGTCTGTGCTGTGGTTGTGAAGGTGGTTGGTCTTCTGAGCGTGGATTGCATATAAATTACTGCAGTCTTCTTTTTGAAGCCTGAAAAAATTCGACCTCATGCTGCTTGTGCTGATCAGATACTCACACATGCAGGTTCGCCTGCATCTCACAATTCCTCGTGGAAATGCTGGGAGCGGGAGTGAAGTTGGTTGGAACTGGGTCATTCTCCTTTTGCTACTTTTCTGGAAAGATTAGAGCCGTGCTGACTGTGGCTGTTTGATTTAGGAGCATCCCCTTTGCTGCAAACAGCCCATGCCAGAAACAGGAGATAAATTAGTGGTGGGAGTGCTCCCAGGCTCTGTTCTGTGCCCTCTCTCCCCTGACAGATTTCTTTGCAGCGATGAGGACAGCGCAGGCTGCATGAACAGATGTGGTGGGAGTTCCTTATCCCATCAGAAATCAAGGCTAAATTGAAAATTGAAGTCACCGTTTTAGGAATGATTAGTTTTTTAATGACTGTGGTTCAAGTAGCTTTGGCGTTGGGCTTTGCATGTGATCATGTTGATCTTTTGGGGCTGAAAATTAGATTTCTGTCTGTGCTCATCCCAGCCCTGTGTGGGAGAACTTTTTTTTGTGGGTAGAGAGGAACTTCTTAGAATTAAGGTATCTGCTCTCCCAAATTTTATCAAGATGTCCATGCTCATCTATCTGGTGCTTGTGTAGGAGTGTTGTGTTGAAAAAGAGCAGCCTGGAAGTGCTGGCCAGGAGCAATCAGGGTCTTTGGATGTAAAAATCAGGCTGGAATGGGAGGCTCTTGTCCAATGATAACTTTAGGGGTTGGGGTTTTTTTTTGGTTTTTTTTGGAGTGTGGTGTTCATTGCTAGCTGCGGTGCCTGTGTGCTGGCTGCAGCCAGTTTCACACGCCTGATATTTAAAACCCATTCAAGAAAAATGTTACACTGTACAAAATAGAACTGCCTGAGCTCTAAATGGAGTGTTTAGGATTCAGTCTTGGTGCCATATGTTTTGTTTTAGCATTTCCTCATGGATTCCTACTCCTCCCCCCCAGCTTTGCTGAGCAAAATTGATTCCTATACTGTATTCCCAGTACTCAGGCTGGTTAATTCATTTGAAGACTTTCTTTGTGTGCTCATTTTTTCCATATGAAGTTGGTGGAAAAGCCTTAGTTGTTTTATATTATGTTAAAAGTTACATTAAATTAACTTTGGGCAATTGTAGAGAAGTTAAAAAAATGAGTGGTCATCCATAGTACTTGGTCTGCTTGGGAATTGAAGTGGGAGGTGCTCAGTAGCAGTTTATCTGCTGCTTGGATGTAGACAAATATCTCTTGTGTGATCCTGAGTGCAACAGAATAGCCAAGCTATCCTGCATCCAGGCTACCTTTCCTCTGGATACTTGACACATCTCATTTCTTTAAGACCTTTGATACCATTGCCCTGCTAGAGTTAGAGCTGAACGAAGTCACTTTTCACCTCTGGGAAGTGAAAGCAAAAGGTGTTTGGTTGTACACGTGCCTTTTTTAGTGCTTCTGTTGTCTGTGTCCTGATAGGAAGGAGGATAAAATGCACAAGGCAGCAAAATGAGGGCTTAAAAAAGCATGCAGGGATGAAGGAGGCTGGATGGGAAAAATATGTGGCTGTTAGCCTTGCCTGCTGGCTGGAGGGGAGAGCAGAGACAGATCCTGCTGCTTTCAGATATTCCAGGGTATTAAGGAGAAAACAACATGCAGGGTGTTTCATGTGGAAGAGTTCACACTTTCCTGGGCTTGGTTTCTATGTAGCAGTTGCTGTTAGGTACCCGGACCGATTAATGTTTAACACTTCCATTTCTCAAGAATCCATTTAAATAGTTGCAGTTTAATGCAAATGTCTTGGCTGGTGCTGGGAGTGTGGCTGTGCTGCTGAGCACACCTGAGGGGTGTACATGCTGCCTGACAAATGCATGCCTAGGAGGCTTCTTGCTTCTGCAGCTGATGAAATCTTGAAGAGAATCAACTCTTCCCCAGAACTTCTGTCTATTTAAACTTGGCAGCATCTCTTTTCTTTCTGAGTGTTAGCAGCTTGCCCACTAAGCCAGAGTCTAGAGATGTAATCTTTTAATAAAAGATGGAGCTCTTTAAAATGATGGCAATAACACTTATTGCTAATTGTATTAGTGCCTTGCAACAGACTGTGTCTTGGTCAAATTTTCTTGGAAGATTTCCCCAAAAATGGACAATATCCATCATAAATCTCTGCAGCAATAAATTTAGCTGTGGACATGCTAATGGAGTGCTTGTAAACTTGGTGTTATTAAACTTTCTTAATAGGGAGAGACAGACTTGAGGGCTTTGTGGGTGTAGAAGAATAGCTGTTGGAGCAGTGGAATTTGGCATTGCAAAATCTTTGAAATATCAGGATGCTGGGGCTTTCCAGACAAGTTCAGCCTATTATCCTGCCTTCCCTTTAGAATCAAACAACTGAGATGCAGATATGAAGGACTTGGCTCCCAAAGTCGCTGCAGTTTCCTGTGACTTCACCTAAGGGAGTTCAGCCTTGACGTTTCTAAAAAACACGTGGAACTATGTCTCTCTTCCTGGCAGCCACACGGGAAAGTCTTGGAGACAGGGTTAGGTCCCTGGCTGACAGGCAGTCCAGGCTCTTCATCAGAAGGTCATGGCTCTTGGTGTGTGAGAAGACTTGTGGTACCCCTGGTAGGCAAAACAATGCGTGTACTAATGAAGGGAGCCAGACTGAGAGCAAAATCCAACTTGTCTGGCTTGAGTAGGACAAAATCACTTTAGCAAATGGTGTAACTGCAGCTGAGTGGCAGCAGGGGTACTGGTGCCTGACTGGGTCCATGGTACTGAGTGAGAATTTCTCTTGTCCCTCATGTGCATGGACATAAAAGAAGGGACTGACCTTAGTGTGGGGTTCTATCAGCCCTAAGTTTGATCCCTTAACTTGTCTGAGCACGTTGTTTGCCTTGAAACATTGCTCACGAGTGGGGTTTTCATGTTAATCATCACAGCCTGCGTATTTCTTGGTTTTAACTGTACTAGGTAGTCCTGTCACACTGTAAAAGCAGGTAGAGATCTGTGGTGATAAAATGAAAAATCCAGTGCTTCTTTTCACAACCGCTCAACAGCTGCAACAACCAGCAAAGTTTTTTTTCCAAGTCCTTTCTCTCACCACTCCCCGAGGTTCTTAAAGATTGTTGTTTCCTGGTGTGCACTACTGCACACAGAATTCTTGTTTAATGTGAATTTTCTTGTAATTAAGAGAAATTCCATCCTGGAAAAAATATTTGGTTATATATCAACCTCCATCAAACTGGAGTCTAATGTGCCTTGTGAGGATTTCTGAGACCACTTTGGTTCTATACACTGGTAAGTCTGCAGGGGATGATTCTCTTCCACTCTTAAAGGCTTCAAGATCCCATCTGTGAATGAAGTGCAGAATAAATTCAGAACACTGATTCACTTTCTCACCAAATTACCATATTAGGCAAATCTTCCTTTCACCTCCCATCCCTTACAGTTTTATACAGCTTGTGCTGCATGCTTGTGAAACGACACCTTCAGAGTCTGATAACTCAGTCAAATTAAAATGCATTTGTGAGGGAATACAAAAAAGTTTTTCTGAATGAGGTTTTAATTTTTTTGCCAGATTTCAATTTTCTGCTCCAACTGCCTTGTCTTGAGAGTTTGGGGCGAGGGAGAGAAAAAAAAATTAGTGTTTTCTTTCTTTTCATTGTTCCATGCTAGACTGACTTTATAGCATTCTCCCAGTGGATATTTCCTTTGGGCAGGAAATGAGCCTATGTAAATTCATTCTGGAAAGAAAAGGTACAAGCAGCTGTTAAGGAATAATGTGAATTGAAATACTTCAGTGATCATCTCTCACTGTAGTAAACTCTCCTTGGGTTTTGCCAGAGTTTTACTGTTTTATAGTCATGAATGGTAATTTAAGGACAAACTTTACTCTTATTGCTAGCACCTTGCTATTAATAAAGCTGTGTGGGAGGATGCTGTTCCCATTTCATCCATCCACAGAGTTGAATTAAGTTAAAACTGCAGAGTGAAAATTTGACCTTGAGTACCCCCCTCGTTTCTGGTGAGATCTGACTGAGCACATGGCTTGTCCAGTGGTATGCTCTGCTGGCTTGTTGTCTGGAAGAATTGAAGTTGGCTTTTGCCTTAGAGCAGAGCTAATTGACAAATTTTACAGTTCATTACAGGGGAGGGTGTTGTCAGGTTGGAAAATGTCTAAAAAACTCTTTGTGAATGAGGAATTGTGTTGAGGTACTTGTGGCAGGGTGTGAGATTATTGCCTCTTGGGGCAGTTCAACATATGTTTTGTAAAACTGATGGTTTACTAAATATTGGATGAAAGCTCCATAGTTACTGTTGGACAGGTTGTGCATTTTCAATTTTGATTCTCTCTGAGCTGGGCTCTTGTTCATTTTCAGTCTTCAGGGGATTTTAAGTCCATTTCCTTAAGTTCTGGGGTTCATTCCAGCTTTTCTGAAAAGGAAGCCTTGAAAACAGTGCAGAGGGTACTGGAAAATGATGGTATTTGAAAAGTGAGAGAGCACAATAATGGCTGTGGGATGAGAGCACTTACAGAATATTTTTCTTACCAAAATTGTCAGCTTGGCTGTGCTCTGAGCTGATACCTGTTGAGGTAAGTGGGGCAGCTGAAGCTGCAGTTGGGAATTTCAGGCTGGCTCCAGCTCCAGGCAGGCAGCACAGTATTAGGTTATCTTGATATCTTGAAAATTCGTCAATTAAAGACCGTGCTTCTTGTTGTGGAGTAAACACCTTTCCTGAAAATCCACGGAGATGGATTTCATGATGCCAATTTTCAGAACGAAACCAGAAAGCTCCTGTCACTTTGCTGAGACCCAGCTAGTGAGGACTCCCGGGGTGGTGGAGTTCAGCCCCCTGCTCTGGCTGATGCCAAACTGTATAATCCCTGTACCAAATTAATGAATGCTTGTGCTGGAAATGGCACATGGGGGAATTACTGACACACGTTCTATTAAACACTCAAAGCTCCCTGTGACCCTGTCATTGCTGGATGAAACAGCTGCTGAATGGATTCCCCAGCACAGTGGGAAGTAACAATGCCTTGTCTTGCACAGCACATGGCTGAGGTGCTTTCTTACACTGCTTGCTTTATGTTCAGCCTGTGTCTGCAAGGACAGTTCCCTCTGAAGGTGCAGGAAAGCTGCACCTTGGCATTTGTGCTGTCTCAAAAGCTTAAAGGTGTTGATGAAAATGCCTCCAGTTTGTGATTCCTCAAGATCTGCCAATGGAAATGGAGTTCTTTGGAAATTTCATGTGTTATGTCTTTACTTCCTAGGCCGCTTCTTTGTGACCCTTTCTGTCTCTCACCATGCAAAGTCGTCATAAAATCATAGAGTCATGGGGTCACAGATTGGAGAAAACCTTTTAGATCACAAAGTCCAGTCAGCTACCCTGCACCACTGTGGTCACCACTAAACCTTTTCCCCAAGTACCACATCCAGTCTTTTTTGAACACTTCCAGGCATGATGATTCCACCCCTTTCCTGGGCAGCCTGTTCCCATGCCTGACTGCCCTATCAGTGAAGGTGGTTTTCCTGATACCTTTATTCCTCATATCCTTATTCCTAATATAAACTTCCTGTGGTGCAATTTGAGACCATTTCCTCTCATCCTGTCGCTTGTTACCTGGGAGAAGACACTGACTCCCACCTTGCTGCAGCCTCCTTTCAGGGAGTTGTAGAGGACAATAGGGTCCCCCCAGGAGCAGCAAGCAAGTTGAAAGGTGAAGCCATAAGTTCCATCTTTCACTAAAGTAAAAATAGTCATTGAGGATGCCAATTGCTGTCTAATAAATAGCTTGGTATTAACAGCTAATAAATACCTTGGTATTGACTTGCAGGACTTGCAGCAAACTGTACTTCACTGGAAAAAGCATCTTGAGCATGAGCAGTTCTCCTGTTGAACAACTCACCAATGCAGATCTTATTTGAACAGCTGAGAGGCCTGATGAACTGGCAACCTCAGCTCAGTTATTTGTCCAGATCCTAATGCTCAGGATGGTTCTTGTTACTCTTGGTTAAAGAATGTAATTTTTAACTAGTGGGCTAATCTTTTGTGCTGAATGGACTAATAGATGCAGAAAATCTTTACTAGATCAAGATATTTGCTGGAAAGAAAGGATAATAGCCTTTGAGAGAGGATATATCTGATACTTAAAAGCTTATTTACCTAAAATAACTGCGGTACTATCAAACATCTGCACTGTAAGCAGACAGATTGTTCTGTTAAGTGGAAACCTGGCCAAATAAAATATCCTCTACAGCTGACAATTACATTTGAGACAGACTTCAGAGATAAAAATTGGGAGGGAAGAAAGGAGAACACTGGCTTGGCTACTGTACCAGTGCTGTGTTTTGAGCCTTGGTAATACCTGATGACAGCCAGCATGATATTTACATTGCTGCATATACCATAAAAGCAACTGACAGTGATTAAAAGGGAAGGATGAACTTTCTCCACCAAAGTTGCTGTGTTTGGAAATGAGATGTTTGAGCCTGCTTTCCATCGTGTAGAATTAACACTGCATAGCTGCAGTGCCCTTTAAATTAGCCAGAGATGTTGGCACAAAATCAAATAAATATAATTGGTTTCAAACTAAAAATCTAATTTAGGCATGCTAATAGCATCTTAAGTAAATGTGGCAGGTCACGCAGGACTTGTGTAGCTGGCCCTTGGAGCTTGCTGTAGTTACTGCCATGGGGAAAATGGTCTCAGAGGTGTTCCCCAAATCACCTGGGTACCTTGGACAGCCAGAGGGTGTTTTATTAAAGGCATGATGGGAATGTCTGCCAGTCTGGACTTATCTGGGATATGGTGAGGGCTGCAGGGGGTTAGGCATACAGCCAAAGGCAGCACCTTCTGCCACCCTCTCTTCCGTGCTTTGGTGTTTGCAGTGGAAATTTTGGAGGAGAGTCAGATGGACTGATGCTCCTCCCTGGCAATCCTTCTCTCTGCTGATACCTTGTGTGACCAGGGGCTTTGGCTCTGATCTTTGTTTTCCTTGCTTGTCTTGCTCTGGTGTGGAGTCTGATGCTGGGGGGCTGCAGCTCTATCACAGGGAGGCAGTGGAAAGCTCGTCTTGGCTGTGTGTGTGGGTTGGTGACTGCAGATGAAATCAAGCAGCAAAGTGACCCGGTGACCACTTTGTCACGTATCTTGCTGACATGCTTTGCATGGCCAACACTTTTCCTCTCCCTGTGCTCCAGTCCTGGCCTGTTTTATATTGACAGGCTGACCATTTTCTCTCCAAGCCTCTCACTTCCCTGCTTAATCTGTGAGGATTCTCAACCTGAATGTTTGCCGAAGGTGGAAAACAGACAATGTTTTTCTGTGTTCAGGGCCTAAGAGATATTGAAATATTTTTGAGAGAACAATGCAGTGGGGGGTGGGGTGAAGATTTCCATAAGACTCCCCTTCCTTTCTGCAGAAACCTTGGCATCGAGTAATTTAGATTACAGTAGCTAACCTCTCTCCATCTTAGAAATCAATGTCATTTATTTCTTTATAGTTTAGAGTTCAGTGGGGCCATAGGGAGATGTACCTAGCTTGGGGTATTGCCCATTAGTTGCTGATAACTCTGAAAATAATACTGAACTTCTTACAAGTGATTTGACTTGTGTTTATATTCCTTTGAGTCTGAGACATTAAAGACTTGGGCAAGCAGTAAGTCTGCAGCATTAAGTGTTTCTGTATTGATGGGCCACTGGAGGGGAAGCATGTTTAAAAAAGTGCTGGCAGCACTGTGTGATCTTTGCTGGCTTATCATCCTTCACCACTGTACATGGAGCACTAGGAATCTTGAGAAATACATTGTCTTACATGGGCAGAAACCTCTGAGCTCTGGACATGGTGTGTGGTTTTCAGTGGTATTCTCAACTGTGAGAGCTCTTGTCAAGATGGTGAATAACTCACTGTCAGCAAGTTTATGTGCTGTTCAAATGTTTTGGCTCTGTTTCTAATTGGACAGCAGACTTTCAGAATATGCTTCTCCTTATTCGCTGAAATTCTTTGAGCATCTTTGATTAGTATTGGAATACCAGTTGTCTTTTGGACACTGCAGGTGCTGACATAAATTGAGCAAAGACTCTCAGGCTTTGAGAAAGACACATAATGGTTTCTTAATAACTGAAATCTCTTGTATTGTGAGTACTATTTGAAATCCTTGGCCTCACAACTTGCACAGAATCTCAAACTACTTGAGCTCTGGGTGTACTGGAATAAATGATCAGGGAGCATTGCAAAGCAATACACCTGCAATTTAAATGAAACAAAGAGGAACTCAGGAGTGAAAACTGCCTTTTCCTATTCCTCCTTCAATTCTTCAGTAAAAGGTCCAGACTGTAGCCATCACATGTGCTGGTGTGAAATGGAAGTCACTTGTATTAAAATCTTAATTCTCTGCCTGGACTTATTACCCCCCCCATCCTTGCCTTTGCCAGGGTGTTGTCCAGCACATGCCCTGTGTCTTGCTGTACCTGCAGCCACCTTTGGCTTGAACCCAGCTGAGTGTTCCAGCACTGGGCTGTGCTCAAGGTGAGCTGAACCACGAGTGAACCTGCTGCATGCAGTGATGTGAGTTAGGCTGGGCTGAAGGGTGGGGTGACATCTTGACATTGACCACGCGGAAATGCAAAGTTGTAAAATTATTTATTTAAATCAGGGTTGAGCTGTTGTTCCTAAAGCCTTTTCATCAGAAATCCGAGGGTAGCCACCTCCTTGTAAATGTGAGAGTTCAGCTCTTAAGCTGCCTGCAGGATTGTAGCATGCACGTGGTGCAGGTGTCTTCATATGAAGTATGTACTTGTGCTGTGATATGTAGTCCATGGGGATGGCTGGTTTTCCTCCATCCCCCATATAGGCTTTAAATTTGGCTCCCTCACAACTTTCCAGTTAAATCTGCTTTCACTTTCTGCCTTTGCTTATGCTTCTCTGATTTATTTCTTCCCTGCACTGTATTAGCAAGTGTTTCTCTCCCCGTTCTCTACACAGTATCTTTCCATCTCTGCTGTTGATCAAACACTGCATGACTCGAGAAGGTGCACCAAGTTAAACCTGGCTTCTTACTACCTCTGCCACGGTTTTAAATAGGTGATTGTGCTGTGGCTGTGTCACCCTTCAGCTTGTAAAGAAATGTAAAGCCCTGGTTCTTCTCTCAATAGGCAATACTATTCACAGTAAATTTGTGTTGGGAATGAATCGTGGAAAGGTGTCTGGGAGTGAGGGTGGCTGTGTTGGTGCAGCTCTGGGAGCCTCCTGGGGGTAGGTGCATGTCTGTACTCCCATGTTGCTGTGGGAGGGGAGCTGTGCTCACTCCTGTGCTTTTGGGACTTTTTTGTGTCTTGGCCATGGATTATTGCTCTGCTGCTGCTTCAGTTCACCACAGGCCTCCCAACCAGGCACAGAGCAAACCCAGCTGAATTCTCCCTTACTGGTTTTGCTGCTGTTCCCAGTGTCTCTAACAGCAGTACTCAGAGGCAGCTTGCTGTTTGAGCTCACTGAGCAGTGCTAGAAGCACCCAAGTGATCCTCCTGCTGATTAGGGGCTTTAACTCCACTTCTGGAATTGTTAAAACTCCTCCTGCAGTCCCATGCTGAGTAGATGATACTTTGCTGTGAAAGCATTTTCCTCTCCACAGGTAAGCAGACTTTTTGCCCCCTCTGTGGCAATACTAGGAGTATGTTATGAATTCCCTTTGGTTTTATTAATGCTATTTGTAGCTGTTATTGTAGATGGTATCTTCCATTTGTAGTAAGAATTTGGAATTTGGTGTGTAGTGGGGAGATGGCTTGAAAAACATATTCAAGGACCATTAACATTGCATTACTTCACTCTTCCTGAATCGTGGGGCTTGTGCCAGCAAGACTTTGACATCCAATGGACTCTTGTTACCAAGTCCTGCTTGGGGAAAGGAGTATTCCCACCCCATGCTGAGTTGGCAGGAAATTCGAGAGTAGGCTTTTTTTTTTTTCTTTTTTTGCTAGCTTGTTTTTAGAAGCCGTTCATTCTTTGCAAGAGGGCTCTTCTCACCAGAAGCCTCAAATGAGGAGCATAAAATAGAGGCATCACTTTGCCTTCATAGAAAATGGACCAAACAATGCAAGATCGGTCTGAATTTGCAGTCCAGTATTTAATTTCTGGATTAATTAGATGTGTATTTGCCTTGTGCTCTGTAAGAATGCATAAGAAGTTCTATTCCCAGTCTTGTAGCTTCTTGTTTTATTACTGTATTGTCCTTGGAATGAGTAATCAGAGCAGGGCTCCCACAGCTCTTTGGCATGAGGCTTTCAAAGAGTTGAAGCATCCAGAGATGGAGTGAGCCTGCAGAGACAGGAATACCGAGCCTGGGCTGTAAGGCATTAAAGGTTTCCTGGGCTTTGGGGTACCTGGAACCTGAAAGTCACTGCCTGCTCCAGAGCAGCCTTGCAGGGAAGCGTTTTGTGTGCATTGTTCATAAGAGGAAAACCCGGGGGCACAATTATAAACAGAGCCTGCGTCACGAGCGGCTTTCTGGCACCGCACTCCAGATAGGGGAGGATGGATTCCAGATCTCGCTTAAAAATAGAGAGGTCGTGTGTGTGCAGGGGAGGGGAGGAGCTCTGGGCAGGGCTGTGCGGAGGTGTCGGCTGAGCATTGCCCCATGCTGAAGGGGACTTGGGAACGTGACTTATGGGGCAGGTGTGGGAGTAGGATTTCTCCAGCCTTGGAAGAGTTGTTGCTGTCCTCAGCTGTCTGGTGGGAAGTTCTAGAGGAGATGAAGCTGAATTGTACAGAGGTGAATGGTGGAAGGTCAAGGCTGGGAGAAAAACTGGGAGATCTTATTACTTAGCAAGGGGGGAAAAGCTTACCATGTGGGTGGTCGAACAGAGAAACAGTCAAAGAGATTGTAGAAACATCTCTTGTTAAAGAAAAGCCAAACTAGACTGAATGCAATGCTGAGGAATCTGATCTAAGCAGGATTTAATCCTCCCTTCTGCAGGAGGGTGGACTAGAGGCTCCTTCAAACCTAAATGATTTGTCATGTTCATTTGACCCTGGGAAAGTATATTCCCTCTACAGAGGGGATTTAATTCTGTAGTGGGGTAAGGACTGATGCTACAAGACTGTTGTGGAACACCTCTCCTGGTGATTGTAACAGCTTTGTGAGCAACTGAGTTACAATGAAGGGAAACTTTCACATCTCTGAGAGTGCCTGAGTAAATTTAAAGCTGGGGCAACACTGTTTTGTGAGTCCTCCTTCCATGTAACTACTTCAGAGTGCTGTTGCACGTGGTAGGAGAATACTATCCTGAAGCCAGGATTTGATGCTTGTCTTGTGACTGTTTGGCATGAGTGTTCATTGCTTAAGCAGATCTCTCTGCCAAGAGGATCTCTGGCTTCAATTGCATTTGCCTGGGAAGAGGCATCGGTGCAATTCATCCCAGTCTTACTGGGAGAGCTGCAATGTCCTTATGTGGCTGCAGAGATTCAGTTAAATTGGAGACAAATTGTGTAGGGACATGCTGTGTCCTCTGGTCAGTCCCCTGCCTTTCCACTCCTCCAATTAGCCTTGAAATAATTGGTTTCCATTAACTTCAGCTGAGATCTCAGCAGGTTTGTTTTTATTTTAAAAAAATGAAAGCTTCATGTAAGTTGTGGAACTGTAGAAGAGATGGTATCCAGCCTCCTCTGGAAGCTGCTACTGGGCTTTCATGGGGAGTTTGTCTCACCTTAAGGAGTTCAGGCTGGAGCTGTGGATGCTGAAGGTACAGGGACCATGGATCCAGGGGAGAACCTGCAAAATCAGGCTTCAGTAACTGAGTGCTTGGGGACTTTTTTATTTGGGTTATTTTAATCCTTTCAGAGGTTGGTTTTCGTTCAGAAAGAGCCATTTAATCGTAGAAACATGAAAGAAACAGGGGTTAGAAAGGGTATGTTTTCCTCTTAAGGCGGTGTTTTCTAAAGTAGGTCGTGACCCTCTTATGCAGGAATTTTGCAGCTGCTATCCTAAGGGTTGGAACTATATCTGAGAGCCTTACAGAGGCAAAAGCAGGGGGTATTAAGCAGATCCTAATACTCATTTGGGGTCTCCTTCCTCCCCATCATCCTTCAACAAAATGATCTCCTGCTTTTCAGGAATAAAGCAGCAAGCATTTGGCTGTGCCCGGTTTTCATTGTTTTGCTAAGCCGTTATGTTGGAAGAGATTAACCAGGGAGCAAATTTTCTCCGAAAGCTGATCTTGAGCGAGGCTGAGAGAGGGGAGGGAAGAGCCTCAGCACTGACCTTGATCAGAGTGTCTTGAGGTGGGGAGTGAATGGGAACTCAGCACAGGAACATTAACCCTGTGCTGCCCTCATCATTGGGACTGCAGTTTGCTCTGATTGCGGCAGGTCTGTGGCTGCTGCGAGAGTTGGTTTGTCCAAGTTGTGCTACCCTGGCACAAACTGCCCTTGGGCTTTTTCCTCCTTCCATGGCAGCCCAGGAAATCTCTTGTCTTCCTGCTGTTGCCCACATATTTGTTACCTGCTCCTAAACTTTACCTAACTTTCTCAAGGAGCTTTTTCTTTTTCTCTCTGTTGGTGTCATCTCTCCCTATGCTTGTTTTCACTTAGCAATGTGTTCGGCATCCTTGCTGCAGCTTCTCTCCTTTCTTTCTCTTGCCAGCCTGGCATTTAATAAACAAACTGTGTGGCTGCAAAGCCTGAAGTGCCCATGTTGCCATGTTTTCTGAACTCTCCAAAGAAGCATGGAAACCAGTCTTTGTTTGGTCCCAGAAGCTGCTGCTGCCACCAAAGAGCAGCTTGCTTGTGGCACATCGCGCTGCAGCTTGGCTTAATCCTCGCTTGATACGCTTTTGAGATTTCATTGTTTCTCTATAATTAGTGCTACAGAGGAGCTGAAAGAAATGACGAATTAGTGGGAGAGGGGGGAGTGGGGAGAGCAGGTGGTGATCGAACTAAAGAGAGCTGCCAGAAAAGTAGGAGCAGCAGGGAATTAAATGGGAGGAGTCTCGAGTTCAGATGATTCCCTGCCATGTGCCCAGAAGGATTTAGTTTGGGATTTCATTACTGTTCAAATAATGCCATACACTCATAACAGATCGGGTCCCTGTAGGCTGGGGCATTGTCCAGCACTTAGTGAAAAGCAGATTTTGCCCTCAAGTCCTAGTGAGCATTGATCCCGCAGACTCAAGGACTGGAAAGGAGCTGTAGCATGAGTGGTGCTGCTTTTAATTAGGCTGCATCTATTGTTTCTGGTGGTAACATCCTAAAAGAATAAAACACAAAGCTACTCTTTGTGTGGTGACTTCTTTAAGACCCTGGACTTCATCTTGTGAAGGACTTGGTTCACAGTAATGATGTTGCATCTGGATTGTAAGAAGCACCTCTGCCAGTTGTGCTGACACACGCTGGGTTTAACTGGCACAGAAATCCTGGGATGTCATGCTGTGGGGGGAAGCAGGAGCATGCTGACACTATTGAGTGTCTGAGATATCCAGAAAGAGTCTTTGAACACAGATACCTGTGCCTATGAGGACAGGTAGCTTTAGAGGTATAAATACACACTGAGAAACCAACTGGGGAGTGAAAAGGGTTGTGTGACAAGACAGTCCTCTGAGATGCACAGTCCTATATTCTTCCAGCATCTGGCTTGTGTTTTCAGCCTCTATTACTATGCACTAAGACATCCAAAGAAAGAAATCATAATACTGGCACTTTGAATGTGTCAGCAGCAACATTTCTTCTGGGATCTAACTCTTTCCAAAGAACTGATACAGTGTTTGTTTTTTGTTCTGACTTCCAAAAGGCTATTGCTGTAGGGAGACCAGCAGTAACTAGGAAGTGCAAACTCACTTCTGCCTTATGTCACCACTTCTGTGTGTGTTGCTCTCTTTGTCTTGAGCCCTTGTGTTTTTACTTTTTTTCCCCTATCGAAGAAGCAGCAGAAACGAACCAAGAGAAGCAGCTCCTGGGTGAAGAGGAGTAGGTCAGGGCCACCCAGGATTCCCAGTGAATGGGAATTAATTTATGCTGGGATTGCTGCTTTCATGCTGGATTCCTGCACCTGCTGGGCAGAGTGACTACAGGGAGTGCATATGGAGGTTTGCTTTTGGGATGTTTGTCCTGTGCTTAATGTTGTGTATTTCAGCCCTGCTCCTGGCAGTCTAACCAAACTCTGCTGTCAAAACCTCCCGTCCTTGCTGTTCCTGAGCACTTTCTGTTAAATATCTGCATAGACCTCTCCATCGTCTGTTATTTGCTCTAGAATCTGCTTACAGCACTCAAACTTTGTTTTCAAAGCCCTTTGTAAATATTCTTGCTGTTATTGCTGTCCTTTTCCTAATAACTTTGTTTTGCCTTGTGCCGTGAATAGTCTCTGAAAAACAATATGTGTGCAAGTAATAAATGGCCTCAGTGTTGAACTTCTTAAAAACCCATTTGCTTTGGGAAATAATAAAGCTTTAGCAGCATTAGCATTCTGTGTTCTGCACACTTCTGCCATTAAAATGTAAACTCCTGAGTACAGAGAGTCCTGGCAAGCTGATGCTGATGTCCAGGGTGCACTGGCCATGCCATATAAAGTGAAGTCAAAGTCCTGTAGCTCCCACTGTGGCAGGTGCAGGTTGAAGATTAGAGGAGCAGAGTCCCACAGTTCAGGGCTTTTCCATTTATTTCAGTGCGACTCGGAAGGGAGCAGTTTTCCTCTGTCTTTCAGGGCTGAGTTTAAAGCTCTTTCCCTCACCTGGTACTTGGTGTGAGAAGACTCTTGATAGTGATTGTAGGGAGCTTCAGGAGCCATGGTTTGAAAATGGAAGTTTTTGCCCCCAGTTTATTTGAATGTACTAGAGAAAAATCACAAAGCTTGCAAAAATGTGCAGAATCTGGAAGTAGTTTTTATAGTATTAAAAATAGGAGAATCTGCTAAAATTTTTGGTGTTACACCAAAATGGAGAATAGTTGTTTTAATTTCTCTTTATTTTTATTAGCATTTTTTAGGAATTTGCAATAGGAACATTTGAGCTATTTTCCACATATCCTACCCCCATTTTATTACTGTGGAGTTACTCCTTTCCAGTGAAGTGTGTAAATGTGGGGAATCATGATGAAGGTAGAAAGTAAAACAAGGTGTCCTATTGATGAGAGGTGGATGTTGCAACAGCTTCTGGAAGCCAACAAACATCAACAGATTTTAAGTCTCACTATGGCAAACTCCCTTGCATGTCAGAGGCTATGATGGTGTTGGGTGCTTTAAATCCAGAACTCCCTGCTTGTAGCAGCTTGAAGGACTGTATATTAAAATGTGGTATTTTTTCCCTATTGGAATTTAAATGTTCTGGGGCTGTGGTTTTCAACCCAGAAACTGAGGCAGTGTGAGAGCTGGAGCTGAACCTGCTTGAATGAAACCCACCTCGTGCCTTTGCATAAAATGAGGAGAGATGAGAACAGCAGTCAGTGCATAAAGATATTTGAAAAATCTTATTAGTGTCGGTAGCAAAGAGTGGCTTGTTTTGACAATTTGGGTGAACACATCAGGTTAAAATCTGTGTGACCTCAGTGGCATATCTTTTAAAAGTACATGAGTAGAATCACTCTTTTATATGGGAGCTGGAGTCTGGAGAGGGTTTTTGGTCTGCAGAGCTGTAATGATCCCTGGAAGGGATCATAAAGATCCACTTGTTTTAATTCATTTTGCCCAGCAGTTGGGTGTGGGGGCTGAGCCAGCCCATGGAGCTGTGCAGTGGGGAGTGCCTGGATTGCTTTCACTGGGTTTTCACCTGGCTCTGCTGTCTTTGCTACCTGGCACTCAGAATTTTGTTGTCTGGCCTCCTCCCTTCCTGCTGGAGTCCATCAAGTGTTGGTAACTGTTTCTTTTCCCCCCAGGGAGTGGAGCCACCGCCGTGGTGCAGGCAGCCTTCTGCGCTCCGAAGAAGGAGAAGGTGGCGATTAAACGGATCAATCTCGAGAAGTGTCAGACGAGCATGGATGAACTCCTGGTATGCAATCAGAACTGTCTGGGGAGTTGTGTTTCGGTTATTTCTGAGATATCTCTTTGCCAAGTGTCTTAAAACCTTCCTTGTAGTGGGGTGAAGGTGAGGGAACTTGACTGACCTCACTGAAGGCAGCTCAGTTGTCCTGGTTGTGGGACATGGTACTTAAAATGTTAAAAAGATCAACTGTTGCAAAACTTCAGACTGTTTGTTTAGAGCTCAGCACTTTGTATAATCCCTTTGTTTTGAACTGAGTTAATGTGCAAGTGTGAAGCTTTGCTGTACCCACAAGAGCTCTGAAGTTTGAGGGGGATCCAGAGCTATATGCTTTCAAAACATTTAAAATTAAAGAAAATGGCATTGCTTTCTTTTCCTTTCCTGCAGTTCTTTACATTTTTTTCCATTCACCTGTAAACAGAAAAACTGAATGAATTAGCTGTTGTTCCTAATCTGTTTTCTGGTACTGATGCCAGCTAAAGGGATCACTGACATACTGCAGGCTGCCATATGGAAACCCCAGTAATTCTGAGTTCAGGACAGGAGACAGAGTCCTTTGGAGCTGCAGCACTGTAATTTGCTGCTGCTCTGTGCCTCTTTTCTCAAGGTGGTCTCAATGAAAAACAGAATTTTGCAGTAGCTGTGGTAACTGAAATTTCCCTTTTCTCATATATCTCCTGTGTTGATTGGTTTGGTTTTATTCTCTTTGTGTGTGTGAGCTGGTGCCTCTGCAGTGCAGTGGTTGTCTCATTCACCTCACATCTGGAATTTCCCTGAATTTAAGCAAGGCAAACACAGACATTCCTGTGAACATTGAGGTGTCTCCACTAGAATGGGAAAGATCTCTGGGTCAAAAATTTCCACAGTAAATACTGGCATTGTGGAGATGAGGCCTGCTACCATCTTTTCTTTTGAAGCACCTCACTAGGATTTTTATAATCCTGCCTTGTTTTCTGTCCCCCCTTGACAGCTGCTGTGCTTTACCTCAGGCACTTGTTTCAGTGCTTGCAATTAGAAGGTAGAACAGAATTTGGGAGTCCTGCTACCTCTGCATTTCTACAATCTTCAGTAAATCGCCTGAACCACAATTCCAGTTTCCACCTAGTACCTAATGGTATTTTTGTTGTTATGGGTATCTGCAGAACTACCCTGGTTGAGAGGAAAGGCCCCGTTCAGGCTGCCAGTGCTCCTGAGGAGGGTTGCGTGTAGGACTCAAGACAGCCTCTGTTCAAATCCTCTTATGGCTCACGCTACTGTAGGAGTTCAGGATCTCTTCTCACAGTTGCTCTTTTTGTCCTTATACCAACCCTTGGTATCCTTTTGAAGCCTTTTGTGTGGCTTGCCCATGCTACCCTGCCTCAGTGGTATTCCTGACTGCATTGTTCAGGATGTAGTAATTGAGATTGTGATTCTTTGAGTAATTGCCAATTCTGACTAAAAACATTAGGTTCAGAAAGAGACACTGCAGAGACTTGATGTGTAATTTTAGATAAGTACTTCTAATTGCACATTTTAAGTCTCTGGCTGACCCGTTCCTCACAATGATTTTTTCCTGTTATGGGTGGGACTGCAATGTATTGCTGTTGTCAGCTCTCCAGAGCTTCCAGTTTTGTGACTGAATCTGGTGTGGGTCCTTCTCTGGGCTTGAGGATGCAGCTGTAAGTGTTCTTGAATTTAATAGAGAGGTGGAGGGGCATGAAGATGGCTCTGAGCTGTGGCAGCTTCCAGGAGCAGCAGCTGAGATAGCTGTGTTGTGTGAAAAAGTGTTTTCCCTGAGTTTGTTCTGAATTTGTCAGTCTGTTGGATCACCAGTGTTGTTTCTCAGTGCAAGAGCTGAAAGAATGGAAGTTCCTGATTTCCCAGCTCTAAGTGCTTCACTTCTTTCCATCCTGTTTCCATATCTGCTTCTACCCTAATGTAAATATTCTCAAGTTTTGGTCTTGTAGTCTCCCTTCATGGCAGTTTTCCCAATTAGTTTAATTAACTTTTCTGAGCAACTACTTCAGATTGCAGGATTGCGCCTTTCCCACCAAGAAAAAAAGTTAACTGTAGATGGTTGCAGGTTACAGTTGTTTTAAGAAGCAAATACAAAGACAAATATGGTGAGTTCACACTGGGGTATATTATGCCCCCACCTTACTTTCTTCTCTCCCCCAGTGCAGTTAAAATCACAAACTGGGGCTTTCATGGGGCTTCTGTTGCTCTGAAGGCATTTGGGCACAGCAGTCAGCTTACTGTGAGCTCTTCTTTCCTGCCTGGGGTCAGGTGTGTGCTCTTGAGTTACAGCACTGCCTACTCACTTGCCAATGTGATAACAAAGGGAAAGTGGTGCTTAAATTATTTTATAATTATTTTTCTGCAGTGCCTCACACTTGTGGATTTCTCTGTTGAGGGTAGAACAGTCTGACATTGCTTGGGAGAGGATAGGGAGACCAACAAACCACACTGCCATCCTTAAAAAGATGATTTGGTTCTTGTACACCTCTTTCAATGTCTGTGCTTCTTAGTGGTTTGCACTAGTAGCTCTTGGGATGGAGGAGAAAAGGAAGGTTAATTTGGAGTGGGAAATGCAGAGTAAGTGGCTCTATCACCAGCTGGATGGATGAGTGGCCTTGAGCTTCCTTTAAGCCTAGCACGTATCCAGAGGCCAGGAAATCTGGGATCACATCCTTGCTGTGGAGATGCTGTGCTTAGAGTAAGTGCTATGACTTGGCTCATTAAAGGTATTGATCTTGATCCTTTTATCTTAATATACATTTGAGCTGTGTGGCTGGTCAGGAATAAACTGCACACTTTGCATATACTGTATGACATTCTAGGTTAATGCACTACATTTATTTATTGCTGCTATGGGGTATGGAAAATGCAGGAAGGGCCAGCTTTGTTGAATCATTACAGGCCAAGTCAAGGGCATTCAGCTCTTCAGCAGAAGTGCTAATTGCTGTAAAGAATGTAGACTGCAGGAGTAATGCTGTGCAGAGATGTGCCTCCTTCTAACCCAGCTACTGAATTAGGTGATGTTTGTCAGGAATTTATTTCCATGCTTCATTTTCATCTTTTTTCCTGTACGTTTTTGAATGCTCACAGATCTGTCCTAGCCTGCCTGTGGGATTCAGCTGACAGAGAAGTACAATGTAGTTTATAGGGATTCTTGCTCAGGGGTGTGACTGGGAGTGGAGTGCTGGGAGAGGTGGTCAAATACAGTGTTGTCTACAAACGGTCTTGGACTTCTTGATTTATTGCTGAAGTTCCACTTTTTATTTGTCTTGCAGCCTACAGTAGTTAACAGCCACACTGGTGTGGGTTGGTAAACAGTCTGCTTGCTCATGTGTTGTATTTCACAGCTGCACACCATTCAGAGCTGTGTTTTGCTCTCTTTTCCATTGTGGGATGCTGGTTGCTTTGCTGCTGTTGCCAATCCTTGAAACAGTGGTGTAACATCTGCCTCAAAATAACCGTGCTTTCAGCCTTTTTTCTTGTATAAGTGTTTTCTTGTTTTAAAGAATTACTGATCTAAAAGGCCTTAAATCCCCCCTCTGTCCTACAAACTCTACTTCATTTTCATGTAATTAAAGCCGAGTTTTCTTTCATCCAGATGGAGACTTTTTTTCTCCATGAGTAGCAGATGACGTGGGTTGTCAAGCTTAGCAGTTACCAGGAATGTTGAACAGCAGAGAGGGAAACATAAGCTATAGGATATTTCACATTGGGATTTCCCAGCTAAGGGGAAATGCTGCCTGTTGATTCCTAAGATGATTCAACAGGAGACAGGCTCAGGAAAGAGCATGGGAGATGTGGTGTTGCTGTTCCTAGAAAGATTCCAAAATCTTCCTGCTCCAGAGACTGATTGCCCTGGGCCTGACGGGTTGCACACAAGAGGTGAAGGCACTGCTCTTGCAGTGCTATGGCCAGAGGGCAGTTAAGGAGGCTGAGGGAACAAGTTGAACTGCAGTTAAACAGAAATGTCCTTTAGAATTTCGTGGAAATAACCCAGGGAACTTGCTGCCAACAGCATGGAGATCAAACATTGCGTGAGATTAAATAAATCAACCTATAGTTGAGAAGGTTAAATTAGATAGGATTTAGAAAAAGGATTAAGAACTCCCCTGGTTTAAATCATAAGCCAACTGTTAACTGCCCAGGCTTAGTCAGAAGTCTACCCTCTGGGCAGATAATTGTGTAACTGCTTTTTATAGGGTTTTTACACCTTCTTTTGAAGACTTGTACAGGATATTGAACAGCCTTTGATCTGATGGAGCACTTCCTACAAGTGGTTTAACCAGACTATAAGCTTGTTGGGGACAAAGCAGCAGATTGCTGTGGAAGTAGTACAGATGTTTCATCCATGCCTGTCATCTGATGGGAATTGCCATTATAATTCCATTTCCAGGCTTGAGACCTTCACGCTTGCTCCAGGGAAAAGAAGTCCCCAAGTGTCAGTGCCAGGGAATCTGATAAATGGCATGAGGTTTCTGCATGGTTATTTGATCTGCTGAGTTACACGTTCCTTGCATGTTGGGATTGCAGCTTAAGACTTAAACCTATGCTGGGTACAGCTTGCTTGTATTGTTTATCAAAGCAGCAACAACAGAAGTCTTAATTACTGGGCTGATTTAGTTTTGGTAAGGTTTTGTTTTGGATTTTTTTTGTGTAAAATTCACTATGTACATCAGAATTGATGGTGGGTGAAATCCTGAGCATCCAATATCTTCCTTCTCTTGGACTGGATGAGCATGAGATGGTGCATGTAAAGAATTTCAGAGAGTTTGCAGCTGTCTGTGGGCACTAATCACATTGAAAGCATTGTTGAGCTGTAAGCACTAGGAATTGATCTGAGCAACTGTAAGGATCAGTGAAGAGGGGAATGTGGGTAAAGCTGGCTTGCTTGTGTCTGTGAGAGGAGGCAGTCACTCACCCATTTGCTTTTTGGCTGAAACCAATAAAAAATGGCTATGTAGGAATTGCTACACCACAACAGCTCAGAAACACCTGCTTCCTTCCTTTCACTAATGCTGAAGATTTGAAAGAGGGAATGACCACTGAATGAGGCTGAAGAGTAGCCATTAAAATGGACAACTGCTGAATGACTTGCCATGGGACTATTTTGTTCCCATCACTGAAGATTACTTAATGGATGAACTGTGTTTATCCCTTTCAGAATTGTTTCTTTTTCACTGTTGTTCTAGGGCTAATCTGACTCCTCTTTACTCATGCCAGTTTAGCTCCTCTAGCCACTTAAGGCAAGGAGTTGAACTGGATAATCCAAGAAGTGGGACTTAAACACAAAATCAGAGATTCTCATTCTTCTCCACCTTCTTAAAAAATGTCTCTTGAGTTAAGTTTATCAAAGCAGCAACAACAGAAGTCTTAATTACTGGGCTGATTTAGTTTTGGTAAGGTTTTGTTTTGGATTTTTTTTTGTGTAAAATTCACTATGTACATCAGAATTGATGGTGGGTGAAATCCTGAGCATCCAATATCTTCCTTCTCTTGGACTGGATGAGCATGAGATGGTGCATGTAAAGAATTTCAGAGAGTTTGCAGCTGTCTGTGGGCACTAATCACATTGAAAGCATTGTTGAGCTGTAAGCACTAGGAATTGATCTGAGCAACTGTAAGGATCAGTGAAGAGGGGGATGTGGGTAAAGCTGGCTTGCTTGTGTCTGTGAGAGGAGGCAGTCACTCACCCATTTGCTTTTTGGCTGAAACCAATAAAAAATGGCTATGTAGGAATTGCTACACCACAACAGCTCAGAAACACCTGCTTCCTTCCTTTCACTAATGCTGAAGATTTGAAAGAGGGAATGACCACTGAATGAGGCTGAAGAGTAGCCATTAAAATGGACAACTGCTGAATGACTTGCCATGGGACTTTTTTGTTCCCATCACTGAAGATTACTTAATGGATGAACTGTGTTTATCCCTTTCAGAATTGTTTCTTTTTCACTGTTGTTCTAGGGCTAATCTGACTCCTCTTTACTCATGCCAGTTTAGCTCCTCTAGCCACTTAAGGCAAGGAGTTGAACTGGATAATCCAAGAAGTGGGACTTGAATCAGAATCTCTGATTTTGTGTTTTTCTCCACCTTCTTAAAAAAATGTCTCTTGAGTTACTTTTGATAGAAGAACATGTTTGGGGTTTCTTTTTTTTATTTTAATTATGTTACCACCTCAAAAGGCAAATTAATTATTATTGTCAATTTTACAACCTTTTTGCTGAACTGTTAAAATTTCACTTGGTGCAGAATGTGAATGGTTATGGCTACATGTAGGACTGGAGCTCTAAATCCTGCTTTAAAAGGATGAAGAGCAGCTTTAATGCCTTATCTCCCAGCTGAAATCTCATGGTATAAGATCTTTGCCAGCCATAGTTGAAGCATTGGTGTTTTCAAGGGGTGATCACATCTAACCTGCTTTGATTTCTGCTCCAGCCATGCTTTCCCTCCCCACTTCTCCTGTGCTTGTGATTCCCTTCAGACAGGGTAGCCACGCTGGCAGCTCTCTGGACTCCTCTGAAGTTGCAGGTAGCCACATGAAAGCACTCTGCTGCTGTGCTATATCTCTGCAGTTCATGTCAACATGCAGGAAGTAAAACTAAATAAAGCATCATTTTTATCCTGGTATTTGAGAGCACGTGCCTCTGAAGCAAGCCTCAGGGGCAGATAAACACAGAGTAAAAGGTGGTGAAGTGAAAAGAAAATACCATTAAGAAACTTGAGCTGGTAACTAAAACACAGCCTTACCTGCTCCTATTAATTCAAACTTCAATTGTGTGTCACTGGGCAAATAAACCCTCATCCAAAAAGCTGATCTCCAGAAGTATGTCTGACTTACAGGAGACTAATAGGTTGCTTGTGATTCTAGATTATACTTCACTGCACTTTTATGACTGTTTTGCAAGCCTTGAAATGTTTCTTTTATTGCCTGTAGAAAACATTTGAAAACATTTGTCAGAACCCTTAATGGAAGCCATGGAGGCATTTAGAGCTAATCCCAGTCTATTTGCTTTTGGTATTTGACAATACAGATATTTTTAATATCTCGCCCAGGGTGAGCATGTAACCATTTCCAAACCATTGCCTGTGTCTAGACATGTTTTTGTCGGGAATTCATTCTCCATAGCTGAGCAGAAAGCAGAGGGATTTATGGGAATTGGCAGGAAGGCTGTCTCTCATCACTGCAGTGTGAGGGGTGTTGGGTGGAAGAGCTGTTATCACCCACTGCATCTGTGGATGGCTTGGGGGTCTGCATCAAGTGACCCATGGCTGTTGGCAGAGAGGGAATAAAGCAACCTTGTATAGAGCAGCCCAAATGAATTATTACAGAGGTGTGGAAATCACTGAGACTTTTAATTAGCAGTCTTCCAATATAGTTTTGATGCTGGGGAAAATATGGGAAGCACAGTTGTAACTCTGTTATCTGGGGATAGCAATTTTGTTAGGGAGGTGGGAAGAGGAAGCCTTTACCTGCTGTGACTTTGTTGTGCTTGAAGAGCAGCAAACTCTCCCAAAAGCTTTGGGAATAGTATTAAAGCTGACCTTACTACACACAAAATGGCTGTTTTGCTGCATTTTATCCCTTCCTACTCTAAGCATGCTTTTGAGCAGAGCTGCCCAGTGATCCTTGAGTGGGATCCCTGCTTTAGCTACAGCCCTTCAGCCCCTGCATTTGTACTGCTGCAGCAGGCTGTGGATAGATGACAGAATTGGCTTGGGTTCAGTTATGCCAGGAAGCATTTTAACCACAAAGTCCCTGTGATTTGCCACTATCACTTGAAACAGTTGTATGGGTTGAGCTTTCAGGATGTTGGTACCCTCTTTGGGGTGAACAGGAACCAAGCTTTGATGTAGCCAGTGTGAGATTAGCCTGGAAAACTGCTGAAAATGAAATGGGGGTTTGGGAGTGGGAGAGAAAGTCTGCTTGGCTTCTGCTCCTTCTGATTGGTAATAATGTAAAAACACTGAAAATCGTGGGCTGTGATGCCATTAATTATTCAGAGCTGTGCTACACTGTGTGAGAAATGGATTTATCTGCCTGTATTATACATCCACTGGCTGACAGAGGTGTTTAATTGCACAGATCAGGTTTGTGATTATTTATTTTCCCTCTTTATGCTTTGGTGCACATGACAGACTTAAGCTGTGTTTCCCAGCCCAGGGAGCAGATTGTGGTAGCAAATGAGAGAAGTTTTTAGAAAATAATAATGAAATGGTAACTGTCACAAAATGCCTGAAAAATTCTGTAGTATGGGGCTGCTTAAATGTCAAAAATCTGATCTGTGTCTAGGATGTTAAGTAAACTTGGTCCAGACTTTGCCTCATTGCCTCCTACAGTAGCGTATACAAATATATATTAAATATGCAGTGTTTGTATACATTTCTCATATTGCTCTCTTGATCTCTGTGGAAACTGCTTCAAAATATTTTGAGCAGTCTAGCTGCGAAAATACAAAGATACTCCTGTAGATACTTTCTGAGAGTGGTGGGTTTGGGGCAGGTCTGGCTGATGGAATGGATTACCAGTCCTTGCTTGCTGCTTTCCACCTTGGTTTCCTCTGGTGCCAGTTGATCTTGTGTAGTATATTTTAATTGTCAGGGAGAACTGCAGAGATCCACAGAAAACTCCAAAGTTGCTGATTTATTTCCTTTGTGAAAAATGACTTGACAAGTGAAAGTTTGCAAGAAAGAGAGCTGGAGCTGTCAGAGTAAGCAAAATATATTGTTTTAGACTGTATTTATTTTCACAGAGTGTTTTTCAGTCAGAGTATGCTGCATGGAGATGAATAGCTTATTCCTCTTCAAATATCCTTTCCTGTTTAAAAGGATTCTTCTTTAATCTGCCTGTTAAGTTTCCTGGAAAGTTGGTGCCTCTCCTGGGGAAGCAGAAAGAGGAACCAATTGCTTTGGATTCCTCAAAGGCACCTACTCCCTGAAAAGCAGTGCTAAGTGGATAAATCAACATGAGCCTGTTCCTTTGGAGCTGTGATTGCCAGCTCAGGCCTTGCCAAGGGGAAGCAGTGGCTTTACTCTGAACTCAGTCACAAGCAGGGCTTTGTACAGGAGCAGGAGGAAAATGCATTTGTGAGGTGTCCTGGGCACGAGTGAATTCTTCTCAGAGCTCTTTATTGTACTTCAGTACCAGGGAAGTCTTGTGCTTAGAGGGAGGGAAGGATCAGGGCTTAAGGGCCTTGCTCTCCTTCTTCCATGAAGGAGTGCTGTAGTTGAGAGCAGAAGTTCAGGGTGTGAGAGGATGATGGTGGTACATTTGGGTGGGTGGGTACAATTTGTCAGGTTGGGGGACTTGGCTGAAGCACAAAGGCTCAGCTGGGTGCAGTGCAGGGTGCCAGGCTTGGCTCAGTGGATGGTTTTTGTCTATGGACAGCCAAGAAACTGTGAGTCTTTCTGTCCAAAGTGGTGATTTGTGCTTGCATAATGAAATCAGGCAATGTTTTCTGTGGTGGTGTTCCCTCCATAACCTGAAAAACCTCAACCCTGAATCCATAACCAAAATGAAGACTAAGCACAGTCAAACTCAAAACAATTTAATATCTGAACATATTTCATATTGACCTGGACTGGTAGTAGCTACTGACTTTCTAATCTCAAAGTGATCTCTCTCTTCTTCCAGGGTGACAAAGGATGCAGCTGTCCTTTGTGCCTTCAACCTAATTGAGCTAAGCCATCTGCTTTCCTGCTGGGAAGAAACATCAGGAATAAGAGGCCTTTTTCCCCAGAGGCCAGTATTTCCCTTTCTCATCCAAATGATAGTCTTCAACAGATTAAGCATCTGTTGCATAGTGTTGTACTGAAAGGAGAAGTCAGCATGAACTTTCTAGGTCACAAACCAGAGTGAATTTTTGGGAATATTCCGTTGTAGCTGCGTGCAGGTATTTTGATTGCCACCACTTTGATGTCCTTACCACGGATTTTTTGGTTAACTTTTTGTTCCTCTAGACAAGACAGGAAGAACACCCTAAAATTTGACTCTAGTATGATGCAGCCTGAGTGTTTAGAGTATTTCTGGATTTTCTACATTTACCTTCTAGGTATCATTTTTCTTTGCACCCTTGCTGTGTCTTGAGGAAGATAACTTCTGTGCCCGAGGAGTAATTATCACTGTGTCCAACTGCTAATGTTTTATTTTTCTCTACAGAAAGAAATTCAAGCCATGAGTCAGTGCCATCACCCCAACATTGTATCTTACTACACATCGTTTGTGGTGAAAGATGAGCTTTGGCTGGTGATGAAGTTACTTAGTGGAGGTGAGTGGTCCAATTTCTTTACCCTAAAGGCAGCATAAAAACCTGTCCTCCCTCCTTTCTCTCTTCCTTCTTTACCTCTTAAGGTTCCCACCCATGAATTAAGAATTGTAGAGTTGTTTAGGTTGGAAAAGACCTCTAGGATCAGAAAGTCCAATGATTACCCCAGCACTGCCAAGTTCATGACTAAAACCCTGTCCCCAAGGTGTCTTTTAAACACCTGTGGGCATGGTGACTCCACCACCTCCCAGACAGCCTGTTCCAATGCTGAACAACCCTTTCCATGGAGAAATGTTTCCTAATATCCAATCCAAACCTCCCCTGGTGCAACACGAGGCAGCTTCCTTTTGTCCTACTGCTTGTTCCCTGGGAGCAGAGCTCGACCTCCACCTGGCTGTCCCCTCCTGTCAGGAGTTGTGCAGAGCCACAGGGTCCCCCTGATCCCCCTTTTCTCCAGGCTGAGCCCCTTTCCAGCTCCCTCAGCCACTCCTGGTGCTCCAGAGCCTTCCCCAGCCCTGTTCCCTTCTCTGGACTCGCTCCAGCACCTCAAAGTCTTTCTTGTCACGAGGGGCCCAAAAGTGACTCCAGAATCTGAGGTGGCCTCACCAGTGCTGAGCACAGGGGACAATCCCTGCCCTGGCCCTGCTGCCACCCTATTGCTGACCCAGGCCAGGTGCCACTGGCCTTCTTGCCCATCTGGCCACACTCTGGCTCGTGTTCAGCCACTGTCACCAGCACCCCCAGGTCCCTTCCCACCAGGCATCTTTCCAGCCATTCTGTATGAATAATATTTGATTGCAACCTATTCAGCTCAGAAATAGCTTCTAATGTTATGTCCATCAGTAGTAACACATAGCTGGCTTTTGAAAATCACTGCCTGGTTAACTCAGAGCCAGGCAAACTTCCCTTTTCTGGATTTATTCTCTCAGACATTGGAGAAACAACTTTTTTTAAGAGAGTGAGTTGAAAATTTTGTATCAGTAATGTTTTACTTGAAGTCATAATATTTTCCAGGATCCCTGTTTAAGTTACAGTTGAGACAAGAAATGGAGTCAAGTTCTGGATGTTAACACAAAGGGCTGTTGCTAAATCCTGTGCCTGTCTTTAGGAAGACTTCATTTTCCTGGCACTGCAGCAAGCAGGAATTGAAAACTGGAAAAAAAAATTCCTATTTTCTTTCTTTTGAAAAAAACCCAACCTGGCTTCTCTGTTCTTGGCTTAATTTTGCAGACTGTGAAATGCCAGAAGATGATGTGGAAAAATCTGGCTGAACCTGTTTGCATTTTGAACAAGAGCTCAACAATGACCATAAACTATGTCTCTTTGAAGGTGTTCTTTAGATAATTTTAGCAGTTCTCTTGGGAGAAATCAAATTCCATGCCAACCTTAAGTCTGTCTTAAAGGGTTTTTAATGTCTTATGGGCTCATGTGCCATTGAGCAATACACTCTGTTTTCTTAGAGGGACATATAACAGGTCATTAAAGATGGGATGACTGTGTGTGGAAAAGAATCCTCTGCCAGCTTACAGCAAGCAGTGTTGTTGTGTGTATAGAAAGTGTATCTATGGGAAAGTTTCCACAACACGAGGAAATGGCATTTCAGGGGTGCTGGGGAGGCAGCAGCAATGGGTTTGGCCTTTTCCAGGAGAGCACACAACCTCTTTGAAGAAAAGGCACAGCTGCCTCCATCACTTCACAGCAGTTTTCTGTCACAATCGAGTCACGATGAGGCTCATCCTTGAACCTCCAAATGTTGTCTCTGTTCTCAATTTTGTGTGGAGGTGGGGCTTTTTTTTTGTGTAGACCCTGACTTGGGGGGGGAAAGTCAGACCATCATCATCAAGGCAACACAGAGGTAACGATTACACTGGAAAATTTCTGGAAAAATAATTATTGCTTCAGAACCAGCCTCATGCTGGTGTGAATGATGACCTGCTTCTTATTTAATATTCCCTTTGAATGGGCTTTTATGTTCTTCAGTCTGATAATTGACCCTTGTGCAGCTCTGGCATTTAGTGGGGTACTTGCAGTAAAGGAGTGCTGGGAAATCTCCCTGCTTCTTACTCTGTTGCATATGTTGAAGAGTAGGGTCGTACAGTAGAAGACAGATCAGTAAGAGTGTAATTCTTCCCTCTCCCCAACATTTCTGTGAGTCAGTGTTAAATTTTCTCACTTAAAAGGAATCATTCGAAGGTTGGAGGAATTGCTAATCTAAATAGAAAGACTTTGAGAATGACCTTTCACTTTCTAAGCAGGAGGATACCTTGTGAGGTGTTTTTCAGCTGTTTTCTTCTATGTACTTTTTATTTCATACTTTTTTATATCTGTGCTTCAGGAATCTCAGGTCTCATAGGCAGATTCTACAGCGCAGTCTTAAGGATGGGGGAACAAACTTGTGATTGGAGCTTTCTGGCTGAAGGGCTTTTTCATTCACTTTTAATGAGCCTATTTTCAGTTGGTCTTAGGCTGAGTGATTTATGTAACAAGAGACACTTCTAAAACTGCCTCTCATTCCTTTGAGCTTAGTTCTTATCAGTAATAAAGTGGCTCGTTTTGCAGTCATCTGTCATCCAGTGGGAAAAATAATGATCTGGGTTTCTCAACAGGAAAAATCTTTGAGCTGGTTTTTAAACCAGAAAATAAAAGCAAAGAAAAAGCCCCCCAAAACAAAACCAAAAACAAACAAGCAAACCAAAAACTCTGTACCAAAACAGAGTACAGCCTAAGACTTCCATTTTGTTTAGCTGTTTAGAAAGATTTGTGCATCCCAATAAATACGTAAGAAATACATTCTGATGTCCATTCTGTATTTTGATCATGGCTTTTGTTCATGATAATTTATTCTGGGTAAAGTTCAGAATTTTATTGCCTCTTTTCTGTCAGTGTGTGCTGGTGTGTGATTTCAGGCTGAAACTAGTTTTCATTTCAGCCTACAAACACTGACCTTATTAATTTGACAGACAGCCCACAAGACAGCCCAATCTGTAATGCAAGTCTTTTTCTGTTGTTGTTGTAAATGTAATTTAATTTATTTTGTGGCTGCAGTCTTTTGTTAAAATCCTAACCTGGTCATACATGCAAGTGTTTTAGAAATGTCTCTAAGGGAAAATAATCTAAATCCACAAATTGCTGTTTTCTAACAGTGCCTTGCTCCTCTGACAACCAGAGGGTGCACTCAAAGGTCCTTAATTACCTGACTGACCGTTGTAACTGAAACAGAACTATTTGTCTCCACGAGTACTCTGCTGATGGGAGATTTCTATATTTGAAAGTTGTCAGCAGCCAGGAGGTAGCACTGGGGAGCTGATGTGCATCAGAGCCCAGGCAGGCTGGGGGGAGGCACTGCTCAGAGCCCTCTGGGCTGGCAGCCCTGAGCCCAAGGCAGGTGTGGAGCTGCTGATGGCACAAACGTGGCTGTGATGTGATGCAGCTGGGGGAGACAAGGGCTGCTGCTGTGTCCAGGTACTGACAGCCTCCTTCAGGTCTGGTGGTGTGTGTCTGTGTCGGGTTTGTGAAGTGCCTGCTCTTTCTGTTCCCTCCATTAAAAGCTGCAGATCCTTTTCTCTAATCCTGGAAGTTCTGTAGGGTTCTAAGCTTGGCAGTGTGAACTCGACACCCCAGCCTTTGAGTCCAGTGTTACTCCAAACTAAAATCCAATGGCTATTTCTAGACAGCTGCTGACCTGCTCTTTGCCTCCCTGGCATTCTCCTGTCATGAATTTTACTCGTGCCTTTTTAAAGCCTGCTGAAGCCCAGTCCTGCTCTCAAACTCCTGTGGCTTTTTAGTAGGAAGAGGAGCAGCTGTGCTTTTGTTCTTGTGCTTTTACTGATTGTGACCTGCTTGCTCTTCTAAATTCTCCCTGCTTTTAACAAGAGCTCTCATTTCACAGGTGACCCATGGTTGTAGATAACTCTATAAAACAGTTGCTCCTATGAAACAGCTGGCCCTGGTGACTTGCTACATCACAAAATAATTTTTCCTGTCCTAGCCTGCAGCAGATGAAACCTCCAAAATATTTTTAAACTGTGCAAATCCTTTAAATACTGAAACATTTCCAGATAGGGTTCTTGGATATCCTGCCCTCTTGAAGGCTTCTGATGAAATCTCCTAAGGAGATTGCTATATTGAAATAGTTAAACCTTTTATTTCCCAGAAGTTTTTAAGATTAGTTAATCAACTTCTTACTTCAACTTTTGATCTTAATGTTCAGAATGTCAGACCAAAAGAGGTAGGCAAATCTTAGTTCTCTACCAGGGAGTTAGGACATCTTGTTCTGCTTCTGCCGTGTTAATCTCTGATCTGGCTCCTCCTAATTCCAATGGAGAGTTATGATCAAAGCACAAACCACAGGTCCTTAGAAATCTTTGTGTTTATGTTGAATTATTTTCTTAGGAGAGAGATATGCTATTTTTAATTCATCTGGAGGGGGTTTGATTTTATTTGTAGAAACACAACTTAATTTCAAACAATTAAGGATGGGATAAGTCAGAAGCAGGGGATGGCAGGGATTGTACATGATTGCAGAATGCAACGTGTGTAGGTACATTGCCCCTCCTAACTGTAATAAGAAAAGCATGAAAAATTAGTTTATCTTCAGATTTTCTCCTATAAATGTCTTGATCACAACATCAATAGGCTCTTTTGCTCCCTTTATTGTATTATCTTGTTTTCTGCCTTAATCTTTCCATATTTCTTCTGCATCCATGCACATGCCCTGGGGGGAAGGAGGCAAGAAGTGGATGTTTCCTTAGCTTTCCCTCTGAGGAGGTTTAACCAGGGTTAATGTCTTTTCCTTTGTTTTGTATAACTTGTTTTTTCCTTTACTTTGCTACTCTCTAGCTGTATCTGTATTCCTCAGCCCCAGAAGTACTGAATCCACCAGTTCTTCCTTCTTACGCATTTTCTTCATCAGTTTGCCAGAGACTGACAAGGTGCAGATTTAATTCTTGGCTCTAATGACAACCAGGCTCACTGAAACCACTGGCTAATGCTGAGATGTCTTGAAAGAAGCAGCAGTGAATCTGCCAAGTTCCCCTTCTCAAAGGTTCAGCCTGTTCAGCATCAATGTTTGTCAGGTTTGGGGCATTTTTGGTACTCACAAAGTTGTGTGGTGATTCCCCAGCACTGTTTCCAAGCCTATTGGTGCCAGGCTCTAAATGGCCAATCAATGCAGGTACTGTTACCTGTTTTTTTGTTGTTGTTTTTCCAGGTTGGAAATTAGAGAATTAAATTTTCCCATTCTGCTTCCCAGAAAAAAAGTTAAATGAGGAGTTTTCTTTGCATTTAACTTAAAGTATATCTTGGTTCTGTCACTTAAGTTGTAATATAACATGCAAGATATGGTTCCCATAGCAACCAGCTCTGCTGTACATTTTTTTGTTCCTCTGGGGCATGTAAAATTCCAGCTGGAATATTCCTGCATTTATCTATAATCTTGTTCCAAACAGGCTTTCCTTTCTGCTCAGGTTTTCATGCCCTCCTCTGCTTCAGTCCCTGAAGCACTAAGGGACCGGGACTGAAGCACTAAGCAGTGTCACTGATGACTGTGGATGTTTTCTTCCTCTGCTGAGGAGGAACGTCAGAAACAGGCTTCCTAAATACCATTCCACAGGCCTGCTGGTGTAGGTGAGGTCAAGGAATCACGCTCTGGATTGGGAACAGGAAGCCTCAGTGTTTGTGGTGGTTTGTTGAAAGTGAATCAGTGAAACAATTAGGACTTCTTGCCCCGAGGGTGCAATTACACAGAAGTTTTCTTCAGCAGCAAAGCTTTAAGGAGCAAGGTTTAAGGAGTTCCTGGCTCTTTGGTCTCCACCCTGCCTGGAAAACTGGATTTCCAGTTACTGCAGTGATTCCATTTTCTAGTATGGCTTTGTAAGTGATACAGGGACACAACAATGAGGTGGTGAACCATGGAACTTTAATCTCATTTTGTCACCATAGGTAACCTGGTATCTTTGCTAATTCACATAATTCATGGTGTTGAAAGAGTCAGTTTTACTCGATATGTGTGGGGTGCAAGTGAGGACAGCTTTTGCTGGGATCCAAGACTGTCCATTGCAAGTGGCATGCCTGGTGCCAATATCCAAAACCTGAATGGCTTTCTCTTACAAGTAGTTACAGGTTACAATTTCCCTCAGCTCAGGGTAAGTCTGTACAGATTCCTTCTGACTTGTGCTGTCCTCAGGAGCTACAGCAGCTTTTGGAGCAAACTGGGAAGCCTGTGAGTTTGAGCAGAAAACCACTTCCCTGTCAACTGCTGTACAGCTTGCACTGAGAGCTTGCTCTTTACTGAGCAGGTTCATTTCCATGACCATTGGTGTCAGAGTACACTGAGACACTTGGATGATGAATGACAAGTCACGCTAAATGCTTTATCAGATTGCACAGTATCTCTGTAGGCTTCCTGTTGATGTGCTGCACAGTGTATATTTGATGGGCAGGAACTTGTTTTAGCTGCATTTTTTCCATATCAATCACTAAATGTTGTCTCTTTCCCTTTGTCTTCTGTTGGGCTTTGAGATCAGTTGCTCATCACCAGCTTTCTTTAAACATCCTTGTTAATGACAGCATTATTTATATTTATGGTTAGACTCCAGTTCTGACCCTTTTCTCTGTGTCTTGTTTTGTCTTTTCTTGGTATGTGGCCCTTCTGGGCTTGGAAGAGCTCTCCAGTCAGCCTCAGCCAAACTTAATTTATTTTTTTTTTTCCCTGTCTCTGACATAGGGTTCGCCTTCCTGTAGTTTGGATCCGTACTTGCTACTTGTAAATTTTTTATGAGAAAATTCATGGGGGAATTGTTGTAATCAAACTTAATGCCATGTATAATATACACCAGAGTGCTTCATAGCATTATCTAAAATAGAGGTTTTATTTTCGGGAGGAGTCAAAGATTTTTTTTCTTTTCACTGGAGATGTTGTAGTGGATTTGTTTTCTCCTTGAAAATCTTGTAACTGTTAATACAGAGCAGAGTACCTTATTTCCAGTGTGAACTTTATCCTCTGGCCACTAGGTTCTGTCTTAAAGTGAGACAGAGCAGTTTGCACATGGAGCACAAGTCCGTAGTGAAACTGCATTTAAGCAGAAATCCAGCTGTGTTTGGATGTGCTCCCTCTTCCCCAGTTACTCCTGACTGGTTTGAAGCTGGCTCAGAAGCTGGCAGTCTCAGCAGTCGTGCTGGTGTTTCCCAGCAGTGTGGTCAGTTTGTTAAGCACATCCTCTGGTGTGGTTTAGGCCCTGGTTCCAGTTCAGCTGGATTAGTTTCTAGTTAATTTTAGCAGTTATTGTATTGCTGGATTGGGAACAGGCCACTGTACAAAACAGTCATTTCCCACTTTAGATTTTGATTCCCTCATCTCTTGGTGCAGTATAATGGAGTTGGTGTGGGAATTTGTATCCTGAGGCAGAGGAGTCTTACCCTAGTGAGTGTGTCACACACTAACTGAGAGCTCTGGCATCACCTTTGCATGGAAGTGATCAGCCTCATGCTGCAACCCAATCCTGGCCTTCTAGCAGGAGGTGTTTTCCTTGACAGCCAAATTCCCATGACTTCTCCTTTCAAAGTAGCTCCTGCCTTGGCTGTGGGTTTCTGTTTGGGGATTTGGTTATTCTCTTGCTCCATGCCAGGCTTCCTGAGCCAGAATGCTGGAACTGCATGGAGCAGTGCTGGGAAATGCAGCTTGGCTTTCTTCTGTGTATTCCCTGGTGCTGTGCTTAATGAAGTTGCAGTTGAGTTGTGAGTCAGAACCAACTCCCAAACTTACTGATTTGTGAGTTGGAAAAATCAGTTTCATGGTGCTGTGGTGCCAGTGGCCAAACCCTGAGCAGAAAAAGAGGGATGGTCCTAAGAACACTTTTTCCAGCAGAAAGGTGACTCTTGGATTGCTTCTCTGCTGTTTCCTGCAGTGGGCATTTCACTGATCCCTTTTTGCTGTTCTTCTTTCTGCAGAGGACTGGCAAATTCCCCCACTTCTATGAACATCTCAATGTGAAAGTGGTTTTAAAATAAATGTGCTTAAAAAGTGTCAGGCAGGACTGGGAGCAGATATAGCCTGGGTGTGAATCAGCCTTTTCACAACCAGGGCTGGCTCTGTGCATGCCCTCTTGTCTGTCTACCCTCCACCCCCCTTTCAGGGTTAAATACAACCTCTAACTTGGCTAAATAGAGGATTTTTTGACCAAATGAATTTGAGCACCATATGATCTGCCTCCTCATGTTCCCTGAGCCCTTTGCAGGAGAAGGGAAATGTTTGTGAACTAAGTCTGCTAAGGGAGTCGTGGGTGGAAAGAGGACAAAACGAGTACGTGAAGAACCACATATTTTCACTGGACTTCTAAAACAAGTGACAGTTTGTTCTGCAGATTAAGGGACATTTCAGAGGAAAAACCTGAACAGTGGATGTGGAGGGGTTTCTTTGGTGGGATTTTTTTGATGTCACAGAAATTCTTGTCCAGAATAGGAAGCCTCCAAGTTAGTATGTACTCTTTAATGTGAAAACATGACAGGCTGAAGGCCAGGTGAGTCCTTATGAGACACAGCAGAAGATGCTTTTCTCAGAACATAAAGGTGAGATTTCAGTGAAGGGGTTCATCTTCAACATCTGAAATCTTAGCTTTCTTCAGTAAAGATATTCTTGCTCAGATGCAGGAAGTCCAACATATGTCCAAACAACCTGAGTTTTGTCTGTGTGGAACCTTTGGGTAAGACCCATGTCAAAATTCACTGAACATGAGTGTGGTTCTCTGCTTGGGTGGGGTAAAAGAAGGCTGAACACTGAATATTCTTGCATAAAATGTTGGGGCGATGTTATGTAACTTCATTTCTGTATTTTTTAAAATTTTCCTCTGGGGTTTTTTGCTATTTTTGTTAGAGTCTTCTGTGTTAAGATTGTGTTCTCTGCAAATACTTTGAATTAAGCAAAGATTTTTTTGGTAAGAGGGAGCTGAAGGTGCTGTTCAGGGCAACCAATTTATCTCACAATTTATTTTCACTGGGTTTACTGGATGTCTTGGTGTCCAGGTGAAGCTCCAGTGCCAGTGAGCCAGAGAAGATGGAAAGTGAGATATAGTAGCTGTGTTGTCTGCAGCAAGCTTTTAGATGAGCTCAGCATACACTGCTTTACACTAGCTAAGGGACACTGTGCACCCTTGTAATTGTTTCCTGTGCAGTTTGAATTGTGCAAAATGAGCCTTTCCACATGGTGTTTGTACTCAAACCTTGCAGCTTCTGCTTTCGTAAGAGAGTCCAAAAGGAAAATACTCTTCTGAGTGAAAACTGATCTGCACAATTGTTTTAGCCTAGAAATTCACTTGGGATAGTTAATAAAATAAATGTTAGAGGAAGGGTCTTAGCGTTTTTTTTATCTACCTGAACCTGAAGGGTGAGAAGAAAGTCAAACTAAAAACCTCTTTTGTATTTTTCACTTGCTTCAGGAATTTACAAGGTGAAACATCTAATTCTCCCATGGGCCAAATTCATAAGAGTTCCTGTTCTTCAGATCAAAAAATAATTTTTGCTTACTTTTTTGTTTGTGAGTTAAGAAGAATTAACTTCTCTAAACTTTTCTAAAACTGAGCCCAGCTTTTCTAAACTAACTGAGTTAGTACTGGGGTGTTCCTTCCCTGTAAGTTTACTGTTCAAAGACAAACAAAGCTGCAATTTGTGCTCTCCAGTTGTGCCTGCTTTTCTCATTCTTTAAGAACTTCCCAGTACTGCTGACATTGCTTTGTGCCCATAGCTGTAAAAAGCCTCCTAGTCCCTATCCAGCCATTAAACCATAGCAACCCAAGTTTGAAGGGGCTAAATGGCACAGGCTTTGGAAATGAGGCTTAGCCACCTCATGCTGGAGCAATAACAAATTCTGAGAAGTATCTTCAGTCCAGATGCAGATACAAAGAGGGCAGTGCCCAGTGTCTATGAAAAGCAGGGCCTTGCACAAGAGCCTTGGTGCGAGTCACTGGTTCCGTTTATTCCTGGGTGCACTTTGAAGAAGTGGTTTGCTCTCTAAAGCCTGGTTTGTCATGAAAGATGATGTAATTCACACCATGCTTGGGAGAGAGACTAAACATGCTTCTAGGGAAGGATCTAAGCTATTCCAGTTTTGTACACAGTGAAGAAGGGACTTATTGTCAGAATTCAGCCTCATTTGTTCACTGTTTAATGATTTCCACTTTTTTTTCCTGTTAGGGTTGTACCAGCCCTTAACAGATGAGATTTTTCCTGATATTCCTCTGCACAGAATTTGTAAGGGCTGAAAAAGAGTGCCTAATTTTATCAAGCTTGTTGCCTTCAGCTTGAGTCTTGGCAGCCCCCTGCTTTTTCCATTTCTCCCTTCAGCTTCTCCAGTACTCAGCACTAAGCCAGCTGTAGCATCAGTATCTACTTAAAAACCCTCCAAGTGTCCTGTGTGTGACATTTTACATTTTGGCTTGTTCAAATTACTTCTCAGTTGTGTTCACGGGGGGTTTTACAGCCCCCCTTGAGGCTGTGCCCCCAGAGGTGCATTTTTGTCTCTGCTTTCCTGCAGCAAAAGCTTAATCTTCTGACTCTGATCCTGACCATCATCAGTGAATTTCTTGTATATTAAATGATAATAAATTACACTTAACTGTGAATCAGTTCTTCTGGTTTAAGCTAAGATGTTTACCTCTTCTCTAGGCTCTGTTTTGGATATTATCAAGCACATTGTGGCCAAAGGAGAACACAAGACTGGTGTCCTGGATGAAGCTTGTATAGCCACAATCCTTAAGGAGGTGCTGGAGGGACTGGACTACCTGCATAAAAACGGGCAAATCCACAGGTATTTTATGTTTTTCTCACTTTGTTTCAGTAACATTTTATGACAGAGTATCTGAGCACAGAGTCTCATCCCATAACTTACTGAGGGCATAAAGAGAGGAAAGTAAAGGTGGGAACTTTATTAAAATGCAGAATTCAAATGTTTGTATTCTATATACTATGTCTCTGTTCAATGACTGGGCCAAATTTAGGTAAATTTTGGGGTGTTGAAAGTTCTAATATAGGGAATCTCTTTTTAAATGTCAACATTCAGCTGCAAAGTGTAGTTGATGGAAAGCTGGAAAACTTCCACTGGTTTTGTTTCTTGCAGAGCTACAAATTACCAAGAGCACTGCGTAGGCAGAGTTGAGCAATTTAATAAAAAGTCCGTCCAGCTCTGATTTTTTTTCTTTGATTAACTGCAAGATCAACATAATGAAATTTCAATTTGAGTAATTTCATTAAAAGAAAAGGAAATAAAAATAATGGAAAAACTTCTTCTGTAGGCAAAACCCAGTTAAATAATGGCCTGTGATTTGACAGACCACTGAAATTCATGGGTTTCTGTGCTGGTGTTTGTCTGGGATGTGTTTTTAAATCACATTTTCCTCTCTCCTGGTGTCGAGGTGTGGTGTAGTTCAGTAGGAGAAGATGCTAAGTTGATCTGTTCTGCGTTAAAAAGACTGAGATTTGCAAGCCTAAATATGTGCTGAAAATAGAATATACTGCTTGTGGGTAATATACACAATCCCAGCCACAGACTGCTACTGGAACAGCCTCTTCTTTCTTGGGAATTTTGTGAGCTTGGCTCTCTTCTGGTACAATGCCATTATAAGCATTGCTGCTGCTGTGCTGGAGTGAGTTTCTGTCCTCTTATAGCTGCACAAGAAGAGGTAATTTTTTTGTCAAAATGTTGCTTTAATTAGAAAATACAAGAAGTATTCATAGTTTCAATCAAACTGACTGGCTTTTGTAGGTTATTTTGGATTCAAAGGAAAGAAACAGTTGGAAATGATTCAGGTGGAATTCTTCTCCCTGAAAGAAGTCTCAAATTTCAGTTTCCAATCTCAACTAAAATTCTGATTTAACAAGAATCATTGTCTTCATTGGAGACAGTTTTGATTTCATTGCTGGTTGCTTAACTTTGTTTTTTGAGATAAGACTTGAGGCAGCTCTGGGAATTTAGAGTAAAGTAATAAACCAACTTACTTGCCAATTACATGGCAGTAAGTTTTCACTTTGCCATAAATAATTGGCAGAACTGTGTTCATCTGTGACCTGCAGTAGCTTTGCTTGGCTGATTTAGTTATCTTCTGGTCTAATGAAATTGAAATATATATGTTAAAGCAGCAGAAACCTGTAAAATCTCAGTTTCTTGGAAGATACTGCATAATGTTTCATGTATTGAAGAGAGGTGGTTCTCCATTTGGCTGGCTGGAGTGGAAAAGCAAAACTAGTAAATGTGGTGAAGATTAGAGATAATAAATGTGTGTGTGTGGTGTGGGGTTTTTTTTTTTACTGCACTCAGCAAAAATACCATGTTCACAAAATTCAAACTGCTGGTCTGAAGAAAATATGATTCATATTGAATCATTTGGAAGTGAACTGGAGCAAACCTGCTGTGACCATTCTCATCCTGCTCATCAAAGCATTTTGCCCAAACTTCAGCATAGAAATCAGAGCTGTGTCATTGCTGCAGCTTAAGGTTGTGGCTCTGCATCAGCCCCTTTGCATGTGTTTCATCCCTATATTTGGGGCTGCTCTAAAAATTGTGTAATATTTTATCATAGGAAAGGATTGTGCTGGGCACAGTGGTCTGGGAAATGGGGAGAAGTGGGATACAGAAGGAAAGTTGTGTGGTTTCCTACCTGTGATGCAAAGCTGTTTTGGCTGTTGGCAGAAGGCAAGCTGCCATGCCTTTGAGGGATGAAACACGTTTCCTTAACGGAGTTCATCATGCTGTGTTCCATTTTATCCAGATGTGTGTGTGCTGCTGAGGAAAACACAGTTTAAAGTTGTAGTGCAGCTGGGACCTTTCCTCATCTGTAGGAATATCTGTATGGCTTTCCCATTTTGCTTAATGCTAGGGGTCATAATACTGGTCATGCCTGATGGGAAAGGCAGGTGGAAATCTTGCAGCCATGCCTGAGATGCTCTCAGAGGAAGTGTTTAAAATAACTGAACTTTGGTCCCCTGGGTCAGCTTAAAGTATCTGGCTCTAAAAGAAAGCACATCAAGTGTGGCTGAACTGCAGATATTGTATCTGTAGTGTGGGGCAGCTGTACTTGGGGTGAGCTTCAGGCCAGAGCAGGATCAGCTGTGAAGGGTCAAAATTGAAGGGCTTTAGTTAAGACCTGGAACAGCCAGCCCAAAGCAAGCAGCCATCCAGCAGAAAAAAAATGTTCAGCTGGTTACCCTAAATATCCAAACTCTGCTTGTATTATGCCTTGGAGAAAACAACTTGATAAAATTAGAGCCACAGTATGAGTGAATGACTGTAATTAGCACATCTGAAGTTGGACAGGCAGGCCAGTGGCACAGCCCAAACGCTGAATATTGGGTCCCAAATGTAATTTTGTGGGCATTGTAGACCAGAAGTGGGGCTGTAAATCACCAGTGAGATCAGAGAACATATTTCTGTCAGTGAAGCTGCTCAATACTTCTAAATTATGCATAATCTTAAATGGGTAAATGAAGTTAACACATGAAAAAAATGGCTTAATGAAATTTTGCTGCTGCTGAGTCTTGCTCTGCCTACGCCTGCCTTGAACTTAATGCCACTTCCAGTTAAGGTTTGGGAAGCTGTCTTGGTGTGGAAGTGCAAATCCCTGCTTTGGACAGGAGAGGAGTTTGACAGTATTCTCTAGAGGAGATTAGAAAGCCAAATATCTAGTGAAGGCTTAAATTATAATTTCTTTCTTGTTTACTTTCCTAATTAACAGCCAGAGCAAGTCTGAAACTTGAATAGACACCATTGTTCAGGAATAAATGCTGAAGTCTCCCACATTGCCCAAAGTGATGGGTTTTTTTTGCTTTCATCTTGCAAGGGCTGATGGGAAGTGTCTGAGGCCTTATGGCAAAGACAAAGGAGAAGACAAAATCAGTTTTAATTTCATGAACACTCTGTACCACAGCAACAATTGATTACAAATGGTCCCCATCCTCCTCCAAAATCACCAGTGCCAGCCTTATCTGGGCGTTGGCAGCTCCCTGTGCCTGTCCCTGTCCTCCTCTCCCGTGCCAGCTGCTCCTGTCCCTGCTGTGGTTTCCTGCGTAGCGCGGTGATCCCAAGGAGGATTTGAAATCCCAGTGATCTGTTCAGTGAGTTAAGTACCTGGGCAGCAGCCAGAGCTCTGGGGACAGAGGGCCAGACTCGGAAGCCCTGGGGTGAAGCTGTCCTGCAGGAATCTGCTCGGGCACATTTCTTCATGGAAGTCACACAAGACTGACGTGCTGTCAGGGGTCGTTGCCAGGCTAATCTGGGCTGGGTGACACTCAGGGTATGTTGTACCTCTTCCCCATTTAGACTCTGATTCCTCTGTGTACTTGGGGATTAGCAGGAGTTTGATGAATGACTTAGAAATAAAACTAAAGCAAAGTCAACCCAAGAGGTTTTATTGCTTAAAAAGATTTATTGGAGGGAACTTCAAGGCTTTCTTTTTCAGGTGGTGCTGCGTATGGCGGGCTGACAAATGAATCATGCTGATTAACTGTTACAAGGTCTCTCTGTCTTTCTCCCTATTTTTATCTCTGAGCTTATCTTCTGTTCATGATTAGCTGTTGTGTAACTGAATATTTTAGTTAGTCCAGGTGAAATAATACACTGCTTAAATATAACCAGATTCTCCTATTGCAGCACAATAAATGTGATACTGTCCATTTTGGTTTTTTTTTTTTTTTTTGTAAAAACAAAAAAAACCCACTGCTTAAATATAACCAGATTCTCCTATTGCAGCACAATAAATGTGATACTGTCCATTTTGGTTTTTTTTTTTGTAAAAACAAAAAAAAATCCTGGGAAGTGGCTTAGAGTTGCATGCACTTGAACTATTGGCATGGCAGCAATCCAGCTATTAGTTTGTTTGCTGCTCTACTTCTTACAGAGTGAGAGGAGCAGCAACATGTTTTATGTGCTGAATTAGATCAGCCTGTGCTGCCATACAAAATGTTTGGGGCGTTTTTGGTGTCTTTTCAAAATCAGAATGTGGGCAGCAGGGTGCTGGGACAGCTGTTTGAATGTGCCTTTGAAGAGACCCTGGAAACAATATTCTTGCTGTGTTTTTATGCCAGATAGGTTAACTTTTTTTTTTTTTTTGACCTTAGGATGGTTTTGACAGGGAATCAAAGTTTAATTCTTTGCCTCTTTACCCATACTAAGAGTAAATAACTTCTGAAAAATGGGCCTCTATCTATCTGCACACACACATCACCAATACTTGCATGTGGGATTTTGCAGGAGCTCACCTCTAGTAGCAAGTTTTTGATTTAAGTTGAAGGAGCTGATGGATGTATTTTGGCAGAACTTGGCTGTCCTACAGGATTCAAGTTTAATTTTCATGTAGCTGATTAATGCATTGATAGCCATGCTGGCAGGTATTGTGGTTAAACTGGATTCCAGTATGCCTCTGAAATAGTGTGCTTTTATGTTTCTGTAGAATACTCTGGGAGAACTTCAATCCCTCCTCTCTGCAGTGCTGTGGTCTTGCTTTGAGGAGTGTGTTTGGAAGTGAACTTCAGTAGGGGAGGATTGAGGAATGGATAACAGGATGCAGAACCTTTCCACCTCTACTTGCCAGTTTGATTTTCAGTCAGGACACCAGGAATTTGAAAGTTGGCTATTGCTTAGCTGTGGGAAGTGCAATTTTTTATTCAGAGAGGTGGACATTGGTCTCTTCTCACGTACAGTATGGGACAGGTAGAAATAAACTTTAGAAGTGGTAGTTAATACAAATTCTAGAGCTTTAATTTGTAAACAATTCAGAAGCCAGAAGAATAGAAATGTTATCTTGTGTGTCTTAGTAGGAAGGAGGAGAAGAGGCTGCTCTAGGTTGTACTGGGTGTTTTGTTCCCCAAATAAACCTTGCTGTGCAGTGTCAAGGGCCCAAGGACCACTGCACCCCCAGTCTCTGTACAGTCAGACTGTCTTGTATTGTGGTGGTTTGGCAAACCAGCATGCTTTCCTGGTGGCTGTTTCTTCCACTGCATCATCCAGAAATTCATTGTTTAAAAAAAAATAAATTCCCTGTGGTTACAGAGAGATAATACAAACCAGATGTAATCCCAAATCTGCAGACAGCCAGAAACAATAACTCCTGTGGAGACAGTTTTCCTCCAAGTGAATAAAGCCAGTCTTTGCTCTGAATCTAAAGACAAGGGATTTCAAACAGCCAGAAACAATAACTCCTGTGGAGACAGTTTTCCTCCAAGTGAATAAAGACAGTCTTTACTCTGAAATCTAAAGACAAGGGATTTCAAATGATGATAAAATATCATTGCTGCAGAAATCACAGGGGTGCTGGGGCCCTGCAGCAGCTCCAGGTGATGCCCCAACTCTTGGGAACTCCCTGCAGTACAGGGGTGCAGGTGGGCTCCAGGGTGATGCCTGGAGGTGTGGCTGCTGCAGACAGGTGTTTGTCCTCCTGTCATTTCCCTCACACCCAGGAGCTGCCTCTGAGCTTTGTCACTGGATGCCCTGCAGTTACTCAAAGTAACTTTGGTTTAGTCCAAAGGAAAACCCAACTGTTTGGTAGAATGACTTTGGCCTTTTATAAAAGAGAGAGGAGTTTTTAGGTTTTTGGCTCTGCTTTGCTACGTGGAGATGAGAAGCAGGAAAAATATGGTTAAGAGTGGGAAAATAGAGGTTGGGTGATCTCCTAAAGGTTCTACAGCAGTGACAGGTTTTGGTCAGTGATCCAGACTGAGTTGTACTCTCAACTAGTGGTGGTTTCTAGCAATTCTCAAATTGTCAGGAGTATTTGAATTTGCTTTGTTTCCTGGGGGAATAATCATTCACTGTCTACAGCATTAAAGGTATCAAGTGAAAATGTAACAGACTCTCAGCTTTTACTCTGAAGAAACCCAGTGCCATTCACACGTGTACAACCCTGTTTGTGACATCCTTCTCATGTCACTGCCTTTATCTGGTGTAGATTGCTGACACTCGGTCACCCAGTGCAGGCTCTTGCAGCATCTCTCCAGCAGCAAAGTAATTGTTTAAATTGTCTTGTTCATCTGTTCTACTGTGATGATACATTACTTGAATAGAACTCACTTCAAAAAGATGGCTTTGGAAATTGTTCCCTGGTTTGGTGCACCAGAATTTCTGGCCTTCATAGATCCTAAAAGCTGAATATGTAGAGGTGCTTTAAACATTTATTGAGAGCACTGCAGTCTTTTCATTTGTGTCTTATGCTAAAGCAGGAGAAAAGGGCCACTTGAAAAATGTTTGTGTGTTTAATATGTTACCACACAAATTTAGCAAGGCTGAATCAGAAATTATTTTTTCATGTTTACTAAATTGAATTATATCTTGCCTTGCAGATTTCTAATAAAACTTTGATATTAAAAAGTAAAGTGAATACTTTCAAAAACAAAAGTTAGACAAAATCCACACACATTTAGGACAAGGAACAAAGAACTGCCAAAGAACTTCATGGAAGCCTGGAAAGCATCACAAAGTGAGATGGGGAGTGCAGTGAGGACTTCAGTACAATCTTCAGGACTGTTCTGTACAATGGAAAATACAGTTTCCATTGTACACATACCTGATTTTATAACTGCTTTTTTATAATTGAATGAAACAGAGGTCTTCCTTCCTAAGCTGGTCATGCTTAAAACTTCTTACAGATTTTGGAGAAGGAGGTCTTTTTGACAGGTTTCTTGTTAGCCCTGGCTGTTTTGGTTTGGGTGATCTCCTAAAGGTTCTACAGCAGTGACAGGTTTTGGTCAGTGATCCAGACTGAGTTGTACTCTCAACTAGTGGTGGTTTCTAGCAATTCTCAAATTGTCAGGAGTATTTGAATTTGCTTTGTTTCCAGGGGGAATAATCATTCACTGTCTACAGCATTAAAGGTATCAAGTGAAAATGTAACAGACTCTCAGCTTTTACTCTGAAGAAACCCAGTGCCATTCACACGTGTACAACCCTGTTTGTGACATCCTTCTCATGTCACTGCCTTTATCTGGTGTAGATTGCTGACACTCGGTCACCCAGTGCAGGCTCTTGCAGCATCTCTCCAGCAGCAAAGTAATTGTTTAAATTGTCTTGTTCATCTGTTCTACTGTGATGATACATTACTTGAATAGAACTCACTTCAAAAAGATGGCTTTGGAAATTGTTCCCTGGTTTGGTGCACCAGAATTTCTGGCCTTCATAGATCCTAAAAGCTGAATATGTAGAGGTGCTTTAAACATTTATTGAGAGCACTGCAGTCTTTTCATTTGTGTCTTATGCTAAAGCAGGAGAAAAGGGCCACTTGAAAAATGTTTGTGTGTTTAATATGTTACCACACAAATTTAGCAAGGCTGAATCAGAAATTATTTTTTCATGTTTACTAAATTGAATTATATCTTGCCTTGCAGATTTCTAATAAAACTTTGATATTAAAAAGTAAAGTGAATACTTTCAAAAACAAAAGTTAGACAAAATCCACACACATTTAGGACAAGGAACAAAGAACTGCCACAGAGAAATCTATCCCTTCATGGAAGCCTGGAAAGCATCACAAAGTGAGATGGGGAGTGCAGTGAGGACTTCAGTACAATCTTCAGGACTGTTCTGTACAATGGAAAATACAGTTTCCATTGTACACATACCTGATTTTATAACTGCTTTTTTATAATTGAATGAAACAGAGGTCTTCCTTCCTAAGCTGGTCATGCTTAAAACTTCTTACAGATTTTGGAGAAGGAGGTCTTTTTGACAGGTTTCTTGTTAGCCCTGGCTGTTTTGCTTTCTCCTGTTGTGTCATGTCGCAGACATGGCTGAGCAGGAGCTGTGGGTGGCTTTGGAGATAGGGACAGCTCTTGGCTGCATGGGGAATGCCTTGGACCTTGTGTGCATAGAGATAGACTCACTGCTTCTCCAGAACAGGATGCTGATTGCCTTTGGGAAATGGAGACCTTTCTCAGCTCCCCATAGTCAATTTTTTTGTGACCTAATTGATCCAAATTGGTTCTGTATTTGCCAGAATGCCTTTCATTTTTCCATCGTAGCAGGAAGATGTGTGAATCACTGACATTCCTGTTCCTTCTGCTGCCTGATGCAGCTTGTACTCAAACTAGGGTGATGTACATGTGGTGATTTTTTGGAAATTCCTATTTCTGAATGCATTAGGAACATATTCTGACTGCAGGAAATACTGCAGCATGGTGATGTCACTGCCACGTGAAGCAAACCCACCTCCTTCCACATGAAACAATTTGACATGAAATACTGAAATAAGACCATGTTATAACTTGACAATTTCCCTCTGTTACCCATGACTAAGGCAGGGTGTCCCAAAAATGTCTGGACCTCCAGGGGTAGGAAGAGACCTTGTGACTCCACAGCTCACTCTGTGTGTTGCTTTTCATGCAGTAGGTGTTAAAGGGTCTTTGTGCCCTGTCCCCACTGCAGTCCTTAGGGAGCAGGATCATGAAATGGGCAGACTGAATAAATGCATTTGTGGAAAAAATCCTGCTGCGTTTTTAGCTGCTGTTCAACATAAGAGATCTTGATTTTAAAGCTTGCTGGGCAGAGTCCTTTCCTTATACAAGAGAAAAAACTAAACTTCTGACAGTATAGGGGGAACTTTAAAAGTGGTGTGTGAAGTTGGAGATGGAGCTTCTCTCTTGCAGTAACTGCTGGAGGTTGTTAGAAGCGTGGGCTGTTTGGCAAATCCTCCTTGCCACGAGCTGATGTCACAGCAGTGATGTGCTTTGGGGCGAATGTGTGAAGCAAAGGCCTCATTTGCAGGAGGAGGAAGTGGGACTGTGAGTACTGGTATGGTTAGATCATCTCAACATTGGGAGGCAGGCCTGGGTCCAGTGCTTGCAGCACTGTTTTCTGGTTAAAGGAGCTGATGTGTCTGAAAACTGCTTTTTAAGGGTTTGGATTTAGCTGGAGCAACTTGCCCCACACTGATGTGCACTTAAGGTTCCTTGAGCGCTGCTGCTGGGCTGGAGGCTTGGCTGTGGATGGGAGATGGAGTCCAAGGCAGGCAGGATCTGTCCTTGAACTGCACCTCCCTTTAATCCTCTGTTAGGCTTGAACCACGTGGGAAGAGAAGGAATTAATGAGAGCACCGAACCATCAGAGACAAAGTTGGCACAGGAATGAGAAGTGTGAGCTGGACATAATTTGCTGAGATAAAGGAAAATTGCAGGCGCTGCGATAACGGTGGCTGGGTGACAGACAGGGACACAGTGAGGGATGTGACACACTGCTGCCTGTCTCACTTCATAATGGAGGCTTACACCAAGATAGCCCAAGGTCTGCAACTCTTTCTGTACTGCCTCAGCATCTTCCCAGACCCTGGAGCTATTCAGACAAGCAAGATGACAGTGAATTTCAGGCAGATCTCCTGCAGCTTTCCTTAGTGAGTCGTTCCTTGTCTGAGCTGCCAGAGCGACTTGACCTAAAAGAAATCAAATTTGAGTCATGGTTTCTTGTGCCCCAAACCCTCTACTTAATCCACTTCTGCAGCACTGGAGGTCAGAAAATCAAGAGGGGTTGTACCTAGTAAGTGCATTGTGGAACCTCTGATAGATATTTTATTTTTTACAATGAAGTGAAAAAGGAGATTTAATTTCTCACGCAACCCTTACTGGGGTTTCTGTTTGCCTGTTCCAGGTGACAGGATGGAGTTATCTCTCCCAAGAGGTCTTCACTGCAGTCAGAGTGATCTGTCTGGATCTTATGGGTAGGGTAGGGAGAAAACAAGTACTTGCTGTACTCTTAAAGCTCTCTGTGATGGAAGCTGACAGTCCATTCCAGTGGGCTTTGTCTTCACGTGGCTCTGCTTGCAAAGCCACAGTTTGTCAGTCACTTCTGCCTTTCAAAGCTTTGCTTCAGACTGCTTAAAAAAGGAAAAAAAGTTTTAAAGTTCCTGGTAACATTGGATTATTCATCTAAGTTTCTCCAGTCATTAAAAATGATAATTCAAAGGCCTTTAATTATTCCCACCTATGTAGCCCCCATGAAGGTGTAGCTTCAAAAATGCTTCCACCGTTTTGAGTTTTGGAGTTAATTATGAGTTGCCTTGTGCTGCTGGCTCAGCTCCTGTGTGGGGGCCGTGGTCTTTTGCCACAGCCCAGCAGCTGACAGAGCAGCTCAGAGAAGAGGGAAGCTGCAGTTGCTGTGCTTGCCTGATCCTGGGCAATAAAGCATGTCACAGGGCTGGTCCCCTGCTGGAATTTATGGCAGCCTGGCTGCTGCCGCTGGGCCCGGCTGCCAGTGGCCACGAGGACCTGCTGAGAGGGCTGTGGATGAGCAGGGATGAAGCAAGCTGTGGACTTGGCCCTCTCTTCCCTCCTCTTATGCTGGGCTCAGCAGGGAGTATGGAAGCTGCTCTGCCAGCTCTCTGCCATTGGAAAACCTTCAAGCTCTGGGAGATGTTTCAGAGTCTGGCTCTGCAGTTCAGCACAGCGCTGTAACAGGCAGGGATTGCACCTCACCCAAGAGTTTGGGACTTCAGGTGCAATGCTGTGGCATGAAAATGTTAGTGCACACAGCTTTTCTGAGCTGGAACAGGGACATGCTCAATTCCAGTACAATTGCCTTGAATGCCTTCTCCTATGCTGTACTGACCGTGCTGACATTTGAGGGGGTAAAAATACTGATCTGCCTGCATGCTGCAAGCCTAGTTTACATTTTGCAGCTCTAAATGGTAAAGCTCTTGCCAGTCACCAGCTTTTTATATCTTGGTTTATAAGGCAAAGGGATGAGGTGACACAGGTAACAGCATATTGAAGAGAGGGGAATGTTTGATGGTGGAGGGACGATAGCATTCGTTTGGTGTAAAATGTCACAGATTGCCTCACATTTAACTGTATGTAGAGATATTGTCCTGGAATTATTTCACAAGTTACTCAGAGCAATGTCAACTCCAGCAATTGGTTGCATTCAGCATAAATATTTTGAGTTATTCATTACCATTAAAAGAAAATAGTAATTGTTGTATCTTGCACCTTCTCTTTCTTTAAATGAAACTTGGCAGGGCCAACCACTCCTTCCTCGTGCCAAATTATGCACTATAGAGTTCAGTCCATGAAAATTTATTGTTGCAGTTGATGTAAATTGCATCTAATGGGCAAATGACTCACGGCTGTGCTTACAGCCAGCTTTGTGTTCTAAAGGCACATGCCAGCAGGTTGGAAACAGAGGCAGAGTAAACAGGGCTTATCTGTTTCCCCTCTCCTGTGACAGTTTTCTTCTCTCTGCTGGGCTGCAGAGCTCCTGGGGATGGCATTCTTTGCTCAGGTCCTTTCTGTTGTGGTTGCAGTGTCTGTAACAACCACTGTGGGGTTAGGCCAAGGATTGAGGGCTGCAGATGAGAGTGGATCTGAGCATTTAGCAGGATTTTAAGGACTCTTTATTGTGGTAATGAGCCACCAGGACACAGTTCATGTAGTTTCCCTGAGCCCCACTGAAAAATTAATTGAAGGCAATGTGGTTACAAGGCACTTAAAACTGGGGAGCATCATCTCATTGCCTTCCTGTGCTCCCAAATCTCCTGTAGCTGGAGCTTGGCCCTAGTTTTGTTGTTGGGATGAGATTTGTTCATACAGCACCTCATGCCTGGGGCCCAGCCCCATCCTGGAGGCAATAACGTGATGTAACTCTTGTCTGGTCAAACTGGGAAGCTAAACCAGTTTGGAATGCAGATGAAGAAGGGTTTCTGCCCTGCTCTGAAACCTTTCAAGGCTGATGTGGAGAATCCAGCTCTGCCCTGGAATGAGTCCAAACCACTCTGGTTGTGAAGTACAAGGTAAATGAAAACATAGTCCTTATTTTGTGGAAAGGCTCTTGAAGGCTTTAGAAGAGAGAAAGATGACAGCTGTGGAGCAGGAGTGTCCAGAAGTGCTGTAGCATTTGTTAAGCTATTGACAAGAAAGTTTATTCTAGCCTTCTGTAGCTTCATTTAAAATGTGATATAATTATTGTTTACGCTAAAGCTGCTTCCTGTTTCCACTATAGCAATTATGCCAGAGGCACACAATTTATTCCCAGTGTATCAGCCCAGGATATGGTCATTACCACATTAATGGGAAGTGCCTTCAAATTGTTACACTTGGCAATAACTATATCCTGGAGTAACAAACTTCTCGCCATTCAGCTCACAAATTTATAAGCATCTCCTGATGAAAATAAACAGGAAAGCACTGATCGTCTTTCCCTTGCCCCACTGCTTCAAATGCACTTAATTTTAAATATTATTTTAGAGGAGAACCTGCTTCAAAGGTGCTGCTGCTGCACCAGTGTATGCTAAAAGGAAGGGGTGAGTGCTCACCCAGTGTTAAGGCTGCTCTGTGTTCACCTGATGCTGTTGCAGTGCTGTTACAGTGGGTAGGGAATGGGAAAGCTGGAAATTGCTTCTATGGAACAGTGACTCCTCAGTGGAAACAGTGACTCCCCAAACATCTTCCTGCCCCATCAGTTTTGCTGCTCTGGGGTGGAGTGTGCCAGGCTGGGGTGAGTGATGGCCTTTGCAGAGGGTTGGTCACTGTGAGGAAGTGCCACATGAAATGGTAGTTCTGTAGTTTGACTTGGATATTTGGCAGTGGCTGTTTTGGCCTTCTGGATTTCATATTGTGGCCATGACTTGTTTTAATTTTTTGAACCAGCTTTAACCATCATGTTTACTGACTTTTGTTTCCAATGAGAAAATATGTAAGTTTTAATTATTCCAAGCTGAAGTTAAAAAGAAAGCAAGCCCCTTGATTTGAGGCAGTTAAGGGCCTGGAGTCCTTGGGCTTATTTTTTCTATGGGATTCAATCTGAGTGCTTGTTTTGCTACTTCTTGCATTCATTCCAAGACTCTCCAGCTTCTCTGCTGTGGTGGGATGGTTTGGTGATAGGGAATGCCTGTTGGTTTCTGGCTGCTGGTGCTATGCCAGTGAAACCTGCCCGAGTTGTTTTGGGTTGTGAAGTGTGTGATGGTTGAGATGTCATCCTTAGTTTTGTTTAAAATCTTCCCTGGCACTTCCTTCATGGCTGAGTGTGGTCTGTTGTGGGGGCTTGGTGAGCCACGTGTGCAGCTCTGCCAGAGGGGAAGTTTGGAAAGGCTGCACAATACTGCATGGCCCAGCTTGCTGGGGAAATGCTCCAGCATCCTGGGCTGCCTTGGACTGCAGATGGAAGAGGAAATTACTCTTACTCCAGTAAGAGAATTAATAACTTCAACAGGCAACCTCATGCATCCTATTCCTTTCCCCATGACCTGGAACTGGCAGGGCCTCGTGCATCCTGGCTGTCACAGGAGAATCAGCTGTGGGTAAACATTTCCAGTAGGATTGGAGAGTTTCCTGAACACCCTGTGTTCCCTGTGAATTAGTGCTGGTGTGCAGGGGGATTCCTGGAGGTGGCTGTGCCTGTGCCAAGCACATTTCACACCGTGTGAGCCAGCTCCTCACCTAGAACACAGCAGACTTCAGTGCTGTGCTCTCGTGGCTCCCTGTGCTCTGGGGCTGGATCCCAAAGGCATCTTCTACTTAAATATTGGCAGGGAGCTTTTTCATTCCTCCTTTTTATGGACCATGAGCAGTTTGTGGGAGTGCAGGGCTCAGTCAGGTTTGTGTCTCTCATGGCAATTAGCTCAACAGCACAAATTATATTGGATTTGGCCAATGGATGCTAAGGGGATAGTGCAGCCACCTGCTTAATTCTGCATTTATTCTTCTTCATGTATTTAAGAGCATCCGCTGATGCTGTGTTGTCTGCAGTGGCTACCAGGTGCTGGTTGAAGGAAAAAAACAAAAATCATGCTTCTGGAAGGGAAAGTCAGCTTCTTGAGGCTATCAGATCTGTATGAAACTTTGAAATTATGTCACACATTGTTGTTATTAAAGCAAATAAGAATTTGCTTTGCCCCCTGTACAGCTGCAGTTTGCTGTACATCTTTACTGGTACTGTCTTGTGGACAGTTTTTTTTTTTGCTGTGTGCTGGGGAAAAGCCTTGCCATGCCACTGTCCTAGACTGGGTATTGGGAAGAGTCTGAGAAATGCTAGTGCTGGAGAGGATGTGTTTAAAATTATCCTGGCCTGTAACTGGCAGTGGCCCAGCCTGCTCTTCAGAATAGCAAAGCCAGGAAGGAGGAGATTTCCAGGGCCTGACTGGGGCTCTTTGGCCAGGCCATCACACCAGTTCTGTTCTCATGATGCACTAGGGAGAAGAGAAAAAAATAGCTTTGGACTCCTTTCTGTATGTGAAAGGATTTGGAATATTTGCCAAAGGCAGTGGAGGGAAAATCTGCTTGTTTTGGGGTTGTTTTCCTCTTTTTGCTCCCATTCCACATGGGTTCCTGGGCAGTGCAAGCTTAGCAGCCATGCTGATGAGCAGGGGTGTCAACTGTGAAGTGCTTCTCTTGGCTTGGCATGTGGAGCAGCCTGTGAAAATCAACTGAAAAACTTCAAAGTGTTTGCAGTAAAAGCAGTGTTCCCCTCAGGAATGGAGAAGTGTTGCTGTTAACCTGAAAACAAGAGATTTTGGCTAGAAAGAGGAAAGTACAAGACATTCATAGCACATGCTGCATGTTCTTGTGTGGTTGTTCATTAAAAGAAAAAAAAAAAAGATAACAGGGAGACTTTTTTTCACTGACCAAGCTCATCAAGCCAGAAGCAAGCAACATTTTTCTGCTCTCTGGATTTTCACCAGGGGGTGAAAATGGGGCTAAACTGATTTCCTGAGGAAACACAAGAAGGGCTGGAGAGCAGTGAGATGAGGAGCTGAGTGAGAACCAGAACAACCCACTGTCTCGAGAAGTCTCTCCCCCTAAAGGGGGAGAGATACATGAGTATCTGACCAGTGCTAGGTTCACTTTTCACCTTATTAGCTAACTCTAAGAACCTGGGACAAACCACTTTCCTTGCATTTTAAGGGTACCTTCTGCAAAGTTTTAATTTTATTCTGTGTGTAGTACCTAAAATATAAATCATACAAATACTATTTAGTGCCTGTCTGCTGAAGTTACAATTAAGTCCTTATTTCTGCATGATTTGAGGCAAGAAATACTAATATAAGAAACAAAGTATAAGAAATAATAACCTTTTAATGTCTTTTTGTTGGTTGAAGTAAAGATTTAATGACTTCCACTTATTGTTGCTTTATCTTTCTGCAGGGATGTGAAAGCAGGAAATATTCTTCTTGGAGAAGATGGCTCAGTGCAAATTGCAGGTAACTTCCCTGGTAGCTTTGAGTAAACTTTAGACATATCCAAAGAAACAGTTTAATGATCAAGGAGAGAAACGTGCATAAAAATGTTAGCTTCTAAAAGCCTCACAGTTCATAAAACAAACAAAAAACCCCAACAATAAACAAACCACGAACCAAAACAAAAAGCCAACCCAGAGTTTATTACATCTTGTTATCTTAAAATACTATTACTTGGAATAATGACAATCATCAGATACAAATCATTTGATTGTGAAGTCCTCAGAATCAATAGATCAGATAAAGTTCTTGGCATAAGCTAGTCAGGTTTTTACATCAGCAAGTTTGTAGGCTTGGAAGTGGAGTGCACAGACCTCCCTGATTTATCATTGACCTATGAGGTGGTTTTCCACAGGTCTCTGGTGAAGGGTGGATAGATCCATCAGAAGGAAGTGGACTGATGGATCTATCTTTTATCTGTTGATAAAAGTCATTTAAGGAAAGATCACCCGGTAAAACTGCTCCTGTGGGTGCTCCCTGCTCTGCTTCAGTTGCTCTGGATGGCAGAGAGGGTGTTTAAGTGGCTGCCCTGGCCCAGCCCAAACTGGGGTGAGCTGGAAGTCTTGGGAGCAGTCATGCAAAGCAAAACTGTTCAGACAGTTGCTTTAGCTTGTACAGATGTGCCTGGAGATGTCTGCTGCAGTGACTGCTGCCATGAGCTGCAGCAACAGAACTGTGCTGGAAACAGTCCTGGGTGGGGACAGACCATGTGGAAAAGGGAACTGTGGAAAAGGGTACTGTGTGGAGTGTCTTGCCCCGGATTCTCCCCTGATATTTTATTTTATACATGTTCCTACAGACTTCACTCTTCTTTTCAAAAGACAAGAATTATGCCCTGTCCCTGAAAACATTCAAAATTGAATGGGGCTCTGAGCAACCTGTTCTGGTTGAAGATGTCCCTGCCCATAGCAGGGGGTTGGACAAGATGACCATTAAAGGTCCCTTCCAACTCAAACTATTCTGTGTTTTTGATTATTATTATTATTATTACAGACTATTAAGTAAGCCAAGATTTTTGAAGAGTACATTTAGAACCTGTGATATTTGTTTTTCCTTCTCTTCCCAGCGTGCTGTTTTCCTATCCTGAGTACAATTTTTCTCCAATTCTCCTTTCCTCAGTACTGTGTTCTTCCTGTGGATCTTGTGGTACCTTTCCAGTCCTAGTGCCACCTGTAGTTGGGGAGCAGAGCTCTGTCCCCTTCTGCCAGCTTGGCAAACATCCCTGTACATGTGTAACATTTTCAATCCCATATTTAATTGAGAAGAGCCATATCTGTGTCTGACAAGGTCTCTTCTTTAGTGCCCTGTCCTGCTGGTAGAGTCACAGCAGTGGTCAGGCCAGTGTGGTGGGAGTTTAGGGACAGTTGTGTGAGGGAGAAGAGCCTGTAGCATTGTTTATTCCTTTGGAATATCTATGCTTGGCTTTGCATGTTGGAATGAAAGGTGTAGATTTTCTACCAGGAAGTAGAACATGTTGCAATGCAGTTTTTTCTAGGTGGCTCTCCTCTTTGCAGAGGACAATAAGCCCTTTTACAGGACATAACACCTATTCCTGTTTAAAAACCTGAAGTGTCTTTATTTTCTTTTTTAAGTGTCCTGGTGCCCTTAATGCCTGCTGTTACATTTCTAATGAGATGTAAATAATTCAGTTATGTGGCAGCTGATGGAAGGTAGGGAGTGGCTTCTAAAATGCTCAAAGGAGCAGACTTAATACAGTGAAATCCTACAGTTTTTTCCATAATAGGACCAAGATATAATATGTTGTATTTGCAATTGCATGGAGCTTTTCATACTGTTTTGGGAGAGGCTGTCAAAAGCTGAAACTCTGAGTGTTTCTGCCAGCCTAGAGAGAGCTGCTTGTGTTTCTCTTCCTCAAGGCTGTCAGGGCTTGGCTTTTTTGTTTCAAGGCTCACTAGCAATAGGTATTTGTGTATTTTTTCTGCTGAGCAATTTTCAGTTGATAAATAGATTTAAGGTTGACTGGTCTTAGCTCTGTGCATTTCAGAGGATTTATTTTGTCTGTGATTATACATGTTCTCTAGACTGAACTGCTTGTGGTTTATGTGTGCAACACCTAAATGATGAAATTCATCTCTCTGCATATCCTGTGAAAGCAGCACTTGGAGATGTGCAAAGTTCCCTCTTCACAAATTCTTTCTTTGAACATGCAGAAGGACCAACCCTGCCACCTTTCATCAGCCACAGCAGGGCCACTAAGCCAAGGTCAGAGGGTTCACTGCAGTGGCAGGAAGCACTTCGGTTTCTGTGGAGGCAGCTGATGACTTGAAAGAAATGAAAATAAATGAATGAATAATAGAGAAGAGCTTGACGTGGTCATAACATGAGATTTTGTTTCTGTGGGAATTTCTGACACTTAAGCTTCCTTGCCTCCTGACCCGGGACGAAGCAGCAGAATTTCTGGGGAATTTTTTGAGGAGGAAAAAATGCTGGAAGCAAACCAATCCCAATAAAACGAGATTTGTTTCAGTGAGATCAAAGCACTTGCCTTTGACAATAATATTAATGCATATTATGAATAATTCTGTTGATTGCTTCAATTATGAGCTGCATGACATCACTTCATTCCCATGAAACAAATGCTCTTAAGTCTCTCTGGAAAGTTACACCACGAGATAAAAAACAAAAGATTGATCAGCTGTGGAATGTAGCCTGAGGGTTGGAGTGAGTGGGGCACCTCCCTACAAGGAGCTAGTTTGGTATACATGAAAAATTTCAGTCATGTAGCAGGGAAGAAAGACTTCCATTCTTTTATAATGACTCCTTCCCTTCTGCACTCCTCTATCCAAACTGCCTGTGAACAGTTTTTAAGAAGGTCTTATTCAATCTTTGGCCTTTGTGACCTTGTGTTCCTGTGCATTTCCTCCTGCTTGACACAATTCCTGTTCCTTGTCCCTGATGAAATGTAATTCTTAAATGTAAATGAGGAATGTACATCTCAATCTGGAAATCCTTTGTGGGGAAAAAAGCATTTGAGGTTGAGTGGTGGAAACCTCACTGCAGGACTGTACCTCCACAACGTGTCAGTGAATTTAACTGCTTGAAACTTTCACTGTGTGGAATTCATGGCAGTAATTTTGCTGCAGTGTTGCACAGTCCTAACCAGTGAAAATTAAAGCAATTCTTTTGTGAATTTTGGGCTGTGCAGTTCTGTTAAGGCTGAGCAGAAAGAGCAGCTTGATGAAGGTGTGTCAGACATTTCTCAAGTTCTGTCTGTGAGCCTGGATTGGTGTATGTGCATATGGGGAAAGCCCCTGTGGGAGCACTGTGAGTTGAGGTCGCTGCAGGTAAAGAGATGGAGAGATCTGTGAGCTTGGGGGTATCTGCTGGAAGTGGGAATTCTAAAAATTCCTCTAATGGCTTGCACAAATTCCCAGCTTGAAACTCCTCCCTAAGCCTTGTTTTTACTCATGACTATTTTTAACTGTGTCTCTCCTTTGGCTTTCAAAAAGTGCATCCACTGACCCAAGGAGAAAATTGCCTTTAACAGATCCAGCTGACCAGCGAGACCTAAAATAAGGCAGTTTGCTTCTATCTTAACATTTCTCCTTTTTTCCCCAAGGGCACTTGGGCTTGTGGCTTGGCACCAAGTTTTTGGAGCCTGTTACAATTCACGGTGTCACTTTCTCAGTTTGAAGTGTTCTCCTTCACACTGGATTAATCTGCCTTCTGGAGAGAGCAGGACTCTTTCCCAGATACTATTGTTCTGGGCTGTGCTGACAGTGGTTGCAATGTAAATGGAGATAGCCACGTTCTTTTGTGTTCCAGCCTCTCCATGGCAATTACTTCATTTCTTTTAATCAGAGCATAAAACCTCTTTGCTCTGGCATTTATCAGCTCCCTGGAGTCTAAAAGTGCATGGATAAAAACACTCTGTCAACATAAAACTGCATCGGCATCAGTATTGATGTATGAACCAGGAGATGGCTTCTCACAGTAAGCAAGGTTTTGCATTTGTCAGTTTATTTAATTATGCAGGACCTATAAATTACTGTGAAATGAAGTGAACATCTTGATAGATGAGGAAGGGATGGGAGAGGTTGAGGAGAAACTCTCCCAGGGTGCATGAGACTTGCTCAGTATGAGCCACGCTTCAGCCATGGCATGATGTGAGCATCCTACTGAGACTGAAATCAGACTATATCTTTGTTTTCTTCTGATTTTATCCACTGGGATATTAAAGCTGTCACCCACCCCTCTGAGATTGAATGTGATGATACAAGTGTCTGCTGAAGGCTGAGAGGCCCATGTGTGGAATTTGAGACAATAACATGATCTCTTCAGGGTTTAAAACCAGAGAATTCTCAACGTGCGCTCCCGAGAGGTGCCCGCAGTGTCAGCTGTGGCCTGGGCAGGCCGTGTTGCCAAGCCAAGAAGTAGATTGAGATTTCACTAAGTTGTTCAGGACTTGCTAATTGATCCTGGGCAAATTGCCTAACCCCTCTCTCTTTATCTGTTTATAAAACGAGGATAGTTAAGGCCAGGCAAAACTTGTGTAACTGAATTTGTGTAACTTTCCACAAATCCATGCCAGCTTGTCACCGGTTCGCTGTGTTCCTGACTGCTCTTAATTCATGGCACTAAAATAGCGCTCTACATAAACATAGAGCTATGATGCAGGCAGTGTCATTCCCCACTTTCCCTTAGGAAACTCTAACTTTGGGAGATTAAATTGCCTGAACAAGGGGCAAGGCACAAATCTTACTTGGGAGGGGAGTGTTGATTGCAGGGTTTGCTCAAGGAGCCTGTGTTGTATTATGAATACCTTGGAGCCTCTTCTACCTTTCAAAAAAAAGGGCGAAAAATATTTTTCTCTATGATTGGTGGAGACTTCTAGGGCCTCTCCAGCAGCAGAGAGTTGTGAAATAACTTCTTCTTTGTGTCACTGGTACTATCTATGTTTCCTGAAGAGATGTTGCACTGTTTGATTGTTGAAACCACTTGTGAACGTCTCCGAGGGCAGTGAGTGGCGTCACCCAGCCTGGGATTTGTCATCCTGGAGTTACTTTGTGAAGTAGGAGGACAAGTGTGCATTTACAGATTCAATACCACTGTGCATCAATCTAGACTTTAAAAGGAAAGAAGCCTTTGATTCTTGTTCTCCACTAATCTTCCTTTTATCTGGTGTCCTACCACCTGCTGCGTTCTCAGCACAAAATTGCTATTTACCACTGCCTTCCTCTTCTTGCTGCCAGGTTCATTCATCTTCAGTGCTCTAAAAGCTTTAAGGTTTGCAGGAAAGCACTAAGTAGAACTGCAGATATTTTCTGATGGTGAACAACTGAACAAGAAGGAAGGTGACCAGTGAAAATAACATCTAGTGCTGTCTTCTGAAATGCTTTTTGTTTAAAGACAACTCAAAGTGATTTTGAAGTCAAGATTGAATTATTCTGTTTTTCTGCCCCTGTTGAAGTTGAAAAGTGCTTTAGGGTCTGATTCAAGCACACCAAACTCTGTAGGAGCCCCTCTGATATCAGCAAGTTTTAGTCCTGGCTTTCAGTGCTCATTCTTCCTTCTATGTAGCTTGTAGGTAGCTACATGTAGTAGCAGGGACATGGCCTTTTTAGGATTAAGGTAATGTTACATATGAGAGGACCAAGGAGAGATCATTTTTAACAGCTGACTTTTAGATTTGGATGAAACAATCTAGAATATTGTAAAAATGTATCTTCCTGAGAGCCACCTGCAGTGGTGCCTGTTGTGATGTGGTCCTGCCACAGCATTCTTATGTTGCTGGGTTGTTTGTACTGGGTCTTCCTTTTCAACTTCTACATTTCCTAAGTGGCCAGAGTAGTTTTTAAGTTTGATAATTTGGATACCATAGTACCAGGAATTTTTGCCTTTTCAAACACTACTCTGCAACTTCAATGCCACTATAGAGTGTCCTGTAGGATATGTGGTTTGCAGCATGTTTCTGCTGGAAGAGACAAAATTGGTCATATTTTATGCAGAGCCTACATCAGCAAAATTGAATTCCCATTCTGGATTGGTTTTGCTGATATAGAAGTCTGCAGATCTACATCTTCATGGGTATTTTTTTTTAGCAATCTTTGGTTTAACTGACTGAAACAACTCCAGCAGATGAATCTTTTCTACATTGCTTCAGAAAAATGGAAAAAAATGAGAAAAGGATCCCACCACCTCCATCCAGACACCCTGGGGACTGTTTGCTATCAGTTTGCTGGCAGGCTGCAGTTTTTGGGCTCCTTTAGGATATCTGACAGTCGGTGCATCCCCAGCAGTGGTGGTTACTGGTATTGCAAACTGAGTCCAAGCGTTTCCAATTCCTCCCTCTCTCTGGTGATTCAGTCCTTGCCAGTTATCACTGTAGTGAGCCAATGTAAACCACGAGCTGCCAAGGAAGAGTACAAATCTGCAAACACTTTGGAGCTATCCTGAATTTCATGGGTTTCCCCATTTTCTAGAGTTCAATTCATTTGCAATAACCTAGCTCTGTTTTAACCTTTTTGGGGGCAGAGAGACTGAGCTCCCAACTGCTCAGAAGGAATTTAACCTGAACTTGTGGTTGGAGTTGTGTTTTATGGCTCTGCAGATATTTCCTGAGAGCAGGCATATTCTTATCTGAATGGCTGGGGCTTGGATAAAGTTAGTAAGATGACATTTGAGAAGATGGTCCCAAAGTCATTCCTTACAGGGGAGTAGCACAGGCTGTTTGAGCCTGTTTTAGCCCACTGGAAATGAGGGAAATTAATTGGGAAAACATTAAATAAATCAACCATGTAATGAAATAAACTTTAATTCCATTTAAGCTTTCTTCAGATGGCAGATGTAAGGGCCTGATTTCCATCTGGAATTTATAAACCCGGGTTTGATGTGAGATGTGGTGAATACTGTGTGAAGGACTTGTGTTTTTACTGCTGGAATGCTTTTGCTTTGAATGGCATTTCCTTTCCCCTCAAAATGACTGCATGGAAACTTGAGGTAAGATAATATGTGCAAGTTCAAATACAGCACATCACAATAAAATGCTGATGGCACTTGGACAAGTTTCTGTTAGTATTATCTTATTTAAAAGAACTTCTGATTGCTCTTGTGTTTAGAACAATAGATCTTGGGAGACTTCCTGTAATGAGCAGTGAAAGGCAACTTTACTCTGAATCTTTTAGGGAGCTCCTGCAGTTTCTGAGAAAAGCAAAAATGGTGGATACTCACATGGAAGATCTCAAAGCAAAAATCACTTTTGCAAAAAGTCGATTTCCAGAAGATTCAGATTGCAGTACTGATGGGGACAGTGATCCATCTAGGAGTGATAAAACTTCAAACATAGCAGGAAGCCAAAATGCCTTTGGGAACAGGAAAAGAACGAGTCAGCACATCTGGAAGAGCTGAATCCATTTAATGATAGGTTTTTGTTAGTGCTTATTTTAGCCCTGTGATTTCTATGCAACTTTATTTAATGTCACCTTGCAGTTACCCGTGTCTAGTACTTCAGTGAGCACTAAGTTTCTCTCCTGGAAGTCTCTAACTGAAGTGAGCTGGAAGCTTTCAGCATCTTCTGAGTAATAACTTCAGAGGTGTTTCTCAAATATTGAAATTCTAATGAGAAGTGACTCATTGCACTGCTGGTGTGATGCAGAGAGAACTTGGGACAGTCCTCATATGGATTCCATGACTTACACATTGTAAAGAGGGATCTTATGTTGCAGTTAATTCTCCAATTTAGGATCCTTAAGCCATGGAGTAACACTGGCTCCTCTGCCCACAGAGGCAAAGGCTTTTACATTTTGCATTGTCAACAGTTTCAAGAATTCTCAAACCAGTCGTGATCAATAACGTTCTGGTTTTATGTTAAATAGCCCTAGAATTTCAGAGATTTGCTCTCCAAGTCTGTCACCAATCTCAAAAATGGCATCTGAGGTTTTGATGCTTGTACTGTGTTTAAAAAAAAAAGTGGGTGTGTGTGGATAAAGTCATGGGGAATTGAGTTATATATTGAGTTATAGGCCCTTTGCAGGCCTGTAATTCAACAATATATAAATAGTGTGGTTTAGAGCAGTTCACTGTTAACAGTTTCCCTGTCACTTGATTTTTTTTTTTCTTCCAAACAAAGTGCCATCATCTCTTGAATGACTTGGTTGCCAGATCTTTGGTAATGCTCTTCTCTGAACAAACATACTTTATTGCTATCCCTGTATGCTGCTGCTGGTAACAGATTCTGTTTTCCATGCCATTCTTAATTGCATAAAACATGAGGTTACAGCGTAGTTTTCACATTAAAGAGTGATTTTTCCCAAGAAATGCAATTACTAGTGAGCACAAAGGGCATGCTTGAGCATTCTGGTTTGTAAAAGGTGTTTCAGGTGGGCTGATGCTGTGCAGGGAGTGAATCAGTGTCTGTGAGGCTTCCCTGGGATGCTCAGGCTGGTCTGTGGCACGTTCAGTATCTTCATTCTGTCCTGTTAAAGCACTGAGGATTATCAAATAAAACATGTTCTGGTAATAAAAAAATCCAGAATAAAGGGCTGATACCTCAATTAGGACAGTTCAATGCTTTCAAGGGACTTTTTCTGCAGCCAGCCTGATTGCTGTGGATGTTTGGGATGCTGCTTGAGGGTCAGTGCAGTTATGTGTGTATGCAAATGTAAATACAGCTCTGGCTGGCAGGGCAGGTTTGTACAGCAGCACGGCTGCTGGGGGAGTGTGGGCAGGCTCTAATGTGACCAGTGGGCTGTAATGGAAAGTGGAATTTTCCTCTCTGCCAGCCAGTGCTGAAAGCTCTGCTGTCCCCAGGAATTGAATGGTGAACTGCTGAATGGCAGTTCATGTACCAGCACTCTTAGCTAACTGTTGATCATTCCTCCTTTATTAGGAAACCCCTCATGCGTGACTGCATGGTCTGGGTGGCTGGGAATATGAGGGGAGGGAAGGGACAGCCCTTCAGTTTGCTCAGGATGTGTTCTTAATTAATTCTGCTTTTGTTTTCTTTTCAGACTTTGGTGTTAGTGCGTTCCTGGCCACTGGTGGTGACATTACAAGGAATAAAGTCAGGAAAACCTTTGTGGGTACACCTTGCTGGATGGCACCAGAAGTTATGGAACAGGTGAATTGTTTTTCCCAGTGTCCTCTGAGCTGATCTGCACCTGGAATTCCCTGTTATCAGCAATGACTGTGTTTATTTCTAAGACGATAATTTGACATCCTGAAGAGTTTTCTTAAACACAGGATTTTCTTTGACCTGCCTATTGCAGCTAGGCTCTTACTGGGGAATGTTAAGTGTTCAGTAGATTTTTGCCCCATTGCTTCTCTTCAGGCTCCTGCCTAAGGTGAGGATGAGACAGCTCAGTTGTTGCATAAAAAAGATTAACCTGCCCCTCCCTTTTGCATGAATGTGAGGTAGAATATAAATAGTTTTGTGGTAAATATGTCACACACAGCTCAGTAACGTGCTCTTCTGCATCTGCAAACACAAGATTTGGGATAGTTTATTGTCAAAGTGGGGAGTTAATTCAGTATAATAACATGCATTTGACTTCATTCAGGTTTTTAACTTCTCTTGGCTTGTGAGTATCTAAATGCTTTGGAATACGTGCGTCTCCCAGTTCTTCCTCTGCTCTTTTGGCTCACTAAAAGATTTCATACTTCTTCCCCTTGCATGGAGAAATGCCACTTTTTGTTCTCCACTATTTCTAGACTAAACTACAGAAGCTTTGTCTGTGTAACTTCTGGTGAAGAACACCTGGAAACTTGCTCACTGTAAAATTGCTGCCCATTTCTTAGCAAGATTCACAGAGAAAATTGTACCACAGTCTTACCAGGGCATTTGCAGTAGCTGTTCATGGCGTTGATGTTCATTGCCATAAACATTCTGAAAATTATCCCTCATCACCTTAAAATCAGTTTGACATAGGACTGGGCTTCTGACAGGTGTGCTAAGTAGAATATAACTGGCTATAAATGGGTTTCCATTTTTCTTTCCAAATTTTTTAAACAAAAGTATTTAAGGATTTGTTTTATTACAGTAAATCTACCCTGATACATTTCTACTTGCTGTTGTTTCCAGTAAAATATTTTGAAGCTTGGGAGGATCTTGAATAAGACCCCCATGTATATCTGTATCTAAAATCAAATGCAGCTAAACACAAGTGCATTTTTTCCAATATCTAAAACTCCCTGAGGAATGGAGGTAATTTTGGAGTAGCTTAAATATATTATTGATGAAAGGCTTGTTCAATGTTTGGCCTTTTCAGTGGCTCGCCATGGTGGGACTGAGGGGCTGGTGCATTCCAGCACTGCTGCAGCCTCCTCAGATGCAGGTCTAACAGGGCAGGATAAAGCCACACTTCCCAAGTCAGGGTTGTCTTTGTAAACTTGATTCTGCACTGCTTCACTGTCATATTCTTCTGGATTTTTTTAATTTAATGCTGAGTTAAAATAAATAAAAATAGAGTATTTGGTGTTTCTGAAGCTAGATCAGAGCTATCCCTTGCTTTTCTGTCCTGTGTGTCGTGCCTGAGGCTCAGCAGCCTGGCCAGGACCTAATGGTGCTGCTCCAGGCTCTTTGCAGCTGCAGTCCTCAGGCCAAAAGGATAAAATACCTTCAGGAGGGGGCTGAAAATAAAGGTTAATAAAGGTTTCAGTGACAAAGTGGGGGGTGGTTCCCCACAAATGTGTTTCCAAAGGAGGTAAGTTTTTTACGGAGTGCAATACCTCCATCAAGGCTGTGCACATCTAACCAGTTGGAAATGTCAAGTTAAAGCAGTATTTGGGATGCTGATGGTGCTGATGTGAAATCCTTCAATGTCCATTATTAGATGATCTTGCTGCCTTCCAGCAGGTGTCACTCTGAGCCACCAGATCCAGCCGGGAAGAGGGACAGAGGGCTTGCTCTAAGTTAGCCTTTCACATGTAGATATTATCGACCCAATTCCATCTGGTTTACTTCAGCACCATTAAATTCCTTCAGAATGTTAATATTTGATTGCTCAACATTGTCTTTTAATGTATGGTCACTCAGCGTATTTATGGAAAAAAAGTTGATGAGAAAAATAAATGATGTTGATATAAACTAACTGCAGGGTGGTGACTAATGTGTTGGACAGATGTCAAGATGAATTGCTGCAGGCAGTTTTGAGCTTTTTAGCTTTCACATGCAAGCAGGATTATGTGAAATAATGAAAAAAAACCTTGAACTAAACAGTTAAAATCCTGTCAGGAAATGGAGAGATCTACAGTGTATTGGTGTGCTGCAAGAGTAACTAAAAGATGGAGCCAAAAAATGCCCGAAAGTTATTCTCCAAACCTAAAAATAGTGTGAGAAGACAAAAAATCACCCTTACAGTGTATTTCTTCTTGTCCTGTGCTCTTTTAAATGTTACTAGATATCTGCTTGTTTATTTAACTGACTTGAAATTTGTTCAAAGTCATGGCATCCATAAACTGAGGCACTTCAAGAAATATTTCAGACTTTTAGGACTCATGAAAATTGTGCTTACAGAGTGGAAGAAATCAGTGCAAGATATAAATTCCTGTCTCTATAACAAGTTTCAGTCCAACTCTAGTATTACATGACAAATAGTACAGGAGGGGTTTTTGTTAGTTTGCCAAGATTCAAGATCATCTTTAAGGTAGCGTGGGGAATGCTTTTTGGCTGCATCACAAGGAGTGTCTTTCTGAAGCTTGTTAGGTTAGCTCAGCACAGTACCCCTGTTAGCTCTGCTCTGATTCAATTTTCATTTTTCCATAGCGTAGTGAGAAGAAACACAAACCATCCTAAGCAACCAAAATGCTTTGATTTTCAGAGCTGCTCTTGAAGTTAGTACATAATGTCTCTCCCCTGCAGCGGAGAAAGCAAGTGCCAAAATATTACCTAATGATAATGAGGAAGTAACTGCTTTGGCATATGAAATATTTTTTCCTGTGCAGGAGGGGAAGTAAATGCTATAAATTTTCCTGAACAAGGCTGTGTTTAATGTCAAGTGCAGAAGCTACTGTTAATTAGTGGAGTCTGCAGGCAGGAAAAAGTGCAGAAGCTACTGTTAATTAGTGGAGAGAAACATTAGTCTGCAGGCAGGAATGAGGGGCTTTCACTGGGCTGGTGTGTCATGAAGTTCCAGGATGGAGCATATTTGCAGTCAGGTTGATTAACAGTGTAGTGAGGCGGGTGTCCCAGGGGGTAGCAGTCCATCTATTAACTATGAGAGTTTTATTGCACTGTGTAATGACTCTGTGTCTGTGTGTAGAAGTCAGAGCCTGGGTTAGCCCAGTGCCCCTTTATGTTCTGTGGGTGTCCCAGGGGGTAGCAGTCCATCTATTAACTATGAGAGTTTTATTGCACTGTGTAATGACTCTGTGTCTGTGTGTAGAAGTCAGAGCCTGGGCCCAGTGCCCCTTTATGTTCCGCAGTGGAGTTTAGGCAGAGCAGTCCTGGTTGTACAGTGCACAGCCATGGTTTTCACCAGAGCTTGGTGAAACAAAGAAAACACCTCCTGGAAGGTATGAGGAGCTGGGGGGAGAGAAGGTACAAAGTCTTGTTTCCATCTCTGTAGTGCTGGTCTTTCCAAATTTGTATGGAAAGGGTGTGTGAAAGGAATGGTAGTGTAGGACAGCAAGAGTCACATGATAACATCCTCTAATATTTTTCAGGTCAGAGGATATGATTTCAAGGCAGACATCTGGAGCTTTGGGATCACTGCTATTGAACTGGCCACAGGAGCAGCTCCTTACCATAAATACCCGCCGATGAAGGTGAGCAGATCTCCAGATATTTGTGAAGATAAGGGATCAGTGTGTTCTGTAGATGTTTTCAAGAATTTGGCTAGCATGTTGCACAAAAGAGTTTGTCCTCTCAACTTAGTACATTGCATAGAAGAGTTTGTCCTTTCAACCTGCACTTGTGGATCATGATGTTCTGGGATGTATCGAGTCACCTTTTAAAAATATGCCACTTCATCAGCATTATCTGAACCTGAAGTTTTTATTTAGATCCTGAGTCCCACCATTCTTAAGGAAAGTGCTGTGTGTTTTAAACCTCTGAAGTCAGCAGATGTTTTTAGGGTTATAAATAATGATCCAGAATGCCTTATGGGCACCCAGTGACATTTGGCTAGCCATTCTTTCTCTTGTGCTGATAATCCTTCTTAATGCCTGTCAGACATTCTCTTGATATCTCTCCTGTTACCAGTTATCCAAAAGAATGTCTAATTTTGTTTAACACTGGCAATCCTGTCAATCGCTGATTCAGTTCAAAGTACCACATCACTATGAAACTGTGGTATTGTCAACAATAGTATTTTACTAAGGTTGAAATGAAGGAAATGTTCTTCTTTAAACCATGACACACCAAAATTCTTGTTTGAATATCTTGACCCTTAGATCACCTTATAAGTCTGGGTAACTCCCTGTTTTGTGACTCTTGAACCAGGAGCTGCTTCTAGCGTGCTGCTCTTCCAGGGGGAGGGTACATCTCAAAGTTAAGAGCTGACACCCTGCAGTTGGGGTCTGAAGCATCCTGTCCTTCTACTGAGCTTTGAGATATTTTTCCTTACCTCCTTTGTGATATCTGATGAGGCCTTGTCTTGATCACAAAACTTTAAGCCCCTTTGGCCCATCCTCATGAAGGCCACTTGGGTTCTCCTCCTGGGATGTGTGGTCCTTTGGATCAAACACGAGCATGTGGAGAGCCTGTTCTACCCCCAAGGCTGATGTTTGGAGCAGTGACCTGGGATGTGAGGCCTGTGGGTGTCAAGTCCCTCTGTTGCTGGCATTGGGACAGTGATGTTTCACACAGGCAGATAGTGATAGGACAAAGGGGCTGTAAACTGAAAGAGGAGAGATTTAGATTAGATGTTAGTAAGGAATTCTTTAATCTGAGGTGGTTAGGCACTGGAATATGTGACCCAGAGAGGCTGTGGATGTTGCTGGCATTGGGACAGTGATGTTTCACACAGGCAGATAGTGATAGGACAAAGGGGCTGTAAACTGAAAGAGGAGAGATTTAGATTAGATGTGAGTAAGGAATTCTGTAATCTGAGGGTGGTTAGGCACTGGAATATGTGACCGAGAGAGGCTGTGGTTGCACCATCCCTGGAGGTGTTCAGGGCTAGGCTGGGTGGGAATTGGAGCAGCCTGGGTTAGTGGAAGGTGTCCCTGTGCATGGCAGGGGGATTGGAATTGAATGAGCTTTAAGGTCCCTTCCAACCCAAACCATTCAGTGACACTGTGGGCAAACTCCCATTTTTTCAGTCTTACCTGCTGAAGTGCTGTGGGAGTTGGGTGTCACTTCTTCAGGGCCTGGGTGCATCCCCTCCCACACCACAATCACAATCGCATTTGGAAATCCAGCTACTCCTAACTCAGAACAGGCATATCCATGCCAAATGGATGAACTTTGCACAGGTTTAACTCTTGTAGAACAAAATTACTTTTAAGAATTGTCATCTACGTGCAGGGACTGTTGAGAGGCTGAGTATTCAGAAATGCCATTAAATTTCCTACAACATCAGTGGCTGTGGCAGGGCAAAGAGCAGTTCAGGGGAAAGTGCTGCTGGTTTAGGTGCTGCTGGTTTCATTGATATTTCCTTCTGGGCTGTGATTATTGGCAGCATTTTACAGCATCTCCTGGAAATTGTACTTCAGTTTATTGTGGTTTGAATGCACAGGATGAAGCTTTGAATACCAACATCACCTATTTAATATCAACAGCACCTACTTAGTGCTGTCATATGCTAGATAGAATTGAGTCCCCTGTTCTGTGAGGTTTGGGTTCCAGTCATGCAGCCTGCAAGAAGACTCCTCTATTTTATTTATTGAATGTAATTTTATTGCACTGAAGATTAATTTTTATGCAGCAAAATTACTCATGCATTAAGTGATCCTTCAAGGAGTGGGGAAGAAAGCAGGGAATTCTGTCATGGGCTGTGTAATTTCAGCTAGATTGATGGGCTTCTGCTGCCCTAAGCAATATAGCTGTTGAAAGCTATTTAAATGTGCTACGTGCTGTTTCCTTTTCTAAAAATAGATATTCATCTGTATGTAGGTGACAAGTGGAAATGGAAATGAGTAATTTTCTTCCTTTCCTTCAGAATATTTAAGTGATGTGAGGGAAAGAACCAGTTTGGCTTGATAGCTGCTTATGTGAGGAATGTCTTCACCTGCTGTCACATTGGTACATGGAAGTGAACTCATGCATCTTTTTATGTTGCCCTTCTGTCTTTAATTTGATTTCTAGCTAAGAAACACCTCAGGGAGGTATATTGAATCAAAAGCCTTGCACAACTGCTCATCTTGAATGAGGAAAACTGGTAGAAGTGCCACTCTGCTTGCACTTTTAATCCCACAAAACAGACCTGAAAACATATTCCAGCCCACACTGCAGTCTGTGGGCCAAGAGATGGGATGGAAAGCAGTAACTTAAATTGTGGGTCTTTATTGTTAACACATCCTTGTTGACTCAGATGCTTGATGAAAGTGCTTGTCTGAAATACATTCCCCCCGTCTCTGACAAAGTCCAAGAAAGGTCTCATTGCCAATAGCAATAATTATTTCAGGTTTTAATGCTGACACTACAAAATGATCCTCCATCTTTGGAAACTGGTGTGCAAGATAAGGAGATGCTGAAGAAATATGGGAAATCATTTAGGAAGATGATTTCATCATGCCTACAAAAAGACCCTGAAAAAAGGTAAGAATGGATCACACCAAAATAAATTAAAACAAACAAGCAAACAAACAAAACAACCCTAATTCACAAACATCATTATGTTCCCTATTTTTTGAAGTTGGTATACCCTCTGCTCCTCCAACCTTTCAGTCACAAGGAACACAGCAATCCTACTGTGTGGCAACAAATTCTCTTGGCTGTCCTTATTTTTATGGATAAATATCTGGCACTGTGCCTGGCCAGGGCACACATTTTCCATTTGGGTTAATGAGAGTGCATCCCAGTCCACTGCCTGCATAGGGCCATTCTCCCTTGGCCACCTCCAGCAGGTGACTTCAGTTCATGTTTTGTTCCCAGTCAAAACTGCTTTGTGTTTACAAATCAGAAATTACAGGTTGGGCAATATGTGTTTACTTGCAAACTACATAAATAAACTTTTTGAAATTCAGCCGTGCAGAGAAGGCTTTCAGTGTAGTTTTGACTTGTTTAATTATATGTCATATTTGGTTTGGATGAGAAATCAGGAAAAACACTGACAAATTTTACCAACATGTTTTCATCAATACAGATTGCTTAAGTGACCTGATGACACTTTCAGCCTTCCTTGAACAGTATCTTGACTACTCAGTGACGTAGGAAATATTACCAAGGGGATGCTGTGTCTGCTGTGCTATTTTTTAATACCTCTTAGGTTGGTTTTTTTTTTCCTCCTCAGTAAGCAGACTTAATTTTGGAAAGGAAAAAGTGCTTTCATAAAATAATAATAATGAAGACATTTTCAGTTCCCTCTTGTGTCAGATCCAGGAACACAGGCTTCTCACGCACTGTGCAATGAGTGTCTCTCTTCTAACAAGCATTACACTTGAAATGCATAATGAATCCAGTGGAGTGCTTGATAAAAGTTGATAGCTGGGTTTTTTTCCCAGCATGACATTTTTTCACCTTTCTAAAGCATATCCCATCCTTGCAGGTTAGGGTGTGTGCTGGTCAGGCTATACATAATCCCTGAATTTTGGGACACCCCTTCTCTCCTCAAGCATTTTTGACAGCTATTGGCATTGTCCTGGCTGTGGGAGCAGGAGGTTGGCATATTGCATGGAAAGAGACTTTAGTGCAACTGCTTTTTCATTATTTTAGGGGCTCCCTTGCTCTGAGGTGGATGCCTTTTGTTGGAGTACTCTGTGATGAAATAAACCCTGTGATGAATGGCCTTTGCAAGTCACTGATTAAACTCTGTTACTATTTAAGCACTGTTTGCAGGGTGGAAAATGCTGTAAACTGCCACCTTCTCATGTAGGCTTGAGTCTTTAGTAAATTCCTCCTAAACTGACCAAGGGATGTCTCTCACTTTCCAATATTTATTTTGAAGTCTGACTTAAAGGGGAAAATAGTTTATACTTGTTCATGTTCTTTTAGACCAAGATTGATCATCCTGCTTGTGTTTAATAGAACTAATTACACACATTTAATCAGGTATCTCTGAAATAACTGTTACTTGCACAGGGTGAGTACTGCACTTCAGTGCTGATTCTGTGATTTCCATTTTGAGTGAATTTTTTTCTGTCATTCTGTTGTTATCTAAGAGTCTCAAGTTCAGCATCAAAATGGGAGCAAATTCTCCCCATCAGTTCCAAGTTATTCATTGCTTTTGAACAGAATAAGCCTTGTTCAGAATACACTGAGTAATTTAAAAGATTGCTGGTGTAAAATTTACTTGGAATACATTGATTTTAGGGGAATTATACAGGAGAAGCTGATGCCTTCACGAGATGCCAACAAGCTGCAGCAGCCTGGAAGACCCTTGGGTTGAAAGGGAGCATTTATAATTGTCTTTTCTACATCTGTTTTTATTGACAGACCAACAGCAGCAGAACTCCTAAGACACAAATTTTTCACAAAAGCAAAGGTAAGGAAACACTTTCTAAACTGATTTGTGAAGAGGCTGTGGAAAGGACTTTTCAGGAGCACTATAAGTGTGGGTGACAGCTTTACTGGCACAAGTGTGGGCTCTTTCACTTGGAGCCAGCAGAGCTGGGTGAGTTGAATGGGTCATTGTGAAGGAGCAGAATAAAATCCCCCTTCTGTATCTCCTGTGTATGCTGTTGTTAACAGAAATTATCTAGGAATTCTTGAGCATTTAAATGTCTTCCAGTGCCTTTTGGGTTTGTTCTTCCTTTGTAATGGTGCCATTCTGGCTGTCTCCAGCCATGAGGGTCTCTGCTGCAGTGAGTGTAACTTAGATTTTGGTAAACTCTCTAATCAGCCTGTGTGCAAGGGGCTGAGTGAGGCCCACTGTGCAAGAGCTACCTAAAGATATTTCACCCTGTGTTGCCTTATGGAAAGTGAAGATCCTGTGATACAAACCAGTGGGAAACTCCCATTTCTAGCCTTGGAGTGAACTGCCAGCAAGCATTATGTAATTACTGCCTGGAGATGAGTGCATCTGCAACGTGCGAGGTCTTACTGTGGGAGACAGACAGCAGTAACACAGGGTAGGATTTACATTTCCATGAGCAAGGGGAATGTTTTCTGTTTGCTTTTTTTTTTTTGTGTGATCAAAGTGCACAGGATTTATAGCAGCATACAGATTAAACTGTCAAAAAGAGACTGCATACTTGGCATAGCTCAGCAGCATCACCAATTAATCAGAGTAGTTTTCAATTCCCAGATTAAGATGCTTAAATGGAATTTGCCATGCCAGGTATCTGTACAGGAGCTGGATGCCCTGTTAAAGCTGACAGGAATCTTTACAGGTGCAACCCAGGGAGAGTTGCACTTCCTCTTCATGAGGAGAAGCACAGGGTCAGGTGCTGATCTCTTTGGTGACCAGTGACAGGACCTGAGGGAATGGCCTGCAGCTGTGTCAGGGGATGTTTAGTTTGGATTTTAGGGAAAGGTTCTTCCCCCAGAGGGTGGTGGGGCATTGACCAGGCTCCCCAGGAAATGGTCACAACCTCAAGGCTGCCAGAGCTCCAGGAGCATTTGGACAACACTCTCAGGTGGGATTGGGGTGTCCTGTGCAGGGCCACTGAGTTGGATCCTTGTGGGTCCCTTCTGACTCAGGGTATTGTGTGATTTGATAATTTTATGAGCCAGGGAAGTCTGGAGGATGATCCAGTTGATGAAATGCAGAAGTTTGCTTTAGGGCAGGTTTAATTGATGTCTGGGCTCTTGACAGTATTAACTGGGGTTTCACCATCCGTAGTGGGATTTTAGGCAGCTGATCAGTCTGCATCTGTATGCTGGATGCACACTTGGTGTCCAAAGTGACAAGATGGTTTACACATTACTGACCTTTCTCCATTTGGTTCTGCAAGTTCTGGTTCATGTTACACTTCATTGTGTGTTAAATCTCCTTCGTGCTTTCATTAAGCTGCTGGAGACATATTAGCATGGGTGGTGATAGAAAATTAACATTATTGTAAATGAGGCACTGCTTAACCCAGCATCCTGTGCCAGTTCACACTTGGGGTTAAATTACTGTCACACATCAGCCACTGCCAAACTGACAGCTGGAGCTTGAGGGCTGAAGAGTGCAGCTCCTATACATCTATATTGAGTCACATATTTAAATACCATCTAGGTTATGTAAAAGTATGGTTTGATAATGCTAGCAGCCACTTATCAGGAATGACAGTGTGTCTTGAGACTCTCCATCCTGCCTGCAAGCAACCATCCTGGGGGAGTTCTGAGAGCTCTGCGTGGGCAGGGACAGCAGAGCTTTCCAACTGCACTGGTGTGCTGTGGAGCACCCAGCCAAATGCCAGAATGCTGGCCTGGACTGCCTGCTTCCCCTGCTGCCACAAGTTTGGCCCCACAGTTCAGCAGTGAGAAAATTGTATTCTCAGGAGCCCAAATTGGCCATTCTGGAGCAATTTGCTGAAGAGGAAATTTAATACAATAGAGGATCATAGCAGTTCCTCAGTATTCAGTCTGTTGTGATCACTGCATTTACTTCCTCTCTAAACATAAATGCTGTAAATTTTTTCAGCCACTTTAAATCTTGCTGTCCCAGTTTCTGTTTGCTCCAGCACAGAGGGATTCCTACATCCCAGCCTGTCTGAGGTTTGCCTTTGACAGTTGGACAGGCATAAATTTAGGAGTAAGATAAAGCAAAGAGGTTGAATCCAGGTGGTGTAGTAGCTGCAAGTGGAAGAATGCCAAATGCCTCAGCAGGGTACCAGATACTGCAGTATAATATGTGTATTTCCAAATAAATCAGAATAATATCCAGCTCCTCAGTTGTTAATTCCATGTCACTTTGCATAAGGAGAGTGCCACTGTTAACTGGAAAGGTATTTAGGATGAAACATCACATACTGCAGCCCAAAGCAGGGGAGTGGTTAATATCCTTGGGGGAGTAGGGATGAAACGTGTAAACCACTTTCTGCTAGAAACAACTTAACAGTTACTTCAGCAGAGACAGTGAAAGCACCAAAGGACATTTTCAGTAATGCAAATGTTTGGTATTTTTTTCTTTGCAGAATAAAGAGTTTTTACAAGAGAAGATGTTGCAGAGAGCACCAACAATCACTGAAAGATCCAAAAAGGTACTGAAAACCTCCTGGGCTCTTGCTGTTACAGTTGTACTATTTTTTGTGCTTGTATTCACATTTTAATAATAACTACTGCAGTACATCTTTTTCTAGGTAGAGCTTTTAGTTTCAATAAAATGATCAGACAGCATGGCAGGTGATGGAATCTGAAGATGTTCTGGTGCTATTTCTTCTAAAATCAACTGTAGAAACTGTTTGGCTGAGGTGTAAATTCTGTGTTCTTGTGCTGGGCAGGTCCGGAGAGTCCCAGGCTCCAGTGGGCGTCTTCATAAGACTGAAGATGGTGGCTGGGAATGGAGTGATGATGAGCTTGATGAGGAAAGTGAGGAAGGCAGAGCAGCAATTTCACAGCTCAGGGTGGGTCCTCAAACTCCACTGTCTCTGTTTTGTTGTCCAATTGCGGTAGGTCTAAAAATATTTGGGGAGCACATGGCCTTAAGCATGATACACAGCAAGCTGTAATCCCTTCCCTCGAGTGGGGAGCTGAAGCAAAGAAAGCAGACTGAAGGTTGAAGAAATTGTATTGATCTTTTCTGTCATTATGGGGCACAGCTGGTCTCATTCAGGGATGTTCAGCATAATTGGAAATGTTAATTCAGACAGCCTGCTCCCAGCTCAGCATACTAATACACTGCAGCTAGAATATTTCCTTTAAGGGTGCTGACTGCTTGAGATGCTTCCTTCTGGAAGTGTCAGGAGAGGTTTTGTCCTACTGCCCTCTCCAGGATGGAGCTGAAATCAATAGGGCTTGTTCTTATGGCTGATTCCTGAAACATGCAAGGCCTGGTTCTGCCCCCCCAGTTACACTGAAATCCATTAATCCTGGTAGAAAACCTCACAGCATCCCTGAAGTCACAGGAGGGATTAGTCTTGTGCTTGAAAATCCTCAAGAAAACACCACTTTCCTCTCTCCCAACACATTCACAAACCACCCAACAACTCAGAGGAGTAATGTATGATGATCAGCTGAAAGATTACAGTGATTTTCAGGTTCTCTTCCCCCAGCAGTCACCGGTGTGGGTTTTGACTATAATAGTTTGCCTGGTCTTTTTTCACTACAGCAGGTGGCTGGAAGTGGACTGTGTTTTAATCATCCTGTAATTGAATTAGGGACACAGTGAAGGATGTGTAGAGGAAGCTTTTCAGTATGAAAGGGAAAAAACCAGTATTGGTTTGAAGCATTTATCCCTTTACAAGTTCTCTCATTTCTCTTTCATTAGTCTGGCATCTGTTGCTGTTGTGAATAGACACTTTAATATTAAATGCAAGGTTTTGCATCTTTTCAGCATCTTCTGAAATGCTTGGGTTTTTTAAATCCATTTGATCCAGTAAATGCATTATTTGTGACAGCAACTCTTGTTTAAAGACCTTATTGTGTCCAGCTTCATATTATACATAATCAAGGAAAAACTCTTGGTACCATGTAGCTACTACTGAAATTCTTTGATGAATAAGCTATAAGATATAAGCTGAATTCTTCTAAATTCCTTTTGTAGGTGAGAATACCATCAAATTTTAGGGCAATATTGTAAAAGCCCCTAATTCTGTTCCAGAGATTATTTAGAACTTGTTGTATCTTGTCTCAAAGCTCAGGCTACCATGACTTAACACTGTTTACTGTGTTTTGAACAGTACTTACTTGTTTCATTCCTCTTAGGCAGGAAAAAGCAGGTTGACAAACATGTTTACAAGCTCCTTTTCAAGACAGGTTTTTCTTGATGCTTTGATATATTTTCCTTGTACTGCTGCCTGCCCTGATCACTCTCATTTGGGCTGTGCTTGGCCCTTACTGGTAGGTCTCCCACTGAGCAAACCTTTAGAAAGGATGTTGGAGCAGTAGGTCTTAATTCAGTTAGCTCCCTGTAGATGTGTATTATCATTTTGGAGGCAGTCCATGTGTAACACAGCACTCAGGGGCACCTGTATGTTCCAGGATGTCAGGAAGGGCACTGTGGAACCTCAGACCTCTCTACATGTCTGCCTGGGTACTTGAATTTGATTCCTTTTCAAGCAGTCCTAAGACTTGTATCCAAACTGCCAATTTTGTGAATGAATACAGTGGTGTTATTGAGGATTAGTGTTTATCCTGTGTTTTTGGTCATATTTCAAACACTTGGTGTAATTTCTACCTGTCTGTAAATCCCTCTGCAATTTTAACCAAGTTGTTGGGTAGAACAACTTGTGTTAACTAGGTGGCACCTTTTTTTCCTGCCCCTTGCAGTGGGGGTGGAGTAGAGGATTTTAAAAGGTCCTTTCCTACCCAAAATAATTTGTGATTCTGTCAGTACCTGCATTTTACTGCAGTAAAAGTAAAAGGAGGCCCTGCAGATTGACTTAATGTGCCAAAATACTGAAGTATTAATATTAACCTGCATAAAATCATCTACATAAATGGAAAGTGGTGGTATTTTTTACTTGCTTCCACTTCACAGAAAAAATAGGGTGAATGTAATGTGTGCAAACATGTATTTTACAAGTCTCTTCCTAGGACTGTACCTGAAAGCAGGCAAATATTTATTTTACCCAAAGCCAGAAATATCTCTTCAATTCACTCAATATGGTGACTTGCTGGGTCAACATTGCCTTCTGAATATAAAGACCTTTTGAACTTCCTCTCTGCATTTAAAACCTTGAATTCAAATTAAGGCAGCTGTGCTCTGTGGGCTTTTAAATTGTGTACTTTCTGTTACCTGATAAATCTTTGCAGTGGTGAGTTGTATGGTCACATTTCACTGCTTACTCACATCTTTGATTACACAAGCAAAAATTAGTTAGAACTAATCCCCAAAGTCATCCTATTTGTGCCTTAGGTAAATGTTTTTTAATGTGTGTCCTGTTTTCTTTGTATGCATGTGTTTAATAAAGTCATAGAATTGTTCAGGTTGGAAAAGACCTCCAGGATTGCTGAGTCCCACTGATGGCCCAGAGCCACTGTGTTCACCCCTAACCCTGTTCCCAAGTGCCACCTCTTCATATTTTCTGAACACCTCCAGAGGTGGTGGCTCTACCACTTCCCTGGGCACCCTTTCAGTAAAGAAATCTTTCCTAACATCCAATCCAAATCTTCCCTGGTGCAACTTGAAGCCATTTCTTCTTTTCACCTGTGACCTGGGAAGACAGCCTGATCCCCAGCTGGCTGCACCCTCCTGTCAGGGAGTTGTGGAGAGTGAGGAGGTCTCCCCTGAGCCTCCTTTTCTCCAGGCTGAGCCCCTTTCCCAGCTCCCTCAGCTGCTCCTGGGGCTCCAGAGCCATTCCCAGCTCTGCTGCCCTTCTCTGAACTTGCTCCAGCCCCTCAGTGTCCTCCTGGTAGTGAGGGGCCCAAAACTGAGCACAGCACTGAAGGTGCCTCAGCAGTGCTGAGTGCAAGGGACAGTCCCTGCCTGCTCCTGCTGGCCACACTATTCCTGACACAGGCCAGGTGCCACTGGCCTTCTTGGCCACCTGGGCACTTGCTGGCTCGTACTCAGCTGGCTCTCACCACTTCTGTTGGTCATTTATCTGGATTAGTTATCAGCTGAGGGGTGGGGTCAGTGTTTCCATACTCATCTGTGCAGTGCTTAGCACACTGATATTTCCTTTTATGTAATTCCTTGAGGCATCCAGGTTCTCTTGGATATCAGCTTTGCTCCTGGAAGAACACTGTGGCCTGCAGATGTGGAGCAGGGCTGTTTCTCTGGGAGCAATGTTTTTCATCCCACCTGGTAACTGTCAAGTGAAGGCTGAGCACACTGAGGTGGATTTCAGGCTTTACCTTTCTGACTGTGTGACTTTTTCCCTGACACTGCCTACACACAGTCATGCTGAGGGAACTGTTCCTTCTCCCCCTGTCCAGAGGCCTTTTTGAAACTTGCTGTTCTGAGAGTAAGACTTTTAACCTTTTCTCACAAGAAGCCTCTGAGTCATATGTTACAAATTGCTCTGATCTGCACTCATTAAGGCAGTGGCCTCTGTTAGTGGAGAAACTCTCTCAGAGTAGGGGCATGATGAGCCTTAACGTTCTGCTGTCCTGCTTGTACTGTCCAAACAGCAACCTCTTAGACCATTATGTGGAGAAGGAACAGGGTTTTTTTATTGCCAGCATGGACCAAACCATCCCACCTATCTCCACTAACTGGACTTGTTGGAAGTCAAAGTTGCAGGTTCTCTTAATTGCAGGGCTTTCCAGGAATACTTGGCAATTCCCCCTGCTCATGTGGAACAGCTGGTGCAGTGTTGTCTTTGTTTTACTGATGAGCAAAAGTTGGTCACGTTGCTTTGCCTGCACTTTCCCCATTGTTCCCCGGTCTCTTTGTTTCACTGCTGAGTGTACAGCTACCTGTCAGTTCTCTGCTTTCTCTCACAAAGAGCACAGCAGAATGCAGGGCCCAAGGGCAGGGGGAGCAGGCCAGGGATTTCCTTCTAAAAAGTAGCACAGGCAAGGCTGATTCCTCCCTCCCACCCTACAAAGGTTCTGTATATTTTAAGCAAGTTGGTTGGGAAACTACCACCCTAAGTAAGTGAAGGGAACTTGTTTTCTATCAGAATTCTGCCAGGCAGATCTGTGTTTATCTTTTTTTGCCAGACTTGAGTAGCTTAAAATGGATTTTCCCATCTTGATGCTTAAGTAATTTGATCCAATCTGAGTGATCTTCAAGAGTCCTCGATTTTGCTAATGAGTAACAGCTGATAGCAACTTAGGGTATTGTGTGTCACTGTGGAAATACAGGGTCTGAAATGTGGCTGTGTTTCTGGGTGGTACAATGTGACAACAAATTGTGTGGTGTCCCTTTTATCATGCATCTTAATACACATGTGTAACTTCAAACAATTATGTAGGTTTCTCATGTTCAGTGTGGTTCTGACAAGTTCTCCTAGTCAGGAAGCTTCACTGTGGTCTAGGCAATGACATTTTTTTCTCTGTTTTTCAGTCTCCCAGAGTGAAAGAACCTGTACAGAACTCCGAGGTAAGTTAGAATTGCAAATGGCTTCTTGAAAAGATGACTCCTAGTTATTGCTGTTGTTTCAAGGAACGTGCTTTATTAGCCTTTGAAAGCAATATTATGTGAAGTAAAGCCAGTATCTAGCTGAGCTCTGTTTGAAGAGCTCCGTATAAAAGGAATCCTTGGCTGTGTAGTGCCAGGAGCTCTTCTTGAGGTAAGTTTGTTGTATGTCTTGTCAGCTTGCTGTGGCAAAAGTCTGTTTGTTGCAAGGTAATTAATTGGTCACAAGAATAATCTGAGCATAACAACTGTCTTCTCATTTCCTCCTTAAAAAAAAACCCCAAACTACACAAACCCAACAGAACACAATTTTAGGATGTCTGGTTTGCATTGTCTAATTCTCTGGTTTGGAACCTGTGCTCAGAACTGTGAAAGAACTCTGTAGTCCTATTTGATAGCAAACACAGCTTCAGTGGTAATTTATCATCTTTCTTCAGTTCTGAACTGTTTCTTACATTAGGAATATTAGTATGTCTCATCTTTCAGTGATAGGGACAGCTTATCTGCCAGAGACTGTGCTATGTCTGTCTTTTCCCTACCTGTGCTGAAAGATAAACAGAGCTGTCTCCTAAAAATTAGTCTTGGGTTGGGCTGTCCTGTTCTTCCTTCATTTGTTTCCAAGAAGTGTTTATAAAGGGAGACTTTGAGAAAGACTACAGTTCTGCACTGTAATTTGACATAAATTCTAAATTTAAAAAAAAAGCTGAAAACCAGAATCCCTTTGAAATGAATTTTCCTATTGGAAGTGTCCTGTCCAGGTTTGCAGCATTGAAGGTGATTTATATTTCCTCCAGCCTGCCAGAGTAAGCTGGAGGGCACACTGAAGTGCCATCAAGCTGACAGTTCTTTGGCTCCTGTGCCAAAATTGGTTTCTCTGTACAGAATAATAAGAGGTAAAAAAGAGATTAAATTTCCATTTAGCTCTTTTCCCCCACCCTCCAATTAATTTCATATGGATTTTTTTTTGTTTGCTTGGTTGGTTTTTTTTTTTTTTGCAAGAGACTAAAGTAAAGCCCAATCCTAAATCGTCTCTAGTGTGATTTGAAGAACTCTAAATTCACTTTCCATTGACACCCAAATTACCCTGACATTTCCTTGGTGAAAGGCTCAGTTGTCAATAGTTATCTCACTGCTTTGCTGGGGTTTGTTCTCTGAAAGGAAGAAGTCAAAGCAGGGCTCCTCTGCTCTGAGGGCATGGCTACTTGAAAATGCAAGTAGGACTCAGATTCCAGGAAAGAGGGAGACTGAAGGATACAGTGCTCTCATCCCAGCTGGATGTATCTAGGTACATGCAGCCTTGCCACAGAGTGTCATTTTTGTCCAAGATCACAGCCATGCTGGTGTCTTGGTTTACTGGTGAGTGGAACTTGCAAATGTCAGGACATAATGGGTCCCTGGACATATGGACACATTAAAGCCCTGAACACCAACTTGAGATCAGCATTCCCTGGAGGCCTGGGAATGACCTTGGCACTGAACTTCTCTAAGTGATTTATGTGGCAGACAAGCACTTCTGGGAAAGCTGGTGCTTGAATCAGAACTCTTGAGTTCCTTTTCTCACTAAAACTCCTTTTTGCTCACAGCTGTTTCCATCAGCTGAGCCTCCAGGTCCTTCACTCAATGCTCCAGCACAGGCACCTACTGAACTACCTCAGGCTGCAGGACAAGCACCTGCACAACCTCCAGCTGCTGTCCCTCCACCCAGCCAGGCTCCTCCAGCAGCCCCAGCAGCAGCAGCAGCCCCAGCAGCAGCCCAGGTAAGAGCAGATCCTTCCTGCCAGCTTTCAGGTTTGCCCTTAGCTGTGCTATTCCAGGTGTGCCAGAACAGTCTGAAACAGTGGAAGTTTGGCATTAAAATAGCTTTGATACTTAAATCAACCCCCTTCACATCTCTTTAAGAAGGCCAGTATTTAATCCCTGAATTTTATGCAGCAGTTGAAACACCAGCAGCAGTGAAGGCTGGAGCAGTGTTGGTGTCAGTGACACCTGGGACATGCACTAACAGAACATATGCCACTAGTGCCCAGTATCTTATTTATTGGTAGCTTGTCTTAAGCTGAACATCATGAACTTGTGTCAGGGTGTTCTTCTCTATAGCTTTTAATGTCAATATGCTCTTTTTTATAGCTCTGCATATATTCTTCCTCACAGCCTTATTGGTAGCTTGTCTTAAGCTGAACATCATGAACTTGTGTCAGGGTGTTATTCTCTATAGCTTTTAATGTCAATATATTTTTTATAGCTTTACATATATTCTTCCTCACAGCTCTCTGTGTCAGTGTGTGTTATTCTTTATGGCTCTCCTCTGGTACTTGTTGCTCAGTGGTTACTGTTTTGCAGAGCTCTGGGCTTCTCAGTGAACCCTTGTTTGTTTTTACTGACCTGGTGGTTTTCAGCTTCAGCAGAAACCAGGTTGTGATCAGAAGCCTTGAGCTGCATTGCTGGGCCAAAAGCACCTTGGAGTAAAATGCTAGTTTTAAACAAAGGGTTATTTTCCTTTTCTATTGTGAAAAAACAAAGTGGTCTAGATGAAAAACACTTTCTCAAGACTTCTAAGGGTTATTTTCCTTTTCTATTGTGAAAAAACAACTGGTCTAGATGAAAAACACTTTGTCAAGACTTCTGTGCTTAAATTATCAGCCTGGTGTTGTGTCTGTTTTGTTCCTGCAGGTATAAAGCCCTTGCCTCAGCATGGGCAGTACAGGTGACTGACCCTTCCCTGTTTTATTTGGGTTTTTTTGGTGGAGATGGAATAACACTTAGCTCTGTAGTGGAAATATCACAAGAGCTGTAACAAGTGCAGGGCAACTCCTGGATCCTCCCTACTGGAAATCTGCTGCTAACTAATATGAAATTATTTTGATTACATGTTCCAATAGTTACTCAGAAGTAATTTAGAATTGAAAATAGGCAGCTATAAAATTGCTGCTGGATGCTCTTAAAGCCTTTGATTTCATGGAAAAAAAGGTAACTGAGAGTACATGCTAATCTGCCAGTTCAATTTTTTCCTGATACAGTTGTATCAGGTTTTTAAATCAGATGTTTGGGGCAGGGATTAAAACACAGGAGCTATTGAGGCTGTCATGAATATCCAAAAACCTTAAGTTGTAATGCAAAGCAAGTAATCTTTTCACATTTAGCACTTCTGAGGTCTCTTGCTATTTTGGCATTTCTCAAAGTTGTGCAGCTTTTACTCTTTCCAAGACAATTGCAGAGACCCTGCTGTTAAAGTGTGAAGGTTCATTGATCTGTCATCTTTCTCATTGTAGTGCCATGATTCCATTAATGAGTCAAACTTTCACTTGTATCTACAGTTGATCAAGGTTACCTCTAGCTTTAAAACCAGAGCAAGGTATTGTTAACCTGCCTTAAAATGATGTAATCTTGTTGCAGGCCCCACCTACAGCCCCTGCTGCAGCTCCGGTACAGGAAGATGTGAGAGTCCCCATCAACCTTGTATTAAGGTTAAGGTAAGGACACAAAACTGACCTGTTCTGTTAACATGAGCCTTTGTAGACAGGCCCACTGGCACTCTTCTGTGCCTTTTAATTAATAGGGTGGTGGTTAAGAGTTTGTCAGCTTGGATTTCATCTGCTCTTCTGAAACTGCAACCTGGAAAAGCAGTTTATCACATCCACTTTGGTTTGGCAAAACCTGTATTGAAAGAGGTTTTTATATTTATGTAAACATTGCTAAACTGTCATGGAGTGGGAAAGGAACTATCTGGGTTCCCTAGAAGGATTCAGGGATCCAGGAGTGCTGGTCCATGTTAATCTTCATGCACAACTTCAGACTTCAGTCAGTTCTGAGAGTGAAGAGCTTTCACCCAGTTCAGGGAGTGGAATCTGGTCTGTGTCACTGGAAACAGGCAGAAAAAAGAATCTTTCTATGCTCATTGCACATGCTGCTGTTTCTCATTAAAAGAACCTGCCTCTCATCTCTGGAGGCATCCTGGTTGTTGGTGGACATTGGAGTGGGGAGTGTGAGCATCACTTCTATAATGTGTGTGCATCTGCAGCCAGTGAGCATTTTCCTCCTCTGGATATCTCTGCTGAGGGATCTGAGTTATTGAGACAGTGGAACAGCATGGCCTTGCAGCAGAGAGGTGGCACTCACCTATCCTGGACTGGCCCAGGCTCTGTCAGGTTGGGAGGCAGACTGTGCTGCTTCCACATGCACATCCAAGTGATGAGTTCCTGCCTTTGAGGGAGTAGAATGCAATGAATTCACAGGCTGGTTATTCAATGATAGCACTCTCTTTTGGCCACCTGTCATGCCATGAAATGGTCTCTTTTATATAAAATTCTCTTCTTTCCACAGGAATTCAAATAAAGAGCTCCATGATATTCGGTTTGAATTCACCCCAGGGAAAGGTGAGCTGGTGGGAAATTCCAGTGTGTGAAGAGGAAGTTTTGTGTTTGGTGTTGTGCTGAGTGTCTGTCCACACTGCCTTCCTAAAGGCTTGTTGTTGGGCTTGGAGCACTGCTGTAAAACTCATGGGTATGGCTAAAGTGCAGCCCTTCAGTGAATTCACAGCACCTGGTGTGCACCCTGATATCTGTCTGTTGTAAAGGGCACTTCTGCTGTGTGGTTTGTACAAGCTCCTTTAGGTTTCTGTGTGGTGCCTTCACCAGCTGGACAATTTCTGCTCTGTGGTGATGGCTCTTGGGTTTTTCCCCAACAGATACTGCAGATGGTGTGTCTCAGGAGCTCATTTCAGCAGGTCTTGTTGATGGCAGAGATCTGGTAATAGGTAATTACAAATTATTTTTTCTGCTCTAACCATTTCAGTCTTTTTTTTTTTTTTTGGCATGTTAAAAATGACCTGATTAGTGGGTGATAGGAACATTTCCTCTGGCCTTGTCTCTACCCTAGTGGCCCTGCACAACTGCTGTCAATTCTGGTGACAGTTCTGTGCCAACATGTAGGCAGCCCCCAGTTCACAAGAAGATGATTTAATTGTTAACATTGTGAAGCAAATGTTCCTTGTAATGCAGAATGAAGTCTAATTGATGCATTAGCCAAATCATTATCATCTGACAGAGATGCATCATCAATCTGCTGCACAAGCCTGTCCTGCTCACAGGTCCTGTGCAAGAGAGCTCTGGGACTGGAATCAGCCAGGTTTTTTGGGTTTAATTAGGGCTGGGGAAGGAAGTGTGAGTTGCCTGTGCCCTGGGGCAGCAGCACGAGTTGTATGGGGGGAACAGCTGCCTCCAACAGCAGTTTGCTAAATAAATGAATCCTCCTGTGCAGCAGGTGAGACTTAAACTGTCAGCACTGCCTGTGTATTCCAACTGCAGCAAGCAAAGCTGTTCCTTGTACACAGGAACAGCTGCTAGTGCAAAATTACCTGGATTTCCAGATGCAGTTTGGCATTTATTACTATTGACCCTATTACATCCTGGGAAAAAGAACTACCTCTGAAAGAGGAATGTAGGAACAACAACAGCATTTTCACAGTTCAAAATTTTAAGTAGACTGAATCTGATTGAGACCTAAACCTTTCCTATCAGTGTAAAAATTCAAAGTTTGTTAAGTAATAGAAAAAGGACTAATGAGTTTGGGATGTTTCTCTTCAGCCTGTCCTAATATTTGCCCATTTTCTTTGTGTCTGTGTGATTTCAGTTGCAGCTAATTTGCAGAAAATTGTGGAAGAGCCCCAGGCAAACAGATCCATCACTTTCAGACTGGTATTTATTCCTGTTCCCTAATTGATCAAGTTGTCTCTTGCAAGGAGAAGGCATTGCATGTAGATGTTTACTGCAGGCATCTGATGTATGCACTCTGAATCCTCCCTTCTTTCCCAAAGCCTCTTACTGGTTGTATAACTGTAGGCACTGCAGGCTCCCTGCTTGTATCCTCTGAGCAGCACCTGGGATAAATAAGCATGAGATTATGTGCTAATTAATATATGTAGATGTTGCAGAGGGGTATTTTTGGGGCTTGGGATGTGCACTTGCAGAAATATTTCAAGGCAGGTGAATGGGCTGAGAATTGCCACCGACTCCTTTTTTGGAGGAAGAGAATGAGGGAGGGTGCAGATACATAGTTTCTGAGGAAGAGATGGGGAAATGAAGGGAAAAAAAGGAAAATAAAAGTGATAGGCCAAAGAAGAGAGCCAAAACTGGGAGTAGAACAGGTGAATCTTTGAGGTGGTGAAATTCGTGGGGAGTTACAGTGGCAAAGCGAAGGCTTAACTAGGTTCATGGGAGTGAAGCTGTAAGTGCTTATTTTTTTACTCTTCCTTTAAGGAGTTTTACCCCGGTTACAAACTGGGAGTAGAACAGGTGAATCTTTGAGGTGGTGAAATTCGTGGGGAGTTACAGTGGCAAAGTGAAGGCTTAACCAGGTTCATGGGAGTGAAACTGTAAGTGCTTATTTTTCACTCTTCCTTTAAGGAGTTTTACCCCAGTTATTGCACATATAATGTCTAGTTGGAGCAGACATTGGCAAAACTTCAGTCCCAGCCCTTCATACCTTCAGAAAAAAACAAAGGCAGAAATACAAAAGCACTCCATTTTACCTTTGGGTAGTGCAAGCTGCTGAATACAGTGCAAAGCTGTCCTGTGGCTGCTTCCTGCCCCCACCCTGACTGATACACCTGCTTGTGGTTCCTGCTGGAAGGCAGAGCATGTGTGTTGCTATTTGGATCTCTCTTCCCTGTTTCAGGCATCTGGTGTCGACGGCTCAGAAATTCCGGATGATGGCAAACTTATAGGATTTGCACAGCTCAGCATCAGCTAAACATTGGTCCCAGGAGATGTTTCCCAACAGAGAACCCACATGTGCATATTCGTAATGCTTCTGTTAGCCTAAAAAAAAAACCACTACTGCCAAAGAATTGAACTACAGCCCCCTTCCTAGAAGCTTTAACATTTTCCTTAATAGGATCACAAACCTTCCTGAAATTACCGATGACGTTTACACCTTTTGTAAACAACTCTCATGTTTTTGTATCTGTCATCTCAAACATGCAGACCCAACACGTCATTGCCTGCATGTTCATTTTATTATTGCCTTACTTTAAAGAAAAATACTACTGAGTACGAAGCAGGGGGTTCCACTGCTCTGATGATCTTGCCTAAGTGTTTGCTTACATGTGGTTTCATTTTTTTTTCACTTGCTGTTTTTGCACAAGTTTTAATACTGAACGGATTTTTTTTTTTTTTTTTGTTCTTTACCTGCTTCTCCTTCTCTCTGAAACACCAATGTACGTGTTGTTTGGGTCACCTGGAGTGCTGAGAAATCTGCTTCTCTTTGGCTGTGTGATTTAAAACTGCTGGTTTGAATGCTTGCACCTGAGAAAGCAAGCAGAGTCTTAACCCACAGGAGGGAGAGCTTCCTTCCCTTGTGTTTGTGTTTTGGAGAACTTCCTTGACTTTGAGGTGTTAGAAGTCAGCTTCCCTATGTAAACTGCCTTAATTTTTTTTCTTTTTTCTTCATCATTTTGGTTCTCTCCACATGAGTGCCAGGCATGGCATGAGGGCTGAACCTTTTAATTTACATTCAGCAGTCCTTCCTGTTGCTTTCATTCTGCATCTTAGACATAGTCTGTTCTTGAAGCAGACCAGGGAGGCATTGCTGCCTGGAAACTGGTCTTTCAGATGGTGAACACAATATCCATGGTCACAGGGAGAGGAGATCTATGTCACTCTGCCTTTGGAACAGATGCACTTCTGAGTGGCCCTGAAACCCAGTTTGGTCATGCCTGGCTGGCCTCCCAACGTGTTCCCCAGTCCTTTGCAAGCTGGTACCCGTGGAACCATCCCTGTCGTGTTTTACAGCAATAAAGAATCACCAGTAGAGTGGCTGTACTGGGCAAAGGCAGGCACTGGGTTTGTCCCTCCTGCACTCAATCCCTTGGGTCGACGGGCTGCACGTCAGCCCAAGCCTCGACGTTTGATCAGGATGTCACTGCACCCCTGTCACACACGTATTTAGCTTTTCTTTCCATGTGGTGTTGAAGTTGAGTTTCTACATGAATAATATAAATTATGCTCTGAGTTTGATAAGAGACACTTGTAATGCAATATGTGAATAATAAATGGTGTTGACTCTTTTTTTTTTTCCTACTGTTTCACAGTTGGCCTTTGTAACTGCTTTTGGCTCTGGAGTGTTTTCTACACAGAAGTTGTAAGTCTGTAATTTAACATGCAGATGGAAACGAGCTTTGTTTCCATCAGACACAAACAATGCAGAAACAGAGCGGAATGACTAGGTTCAATTAGGACTTTTGTTCTGTTTCATTTTTTTGGGTTATTTTTTTTTTAATTTCCAAGTCTTCAGATGAACAATCTGTATTTATATCTTGTTCTCTATGAGCAGCTGTGGAAGCTTCCTGAATTGTGCATGTTCTTTTTTTACCGCCCCTGTTGCTTGTAGCCTCTGGGTGGATATTGGGTGTGTCCCCATGGGCTGTTTGCAGCCCCATGGCTGGTGAGTGTGAAGGGGAAGGAGAGGAAGATGAGAATTTGGGAGTGAGATCATCCTGGGGTGCTGAACTGGTGCTCTCTAGAGCCCGGCAAGCAAGTGCCCCATAGCAGGGAGTTGGTGGCTGGGTTGGCAAATATGTGTTGGCACCATTCCCTGTTGCCTGACACAAAGCACTCCCTACAGTGTCCCCCATTGAGCTTGTTGGCTTGGGAAGAGCAGGCTGGCACCTTGATTTTCCCATCACCCTGTGCTCAGTGTGGATGTGTTGGGAGCCTTTAGGATACAGAGACAAGGTAGTTGTGGTACAGTATTATTTTCCCTCTGCCTGCATGCCCTGGGGACCTCCTCATTCATTTGTGTACTGGTGCTGAGGAAGGTTAGGACTCAAACTGCTCAAATGGAACAATGCAGCATCTATTTATTGTTACTCCCCATTTTCCCAAAGCCAGGACTTAGAGAGCTTGAGCTCATGCTAACCCAAGGTTCCGTAGTTCTTTAATGGAGAAAATAAGCGAGGAAGAAGCTGATGGGTTTTGCTCTATGGATCTCCAGATCTTTTGGGTAGGGATCCAGAATATTTACTTGGGCTATTACAGTGCTAGACAACTGTCTTTTCTGATGTTGTTCCAGTAAGTGCCAATGCTGTTCATAATTGTTTTCCAGTGTCATTAAGAATTTGGTTTTCGTGCAAATTTCTGATCTGAACCTGGAAGCAGGTGGTAATTTTAAGTTAGTTCCTACTTTTAAGGACAATGCTCTGTTAATGAAAACGGATCCTCTTCACAACTTTGGTGTATTGTAGATTATAATGAAAGATGTAAAATAGTCAGGCTTTTTTTTCCTTTTTTGGACTTTGTATTTTACTGCATGTGTCTAATTTTTAATCAATAAAGAACAAATTGTCCATTGCCAGGTGTTTGATGTGTGGTTTGCTTGTCACTGGGTGGGTTGGCGTGTCTTGAGGAAGGGGTTTGTCTGAGTGGTGTCTGCAGCCCCTGGGGCATTTCTGTTTGGGAGGTTTGACAGCCCCCAGGAAGACTCATGGGGAAAGGGACATCAGCTCCAGGCTGGATGGGTCTGGTGGGAGGTGTGGAACTGGATGAGCTTTAAGGTGCCTTCCAACCCAAACCATTCCATGAGTGCATCTCTGCAGGAGTTGTGTGCAGAAATGGAGTCAGGAGGGCACTCAGGATGGTGCCCTGAGAGCTTGTCTGTAGCCAAGAGGTTTGCTCCAAGCTCTTCATGCAACTGGGAATGAGCTTCCCGTGTCCAGGAATGTCTCAGGATGCCACAGGCTGGTGTGAAAGTGGGAGGATTTATACCCTGACAAGTGGTGAGAGCATGAAGTGCACTCCCTCCTCTCCTCCACAATAATTGTTCTTTGTGGGTGCCCTGGTCAGCCCCAGTGGGGCATCCATGGTCTGTTTTCCAGTGTCCTTCTCATGGATCTGTGGGCAGCAGGAGTATCCAAATGGCTTTTGGGCATCTCATGGACATCTCAAAGGGGCCCCAGGCAAATGCTTTTCCTACATGAGGGATGGGCTGAGCAGTGCTGGACTCGCGTTCTCGATGATCATTTTAGGCATTTCATCTTCAAGCACCATTGCCCTGTGTCAGATTTCTCCATCCTTTACCCTTTCCCCAAGTCCTTCCCGCATTTAGCTCCCAGCAGCTGCAGGGTGGCCCAGAACTGGTGGAAAGAGACATCCTGTGCCTGGCTTGTGTTGCACAGGGAAGCTGCAAAAGATGAAGGGAATGACAGCTCCCATCCCCTGGAATCACAATGAACTGGCTGCCCTTCCTCATCTCTGGTCCTGCCCATCCATTAACATAATTCCCTTTGCTCCTCTGGGCTGTTCCCAGCTCTGCATCACACTGGGCTTGTTTTGGCCCCTCTGAACCTGGCTTTCCTGAGTGGTTCAGCAATTGCAGCCATTGTAGTCACTGTGGAGAAGAGTCTGTTCCCTGTCCATGCCACCTGGCCCTGGCAGAGGAGCTGGCCCAGGTTCCCTGAAGCAGGGGTCCTTCTGCTCCAGCCAGCACTGGATGTTTGTGGGTGGAGCAGGGATGATTAATATATTACATGGTGTACTTCTAGTGACTGCCTATGGCTGCAGAGCTTATCTGAGGTTTAAACATTAATTCCAGCCCCCTGGGAAGTCTGTCCCAGCACTGTCCTGTCCCAGACACAGCCACCAATGTCAGGTGTCGGGGAAATTTTGAAAGCAATTGGTGATTTTGGGCGACTCCAGAAATGCCTGGTGCTGCTCTCCGTGATCCCCTGCCTCAGTGTGGCTTTCCACCAGTTTTGCCAGCTTTTCATGGTGGTGGAAGTGCCTCACCACTGTGACACCAGCTGGATCCGCGCCGTCGGCCCCAACCTGACGGAGGAAGAGCAGCTGAACCTCACCCTGCCCCGCGGCGCCGACGGGGAGTTTGAGCAGTGCTCCATGTTCTCCCCGGTCGACTGGGACCTGGATGCCATCCTGGCCTACGGGCTGAACCACACGCAGAAGTGCAGCAGTGGCTGGGTGTACCCCTCAGAGCAGCCACCGTCCCTGCTGACCGAGGTCTGTGCTTGCTGCTTGATGAGACAGGGCTGTGGAAGGGATGGGACACCCAAACGGCCACAGTTCCCCCAGAGCTGGTGCCTGACCATCATGCAGTTGGGATTTACAGCAGGTGTGGGTTGGGGACCTTGGCTCCACCATGCGGGCCCCAGGTGTGGTTCTGGAGAGGGTGCAGGCTGTGACAGAGGTGACAGTGGGGACATGAATCACTCCTGGAGGGACCTCCTGCCCCTGGGTTTCCCCATCCCTCTGAATACAGGGGTTAACTTTGCAATTTAATAGCATGGAATGGCTTGGCTTGGAAGGGTCCTTTGAAAGTCACCTAGTCCAACGCCCAACATCACAATTGTTGGCTGAGAAAGATGCAAGATTAAGATAAAGGACAGTAGGTTTTGATTAAATATTAGGAAGAAATTCTTCACTGTTAGGTAGTGAAGCCTAGCACAGGTTGCCCAGAGAAGCTGTGTCTGTCCCATCCCTGGAAGTGTTCAAGGCCGGGTTGGATGGAGTTTTGATCTGTCTGGTCTAGTTCTAGGTGCCCTGCCCATGGCAAGAGAGTTCAAATTAGATGATCTTTAATGTCCCTTCCAACCCAAACCATTTTATGGTTCTATGATCCTTCCTATGTCACTCCTTCCATTAATATCCTCTGGATACTGACAATTGCAGGACATCTGTTTAACAGAAACTGCTTATCCCAGGAATCAGCATTGCATCCTTTCCCCTCTGGGAGCTCAGGTGGTCTGGCAGGAAGCAAGCTGCTGCTTCTGTCCCCAGGCCCACCTAAAGCAAAATTTGCTGACCAGGAGGCTCCCCTGGTTGGCTGGGCTGGACAAGGGGGACTCCTGCAGGTCCCAGTGCATGACAGAGGATTCCCACTGAGTGCCCCAAGAGCTTGTCCCACCTCTGCCTTGTGTGCCCTGTGCATACTGTGGGGATTCACATCCTTGGAAGTGGGGATACCAAAGCATCTCCTTCTCCTTTCTCCAGTTTGACCTGGTGTGTGACAGGAAGGACCTCAATGACATTGCCCAGGCCATCTACATGGCAGGGCTGCTCCTGGGATCCATGATCTTTGGGCCTCTGAGTGACAGGTGAGGAGCCACAACCCCCTGCCCAGGGTCTGTGCAAAGCCAGCACGGCACAGACCAGGTGGTGTGAGCCTGTCTGGACTGTGCACCCTGTGCATTTTGTTACCACTTCTCCCTACAGGGACCTGACCAAAGTCCTCCGGTCCCATGAGGACATGGCCACACAGGGAGGGGAAGGGAGAGAGACACAGCATGTGTGTACAGTGCTTGTCACCCCACAGTCTACTCTGAGCCTTATCAGGGTGATAAAAATCACTGTATAACCTGCTGGGCTCCTTGCCATCTCCATGGGGTCTCCAGACACTGATTGTGTCTTCCCTGTTTCTCCCCAGGATCGGCCGCCGCCCAGTCATTCTGATCTCCGTCTTCCTCCAGGGCTTGTTTGGCCTGGGAATTGCCTTTGTGCCCCATTTCTATGTGTACATGGCCTTCAGGTGTGTGGTGGGGGCCTCCGTGTCAGGGATCACCATGACAATACTGGCCTTAGGTGAGTAGGATGCCCTTGCCCTGGGGCATCTCAAGATGCAATAGATAATTCTTCAAAGAAATAAAAATATTTATGTTTGACAAGAAAAACACCATGGTGAGGACGATCTTGGTCTTCACTGTCCTTTGGTACTTTGGCAACTTCTCAGCCCTCAGTCAGAGCTTTGGGGAGCATCTCTCTCCAGCCAGTGCTCACAGGAGGGCAAGGGGAGAGTGTCCCAGAACAGGAGGCCAGTCTAATCCTCACCTGCAGAATAATTCTTCCCCAGGGAAACACCTGTTTGCCTCAGGGGAAATAATTTGGATGGCTCTGAGCCTTCCTTCTTCCTTTCAGCTACGGAATGGATCGGTGTCTCCTCCCGGCCAAAGGCAGTGCTCACCTCTCACTGCTGTTTTGCCATCGGGCAGATGATTTTGGCTGGTTTGAGTTACGGAATTCGCAACTGGAGGCTGCTGCAAATTGCAGGATCTGTTCCTATATTTGCCTATTTCTTCTGTATTGGGTAAGTCGGATGTGGACAGAGCTCCTGCAGACATGACAGCGGTTGTGAGGGTGTGAGTGAGGAGGAGGCAGCAGCTCAGAACCAAGCTGGGTGTTTCCCATTGGAGTGCAGGTGCTGGAGGAGCTGCTGCAGAGCTCAGCACATCTCCCTGGGCACTGCACTGCTGAGAGCAGCAGCTGCTTTGCTTCAGCTCTCCAAATGTGGCCTTTGGAGCCTACATTTAGGCTGTTCAGACCCATTGATCCCATGGGCCTTTCACTTTAGAGTTGGGCTTGATGATCCTTGTGGGTCCCTTCCATCGCAGAGGATTCTGTGGTTCCAGGATCTGATTCTCTGGTGATTCCAAGGCTTGCTGGACATGGTCCCAGAGAAAGGGGCTGTGGGGGATCTCAGCAGGACACAGCAGCATGTGCTGGCCTCCTCTCGTGGCAGGGTGCTCCCAGAGTCAGCTCGCTGGCTGGTGACCAAGGGCAGAATCGAGGAAGCCAAGAAGGTCCTGCAGAAGGCGGCAGCCACCAACAAGCGCAGCCTCCCAGCAGAGCTCCTGCAGCAGGTACTGGGGGTTCCTGTCCTCAGACACTGCCCTGGGCCTTGCAGCAGCCCCGGGAGCTCAGCTCATCCCAGAAGCATCTCTGCCTTCCCACTGGGGATGCTCTGCCCATGGGCTGTGGGGGACTCCAGCTCCCCATGAGTTCCACAGGGATGAGGTCAGGGAAGAGGCCCAGCTTCTGCTGAGGCTCAGCCTGGAGCTTTCTGGGTCCTCTGGGCATGTGGGAAGGACTGAAAGGCTTCCCTGCCTTTTTTCCTGTGAGGATTCCAGGAGTGGGACTGATGAGCACAGAGTCTCTCTTGTGTTTGTGAGTTTCCATGCAGAAATGCCTGGAGGGGAGTTCCCTCCTTGCCCACCCCAAAATTCCTACACTGGGGAGATGTTCATCCTGAGGAACCTCTCAGTCACCACCCCCTGTGCTGGGCACCCAGAGGGCAGAGGCAGGAGCCCAGCCCCACTGGGCTGCCCTCCCTGTCAGAGCACTGGCCTGTCCCATTGAGGCTTTCCATGGACTGCAGGTGGAAAAGGAGCCTGACATGGCTTTCATTTTCCTGCTCTGACTCTTTGACTTTCTGTGTTTCGAAGCTGAAGCCTGAGAAAGAAGTCAAGTCTGGAGGTTTCCTGGATCTCTTTCGGAAGAAGCACCTGCGGAAGGTGACTTTAATCATGTCATGTGCCTGGTAAGACACTCCCTGGTTCATTCTTCCTTAACTTCCAGGTGAAAGAAAGGAAGGGATTGAATTAGTCATTAAGAAATTCACCTTGTGAAATTTTAGTGTTTTTTGGGTGTTTCTGCTTCTGGCTGTTTAAGGTGCTTTGTGGGGAAGGTTATAGCATTTCCAGCTTTGGCAGGCCTGTGGTGTTCCTCTGGTTTTACAACTCCTGGGAAATGCTGTGGCTTGGTCAAAATGTTGTCATTGGAGATCAATGCTGCCTTTCCTCATGGCTGACGTGTGCTCAGTGCCACCCTGCCTGGCTTTCAGGTTTGTGAACAGCTTTGTCTACTACGGGCTGAGTCTGAATGTGACAAATTTTGGCCTGGACATCTACCTGACTCAGCTGGCCTTTGGAGCAGTGGAAATCCCAGCCCGTGTTGGTTGTATCTTCACTCTGCAGAGGTTCGGGAGGAGGAAGACGCAGGTCGTTCTCCTGGTGCTGAGTGGCCTGATGTGCCTGATCATCACCGGCATCCCTGAAGGTGAACCACCTCATCCCACACAGAGAGGATATCCTCTGGGACAGGGAGGCACACAGCCCCAACCCTTCCCTTGCTGGTTCTGTCCTCCCAGCCAGGGTGGCTCACAACCCTCTAGGCCTGAGCTGACCCTGGCCACAGGGGCCTGGCCAAACCCACTGGGCCCAAACCAAAAAAAATGGGCCCTGTGGGTTCAACCCATTTTCTTGCTGATGGCGACAGTGGAGGGCAGAGCTGAGCCCAGTAGGCCCCCTGTCAACAGAGCTGTGCTCTGGGAAAATCAGTCCCTGGGGAGGTGAGATGATGGATGCAGAGTGCACTGAAAGTGGCCACCAGGCCAGAGCAGCCTGGTCCATGCCCAGACACTGTCAGAGGCCATGGCTCCCTGCAGGTGACACAGTTTCCCTGCAATCCCCAGTTGCCATCCGTGAGTGGTGCTGAGCCCTCCCCCATCCCACAGCAGCCATCTCTCCTCCTCCCCTCAGACCAGCCCGTGGCAACCACCGTCCTGGCCACCATTGGCAAGTTTGCCGCCTCAGCCTCCTTCTCCACCTCCTACGTCTATGCTGCTGAGCTCTTCCCCACGGTTGTCAGGTGAGCTCTCCCCACACTTTGGAGCCTCCTTCTGCCACAGCTGGCAGTGATGGTGGGGCAGGAGCCCTCTTGCCCCCGTGGTGGCCCGGGGGTGCTGACCCAGCCCACGCCTCCCCGTGTCCCCAGGCAGACGGGCGTGGGGCTGTGCTCCATGGCGGCGCGGGTGGCCGGGATCCTGGCCCCGCTGGTCCGCCTGCTGGGCCAGCACCACCGGGCCATCCCCATGGCCATCTTCGGCAGCACCCCCGTGCTGGGCGGGCTGCTCTGCGTCCTGCTGCCCGAGACCGGCGGCACCGACCTGGCAGACGACACCGGGGACGGCCACCCCCCGGCTGAGGTGGGTCCCTGGTGCTGCCTCTGGGGTGGGGACATGGGCAGCCCCTTGGCATTGCATGTGCTGGGGGTTCCCTTGGGAGTTACAGAGGTGGGAGGGAATGGAATGGGGCTGTGCCGCTGTGGAGGGAGGGGAGGAGACCCCATAATCCTGCATGTGGAGGTCATCCCTTCATTCCTGTCCATGGGATACAACAGCCAGTGCTTCCTCCTTCTGCCCTCCTCGGGGAAGCACTGGTTCCTTGCAGCCACATCCTCTAGCTTTCACCCTCTCATAGCTCCCACCCCTCATTCCCCATGGGACCAGGTGGAATTGCACCCCAATAATTTTGTCTTGCTGGGAGATGGGTGTCCACAGGAACAGTTGTCATAGCTCCCACCCCTCATTCCCCATGGGACCAGGTGGAATTGCACCCCAATAATTTTGTTGTCTCGATGGGAGAAGGGTGTTCACAGGAACAGTCAGGAATGGGATTCAAGTTGCTGAAGGCTGCTTGTCTCAGGGACAGCTGCCATCAGCTCTTCGCACACCTTTCCTTGCTTTTACACCCTTTTCCCTTTCACCAGGTCTGTGAAAATGCCACCAGCAGCTCTCAGAATGGGCAGGTGAAAGGAAAAGATGGTGGCCAAGACAATGAGAGCACGAAGACCACGTACTTCTAGCTGTGTCTGCAGGTGGCTGTGGATAAAGGCAGCCCAGGGCTGTGTGGGCACTGAGGACAGGCAGGGTCTCTCCACCACAGGACATTGTCTTTGCTTAGGCCATCACTGCCAGTTCTTGGGTTTCCTTGTCTTTTTTGCCTTCCTATCTCCCTCTGCAGCTTGTCCTCAGGCACTGCAGGCTGTTACTGGGGTCCAACAGTGCTCCCATCAGAGAAGATTAGGTGCTTTTTACTTGAGGGAAAAAAAGAAAGAAATTAAGAATTAGAGTGGAGGCACTTCCTCTGTGTTTTTCCTGTTATGTCTCCAGGAAGGTGAGACTGTAAACTTTGTCCAGTGAGACACCCACTAGAGCATTGAATAAACTTGCAAGAGAGAACTGGGCTCACTAACAGGGGAGCTGGAGCAGATGCAGCACTGAAAATAATCTCACACTTGCAAGGAGTGATTTATCGTGTCTGTCTAGCAAGATCATCCCCTTCTCTCATAAAAACACTCCTTTTTTTTTGTAAATTTGAGATACTCAGCTAAGAAAAAAAAATGTGATGGAAGAAACAGCATGCAGGGAGCAAGAATGTCTAACAGGCAGCAGAATTTTCTCTTCAGTGCTGGTGGCTTTGAATTGATGCCTGTCATGATGCTTTGGGCATGGAAAATGGTGCTGTTGGGCTGCAGTGTAGGATGAAATTGATTTGTCCATTCCAGGAAACTGAGGGATATTGTGACAGTTGATCTCTTAGAAAAAGTACAAAGCTTTCTGGGAAATGTCAAGTCTTTTCCACTCTGTTCTAATCTATTCCTTTTTTGCTGGATCCATTTTGTCTTTAAAAATTTAGGACCACTTTTGTCTTATATTGTGAAGAAAACAATTTGTTACAAAGCTTTCTGGGAAATGTCAAGTCTTTTCCACTCTGTTCTAATCTATTCCTTTTTTGCTGGATCCATTTTGTCTTTAAAAGATTTAGGACCACTTTTGTCTTATACTGTAAAGACAAAAATGTGGTTTTCCTGTGCTTCCTTTCATATTATCTCATGCCCCTCAATCCAACATTCTTTTCCCACTGGATGGGTGCAGAAGAAGCCTGGAGTTTTACATGGTGGTTCTCCATCTTTGACCGTACAGTTCAAAAGGTTTTTTTGGTAGTGTCAAGAATGTTAAACCACAGTATTTCTTCTCTCCATTGTCATGCCTACATGTTTTCCCTGGACCAAAGTACCTCATGGATATTCAGTTTGATCACAACAGAGTTTTGGATAAAAGCAGTGCCACGTGACATTGTCCTGCCAGGAGGGACTGGCTGTGGTGTCATTTTCTCTCTGGCACTGCTTTTCGGAGGATTTGCTGTGGTGCTCATCTTCAGTACCCCAGAACAAAGGAGTCCAGTCCTTTGTCCTTTCATTGGAAAAGGCTGGGGAGTGCCTCCTTCAGGCTTTTATGGAAAACAAGGCATTGAGGGTAAAGGCTGAGGGAAGAGCTTGGAGCTAAATGTTCAGTTATTGAAGGAGCCTCTTTGGAAATTGTACTCTGAGACTCTCTGTTTTGGCTCATTTCACAAATAAAGGCATCCAAGCACAGCTGATGTACTTCTGCTTCCAGCTCATTTGTGCCTCCAGTAGGCTGAAGATCCATTTCATGGAATCTTGGAGTGGTTTGGGTGGGAAGGGACACTCTCCACTATCCCAGGTTGCTCCAAGCCACATCCAGCTTTGCCTTGGCCACTTCCAGGGATGGGGCAATGTTCTGGTTTAGGGCAAATTTATGAGCAAACTTCTAAAGGGGTTCCTCTAGAAAGTAGATTCAAGAGGCCTCTCCCCCAGCTGGTTTGAGAAAATATTTCCTTGGAGAAAAGTGAAAAAAACCTGTTTTTTTAAAAAGCAAAGTATTTGCAAGCATAAAAAATGAATAATATTAAACAGTAAAACCTCTTGCTCTTCTAAATAGATGGCAAATTTAGAAAGTCCTTCTTGTGGGGTGTAGCTTGGCTCACTCAGTCTCTTATTAGTCCCTCCTGCACTGGAAATGCCACATCCTGGGCCCCAGTGGGCCACAGGTGTGAGCTCCCCGTGTTCTTCTGGGTTTTCAGTCCAGAGAAGGGCTGAATAGTTCCAAGAAAAAGAAAAACCACAGCCTGGGAAGCATTTCTGCCTCAGCTAGCTAAAAACTAACTAAAAGTAGAAGAGAGCTCTCTCCCCCTGTCTGTGCTGCAGACAACAGTCCAGGAGAAGATGTGGGGGAGCAAGAGCAGTTTCTGATAACAAACTGTGCTCTTCTCCCCCCTTCACTTTCTGAACCAGCCTAAAGGTGCAGAACTTAATATCCAGCATAAACAGAACACGTGACTGGGGATACAAGAATCATAAAGCCACCCTAGCACAGGCAGCTACAGCTTCTCTGGGCAACCTGGTGATGCCAGGGCATCACCACCCTCACAGGGAAGAATTTCTTCCTCACATCTAATCTGTATCTCCCCTCTGTCAGTTTTATGCCATTCCAACTTGTTCACTCCATGCTCTTGTTCCAAGGCCCTCTCCAGCTCTCCTGGAGCCCCTTTAGGCACTGGAAGGGGCTCTGAGGTCTCCCTGGAGCCTTCTCCTCTCCTGGCAGAGCCATCCAAACTCTCTCAGCCTTTCCTTATTGTAGGAGAGGTTCTTCAATCCCTCTAATCATCTTTTTGGCCTCCTCTGGACTCACTCCAACAACTCTGTGTTATATTTTATCTGCTCTTCTCTGGATCACTGAATCTTCTGAGTTTCAATACCCTTGGGCTGTGCAATTGAAGAGCACCTGAACAGCTTGACTCATGTTTTGCCCAGCTCAGCACAAGTGGGAGGATGTCCAATGTTTTTGCAGTGCCTTGATGTCACTCCTAGCCAGACCACACGTGGCCTTGCACTGTATTGAGCAGAGGTGACAGCTCAAAAGGGAGGTAGGAGTGCTGGAACAGCACGTGGGAATGCAAACATAAACCTGTGGGAATGCAAACACACTTCTGCATGCACACAGTGGGGTGTTCTGGGCTCTCATGATTGTGAGGCCATGGACACAGGGTAAAATGGGAGCTAAGGAAAAACAAAGGCAAAGAGGATGATTCCATATTGAAGGGAGGGAGCCAAAAATTTAACAAGGTGATGAGGACAAAACGGGGTAGAGAGGTGTAGCTGGGAAGAGCAGGTTTTCTCATTTAAAGACAAATTTAGGAGAAAATGCTCTGGAATGAGTGTTTCTGCTAAAGAAAAAAAGGCTTCAGTAATCCCTTTTCCTGTCAATGAGAAAATTGATACCAGTGGGTGAAAGTGAAAAAAACAACTGTTTATTGACAAAGTGCCCACATGGCAAAGGAAAAAAAATGAACAAATGCTAGCTACTGAACTGTCAGAACATTACCCCCACCACACACACAGCCACCCCCCACAGCAGAACCAAAATGCCAGGGAAAGAAACAAACAGACCAGCTGTGTGACAGGAGGAACAAAATGGCACCAGCTTTTTTGTCTCGGGGTAGGAAAAAAGTTCATGCAGCAGCTCGGGCAAAACAGATGGGAACCTGCTGAACCTCTGGCGTTGGTCTCTTCCTCAGAGCAAATGAAGTTGGTGGATTTTGGTGTCTTTGCTCTTGTTGGTTCAGCTTTTCCTGAGGTCTTGGGCTAGACAGAGCAGCTCCTGCAGGCAGGAGCCTGATTGGCTTCTGGCAATTGTGTGATGTTGGACCAAAACCAAGGTGAACAATTCAAGAAAAAAAACAAAAGCCACCAAAGGATTGCTGCTGCAGTCTCTTCAGGCCAGGAAAAGTGGAAAAACAAGTTTCTTGCTTAAGCTAACAAAAAACCCAAGCTAGCTAAGCAACAGTCTTGGGGTGATTTTATGATGATGCTCTATTTCCTGTCTGTTTTATGCCCAGAAATGGTGTAAAACATTGTAGATTTAAGATGGATCTGGGGAGGAGGATCAGGAGCTTGGGAGCCCCAGTGAGGGCTTTGTTCAAAGACTGACTTGGTTTGCAAAGACAGGTGTCTGCTAAGAAAGGCAGGAGCCTCCCTTGAAATGGAAAATGTAAACCCCCTCCCTCTGAATTATTAGGATTTTTAAATTAAGGGGCTCTCAGGCAAAGATATGGGAATAGGAATAACAGTTATTTATTAGGAAAATAAAAATAAAAATGCAGTGATACAAAACACCACTGCCAGAGTCAGAGCAGGAGCTGCCCCTGTGGGTCAGGGTGGTGGCACAGTCCCATCCCATGGGGGCTCAGCCCTCCTGCAGTGCCAGCTGTGCTTCTGCTGGAGCAGGGATCCTGCACAAGGCTGCAGTTTTCCTCTGCAGCTCCAGGGCTGCTGGAGATGGGCCTGCTCTTCCTCTGGGAATGCAGGGCAGCAGAAAGCTGCTCCTCTGGGAATGCAGTGGGCAAAGGCTGCTGTGCTGTTCCAGGCTCAGATTGTATCCAGGTAGGAATGCTTGGCTCCTGCCCTGGGCGGAGCATCTCCCCATGGGATGCTGGAATTTGATCAGCCCTGCAGGGACACTCAGTGGCCATGGACAGCAGAGATCTCCTGGGGGAAGGATGAGTCCTGGAAGAGACAAAGAAAACTGCTCCGCCTAGCTTTAATGGCTGACCCATAAACAGAAGATAACTGCCCCACCTGGTTCTAACAGATGGCAACAGAAAACACCCCAGCCACATCTTGCATTGCAATTTAAGGCTCAGTCCCAGATGTGCTCAGTGCCCTGCCGTGGACATTGGCAGCTACTTTGTTGCTTAACTAACCTTTTTTTTGGTTGCTTAAACAAGAAGTTCCTTTTTTCTTTCCCCACCTTTTCCCCTGATCTGCAGCAGCGATCCTCCATTTTTATTCTTGAACTCTTTTGGCTTGGTTTTTGGTCTATAGTCAGACAATTGCCAAAATGGACCAGGACCTGCAGGGGACCAGCGGGAGCCGCTCCAAGCCTGAGACCTCTGAAAAGAAAGCTGAACCAAAAAGAAAAAGTTCACCAAAATCCACCAACTTCATCTGCTGTGAGGAGGAGACCAATGCCAGAGGTTCAGCAGGTTCCCATCTGGTTGCTATGTGAACTCCTTTTTTTTTTTTCCCCCCCATCCCTGAGACAAAGGGGCCACTGCCGTTTTTGCCTTCCCAGCCAAGTGGCCAGCCAGCCTGTTTATTTCTTCCCTGGACATTTTGAGGTTTTTTGTTGAGTTAGGGGTAAGGTTCTGAAAATAAATATCTAGCATTTATTCAGTCTTTTTCTGTGCCTTGCAGGTACCTTGCTTTGTTATAAGCAGGGTTGTTTTCACTTTCACCCACTGGTATTAATTTCTCTTTTGTTGGCAAAAGGTATTACTGAAGCCCTTCTCTTGGAAGAAACATTAATTCCAATGCATTTTCTCCTACATTTGTCTCTAATTTTTTTTTTTTTTTTTTTTTCCCCCATCCCTGAGACAAAGGGGGCACTGTCATTTTTGCCTTCCCAGCCAAGTGGCCAGCCAGCCTGTTTATTTCTTCCCTGGACATTTTGAGGTTTTTTGTTGAGTTAGGGGTAAGGTTCTGAAAATAAATATCTAGCATTTATTCAGTCTTTTTCTGTGCCTTGCAGGTACCTTGCTTTGTTATAAGCAGGGTTGTTTTCACTTTCACCCACTGGTATTAATTTCTCTTTTGTTGGCAAAAGGTATTACTGAAGCCCTTCTCTTGGAAGAAACATTAATTCCAATGCATTTTCTCCTACATTTGTCTCTAAACCAAGACAACAGCAAAGTCACGTCCAATGTGCACTGCACCCAGCACACCCTGGAGTGAATCTTTGAACAAAACCTGTGCAGGAGCCTCCAAGGCTCACATCCATCTCCCTGATCAACCTTAAAGTACAGCAGCCATTTCTGGACATAGAGGAGATGATCAGGAATACAGTATCATCATAAAATCACCCCCAGACACAGAAGCAGAGCCAAAACAGCTCCTGTTGTCAGAGGAGCCCCACAGGGACCACTGAGATAATCAGCACATTTTCAGTGTCAGTGACACCAACAAACTATGCGGAAATCCTGGCTGTGGGACAGAGGTGTCAGGATCGTGGACCTTCCCCTTTACCTAGAGGACATCACCCTCTCCTTTCACCTGTCCCCATGCTGGGATGCTCCAGGTCCATGAGAAGAGCAAAGCTTGCAAAAAGGAACCCAGCAGGGAATGGCTGAGGAGGTGAGGAGATGAGCATTGAAGCTGCTCTCCTGACTGTGCAAGAAGCCATGGAATCATTGGTTCATTTAGGGTGGAAAAGACTTCTAAGACCACTAGCTCCAGCCGTCATCCCAGATCCACCATGAAACCATGTTCCTAAATGACACAGCTCTGTGTCTTTTAGATAGCCCCAAGGATGGTGACTCCACCAGAGGTCTGGAAAGCCTGTTCCAGTGTTGGACAACCCTTGTCGAGAAGAAATTTTCCCTATTATCCAATTTAAACCTCCCGTGGTGCAGCTTGGGACCATTTCCACTTGTTCTGTCATTTGTTACTTGGGAGAAGAGACTGACCCTCTCCTGGCCACATCCTCCTCTCAGGGATTTGAAAAGAGTGAGAAAGTGCCCCCTGAGCCTCCTCTTCTCCAGGCTGAGCTTCCCCAGCTCCCTCAGCTGCTCCAGGTGCTCCAGCCCCTTCCCCAGATCCCTTCCCTCCAGTGCCAAAGCCCAGATCTTGCAAAATCCCGATCCCATCTCCAGACATGGCCAAGTTCCACGTGACTGGGGTGATTTTGTGCACCAAAGCCAAAGCACGAAATTAATATCAGCTCCAGGCACATCTGGCCTGGACTCGGGACACACCAGCCCTCAAACCACCATTTAAGAGAGCACAGAGATTGGAAACCAAAGGGTGCAGCAAATCTGAGTGAGCAGCCTTCTCCTTCTTTGAGAGCAGTGATTTGTTTGAGGAGATGGATTCATCAGAGGGCACTGAAATACATCCTATTCTGGCAAACAAATTAGCCGACAAGAGGAGCCCACCCTTCTCTTCCTTTTGCATGACACTCGATGACACTAAAATGTCATGACTGAGCTGGCAGCAGCCAACTAAAGGTCGCTGTAAAAGGCTCACCATGACTGAGGAAAACTGTCCAAATAACCACACAGTTTGGAATCGAATTGCAGAATTCCCATGCAATTCAGAAAACTTCTAAAGTTGCTAGTAGAGAAAATAAATGCAGATTGCTCATTGGAAGACTTTGAAAAAAGAAAAAAGTCCTTATTGAACTCAGCCACTCTGCTTTCACACTCTGTTTTTGCATTGTTTGTGTCTGATGGAAACAAAGCTCGTTTCCATCTGCATGTTAAATTACAGACTTACAACTTCTGTGTAGAAAACTCTCCAGAGCCAAAAGCAGTTACAAAGGCCAACTGTGAAACAGTAGGAAAAAAAAGTCAACACCATTTATTATTCACATACATATTTTCTTTGCCTTAAATTTGCAGATTTGGATATCTTTTTCCCCTTAAATTCAGAGTTCCCTGTACCCACCTCCTCTAGAGGTTGTTCATTGCCTGTGTCATCTGCCAGGTCAACGCCGCGGGTCTCGGGCAGCAGGATGCAGAGCAGGGCCACCAGCACAGGGATGCTCCCAAAGATGGCTTTGGGGATGGCCCGGTGGTACTGGTCCAGGGGAATGATCAGCGGGGCCAGGATCCCCGCCACCCTGGCCATGGTGGAGCACAGCCCCACGCCCGTCTGCCTGGGGAGAGAGGGGCAGGGGTCAGCACTCCTGCACTGAATGTGGCCCCATGGCCACCCCCAGCCACGGAGGAAGGAAGCTCTGATGTGTGGGGACATGTCACCTGAGGATGGTGGGGAAGAGCTCAGCAGCGTAGACGTAGGAGGTGGAGAAAGCGGCCGTGGCTGTGAACTTGCCAACGATGGCCAGGACAGTGATTACCACGGGCTGGTCTGAAGGGAGGAGGAGAAACAACCACTGTAACCTCCAGCCCCATGGTTCACTTGGGACCAGAACTCTCTGCAGTGAGATTTCTTGGGATGGCCCTTTCTAATAGACTAGGAAAAGGCTTCTCCCAGCATGCCTTGCTGTGACATGCAGATTCAATGTATCCCATTGGCCCTTCCCCCTTGCTCCACCCCTGTGTCCTCATCCCATTGGCCCTGGTATTCTGCCCCCACCCCTTGATATCCATGTATAAATCTCTGCTTTCCGTGCCTGGGTGGCTCTTTGTCCTGGACTCTTCCGCAAATGAAACTCAGTAAAGACTCTCCTTGGAACCACAC